>NC_140492.1:80140254-80457754 GCF_964271855.1 Acomys minous | reverse complement strand
TTTGCCGCTGCAGAACTATTATTTACTCGTTCAAAATGCTCCTTTAAACAATGTAGTAAACAAGAATAATAATTAGGTAAGCATTAAGACTAAAACACAAGTATGTAATGAATACTTAATAAAGAAAATACAATGTCACATATACTACCTGGTCCTGCTTCCTATATAACATATCGCAATAAGGAGATATTATTTAGCCCTTAACGAAGCAATACAAACTATTATTTTTTTTTACAAAATTATTTTTTTTATAAATTTTTACAAATTACAAAAATAATATAGTTTGGGCAATTTTCAATAAGGTATCCTTTTAAAATCACAATATAGCTTATTTTTCCCTTAAAAATTTAAAACCATGAAAACAACAGAGGCTGTCCTCCAAGATATTTACTACTTGTGGGCAATGCAGATAAGCTTTCTTCAGTTTATGTAACTTAGGATCCCCACAGACAAACACTGCAGCACATAATCTTGTGTGTAGATCCACATGTCTGCCACTGTGCTGCCAATTTTCAAAGAAATTACTCACTAGCTAAATTATTTTATAGACTACTTTAAAATACATCTGTTGTGTAAAGTTGAAGTATGTTCTTTAAACACATATCTTATGTTATCATGCATGTGCCTGTTAAATGTCATTAATCTTTATGAATACAATTATAAACACAATTTACTAATTTCTCTCTATTATTACATAATTAGAACACAAGGGAAACAAGTTTATCTATGTAAAGAATTTTGTTAGGATTGTCTAAAGAATGCATGGCTTTCTAAGGCCCGCACCAATTCTTACTAACCCTAATGCTTCGGTCGTTTATTTGTGGCTTTTTTAACATTAAAAATTTAAAGAAGTGGCCAAACATTTCAGAGCTTCCAGTAACACAGTGTCTCAGCTCCTCTGTACACAGTGGAATGCTCGGTGAACGAATGCACAGCGAAGGAGAGTGAGTCTTGCAGGTTCTGGATCTACCCTTGATCTGAGCAAACACAGCAGAGCACATGTTATTTATGCATTCATTTATCTTTTCATCAGGAGTGGCTTATGTGGTCTTTACTGAGGCTGGTTTCTCATCATCATCACAGATCAGCATCTGCATTGTGTGCACTTGTAACAGGGATAATGGATCTCACTTACAATACCTACAAACTCAGCTGAGAGCCGCGCAAAGCAAATGGCCATAAATGCACCCATCCTGGCCCAAGTCCTGATGAATAAAAATGAAGATCTTGTCAAATAATAAAGTGACAGGTTAATTTACAGCATGGAATAGTGCGAACAGGAAAAGCACTGCTTCTCCAATCTGTATGAACGGTGCCACCTATCTGCAGATTAGAGGAAGCTTCAGAAACACTGATTCAAAAATCAGGATAAATACACGTGATGTTGCTTAGTTTTGTAAATATCACAGGAATGGAATTGATGATAAAGGCAAATGTGAGATTAGACACACACAGTTTCTTTCGAACCAAAAAAAAACAACCCACAACAAGATTCTCCACAAAGGGCTGCTGTATCAAACAGTAATAAAGAGCCTCGAGCAGTTGTCTCTGCTCATGCCAGTTTCCATGCTTTAACTCAGCTGCCCCGTGGTTCTCGGCTTTGACACTGAGATCTGCACGGCCACCAGAGATAATTATTTCAACCTTCAGGCCATCGGGCATTCATTTTTGATCATGTTCTGTAAGGGATGTTTTCTGTTCTCCAAGTCTTCCAAGTGGATATCAATAGAAGAGTAAAAAGGAAGCAGAAGCATTTGGAAAAGACAAAACCCATGCACTCTCTGCATTGCAGAAGTGTAAATGTGTAAATGCAGTCAGTTATCAGGCACAGTTGTTTACCTGATGGCCATCAGGGAGTTTTGCTCTGCCAAAATCTAAATACAGAATTAACTACTGTTGCATGCACTCTGACACGAAAGCCATGAAATCTTTTTAAAATATTTGTCCTAAAATATATACTTTGTGTATTTTAATGGAAACATAAAATCTATAAGCTAAAAAAATTGTAATATAATGTGTTTCATGAAAAACTACAATCATAGATGTCATTCGCAAGATACATGGAGCTGAAGATGCCCTATAACAAATAGGATAACTTTCTGAAACATAGTTTACATTTCTCTATTTGGAATATATGGAAAAGCACTAGTTCCCATAAAATGATGCAATAATGCTGAATGATGAAAACTGCATTCCAGGCACATGAAATGTACCTGAAAACAAAATTCTAATTGGCTAACACAAATAGGATGCGTTATAATTTTTCTTAACACCTTAAAGGAAGAATGTTTTAAGTGTTTAAATACACTAATACTATTCAACAAAAAAAATCTATGTCTGAAAAAATTAAAGTAGATGATTGAAGACATAATTACAGGTATCCTAAAAATAGCTGGCCTTGACCTTATATAAACACCAGTAGACAGTTAGGTACAATGGCACAAACTTTTAATCATCTCATTCATGAAGTAGAAGCAAGCAGATCTCTCTGAGTTTGAGTCCAGCCTGTTCTACATAGTGAATTCTAGAATAGGCAAGCCTACCTCTAAAGATCCTGCTCAAAAAACAAAAATAAGTGAATAAAGAAAAAAAGCAGTGGTCATAATTATCAAGAGAGAAGCAGAAAGGATACTACCATGTCAGTTCTGTGTCAAGGGTCAAAGAATATTTCTAATAAATAATGTTATTATTTCAATGACTTTTTTAAAATGTTAACATTATTTTCAAACACAGAATCTCAATTACCCATGGTTGCAGTGCAAAATAAGAAGTAGAGCAAAGGCAGTATCTTGAAAAACTTTCATTCCCTCTCAGCTTAAATTGAATACTAATGCAGTAATTTTTTTAAAGTAACAAAACAAATAAGTTATCACCCTGCTAAGGAAGTATTAGCTTTCATATTCTACAGAACGCTAATGAAACAAAATACCAAGAAGTTTTTAGGGTACCTGATCTTCAGCCACACAGAGTTTGTATAACTGAAAGACTTTATTTATTTATTTATTTATTTATTCAATTTACATCCAATGTATAGCCCCCTCCATTACTCCTATGGCCCCTCCCCTACTCCTCAGAAAAGGGAGGCACCCACCACCCACCTACCTCAGCTCCTCAAGTCACATCAGGACTGAGCACATCCTCTTCCCCTGTGGCTTGGCAAGGCAGCCCAGCCAGGGGACAGTGAGACTCCATGTCAGAGACATCCCCTGATGTCCTTACTAGGGGACCCACATGAAGCACCAGCTGCTTAATGGCTGCATCTGTTTATGGGACCTATGTCCAGTGCACACATGGTCCTGGGTTGGTGCGTCAGTCTCTACAAGCCCCTCTGGGCTTTGGTTTGTTGGCTCTGTTGGTCTTGTGGAGCTCCTATCCCCTCCAGGTCCTTCCAGCCTTTCCCAGGTTTTCCACAGGACTCCCTGTGCTTCACCCAATATTTGGCTGTGAGTCTGAGCATATGTTTTGAGGCACCACTGGGTAGAGCCTCTCAGAGGACAGCTATGCTAGGCTCTTATCTGTAAGTACAGCAGAGTACCCTTAATATTATCAGAGGTTGGCTCTCTCCCATGGGGTGGGTCTCAAGTTGGGCCAGGCATTGGTTGACCATTCCCTCACTCTCTGCTCTATCTTTATCCCTGTCCATCTTATAGGCAGGGAAAATTTTGGGTTGAAGGTTTTAATGGGTGGGTTGGTGTTCCCCTCCATCCATTATGAGTCGTGTCCTGTAAGAGGGCATCCTCTTCAGTCTCCATGACCCCTGCTACTAAGTGATAGTACATGCTGGCGAGGATGTGGAGAAAGGGGAACACTCCTCCATTGCTGGTGGGAGTGCAAACTCATATAACCACATTGGAAGTCAATCTGGCACCCGGAAATTGGGAATAGCTTTACTTCTAGACTCAGCTATACCACTCTTGGGCATTCACCCAAAAGATCTTCCACCATACAATGAGGACACTTGCTCAACTCTGTTTATAGCAGCCTTATTAGTAATAGCCAGGATCTGGAAACAACCTACATGTCCTTCAACCAATTAATGCATAGAGAAATTGTGGTACATTTACACCATGGGATACTACTTAGCTATTAAAAACAAGGAAGTCATAAAATTTGCAGGCAAATGGATGGAATGAGGAAAAAAATCTTACGTCAAGTTTGTAACACATACAGCAAAGATCAAGTTGACACATACAAATAACAGAACTCATTTAGTGTAAAAAGAAACAAAAAATATAACAAGCAAACAACAACAAAACCCCTACACATCTCAAATACCGTATCAATTAATAGCCTCTCAAATGTTAACAGGCAGGAGTACACTCACACTGGACCCCAAAGGAGAATCATTGCTTCCTTAAAGCAAACACTGGACGTGCACACATACAATTCTAACATGTATCCTTAGGAGACTGAAGCAAGAGACTGCAGGTTCAGCCTGGGCTTACTGAAGAGATCCTGCAACAAATAAATAAATAGAAACATCTTTCAAACACAAACTGATTTCTATGCTTTTTATGACTCGGGCCATATGATAAGTAAAAGCTACTAAATAATTAATCAATGTTAGCTGTATTCAAATGTACTTTCTTAAGTGGTGCATAAAATTGAGCAAAACCTATATATCAGGAAAGGGCTGAAAAACAAGAATTTGTAAAAGTTGTGGGAGAAAATATTTTTGTAACTTTGATTTTCCTAATCTCTCTAATTTCTGTATTAAACAAGTTAGCAGGTCTTTGTGGGGGTCTGAGTGAGAATGAGCCCCATTGCCTCACAGGGAGTGACACTATTAGGAGGTGTGGCCTCGTTGGAGGACGTGTGACACTGGGGTGGGCTTGGAGGTCTGAGATACTTAAGCCAGGCCTTGTGTGTCTCTGTCTGCCTGCTGCCTGCCTATCTGAATGTAGAACTCTCAGCTCCTTCTCCAGCACCATGTCTGCCTGTGAGCTGACATGAACCTCTGAAACTGTAAGCCAGCACCAATGAAATGCTTGTCTTTATACGAGTTGCCTTGCTCATGGTTTCTCTTTATATCTACAAAACCTAACTAAGACAGTCAATCTTGTGAAACACCCCACAGACACACATCTGCCTGAGCATGTCCATAGCCCTCACCTACATAGCATAGGACACTAGCTTGCATTGTACTCCAGAATCTGTAGTATTCTTTGTAGGACACTGCCGTATCTTATGCTAAAGATACTTTCAACAGGAACACCGGATTTCCTGAAGATATACCACCCATCAGATTTTCTTACTAATACTCGTAATGTATTTTTAATTTGAGGCAAGAAACAGCAATCAAAATAAATAACTAAATAACACAAAAGGCACGTGATTGGTCTAAAAGAAATTCTGGTAGTACCATGGGGATTTAGACCCTCAATCTTTATAACTTCAAATGAAAAAAGGAAAAACCTTTCCCCCTCAACTTCTTGTTGTACTATGACTGAGACTTAGGTTTAAATGACGTTCTGGGTTAGTGCAGAAACTGGAGAGGTGCTATGACTGAATGCAGCATTTGGGGCCAATGCACCTGATGCTCACTGTACATCACCCCACTCTGTCCCTGAAAAATGTTCCACCCTCAGAAGATGACTAATAATATTAATGCCAAAACACAATACATTATGACTTTTGGACATGTTATTGTAAATACCTTTGTTTTAGTACCATGCTTTTTAGGTCATTTTCCTTGTGATATTTTGTATGTGCATAATACTTACTCTACCAAGAAGAGACTTGATACCCTATGAGCATATACAGGGGGAGGAGGTCCCCCTCAGTCACAGTCTTAGGGGAAGGAAGTAAGGGGAAAAGGGGAGGGAGGGAGGAATGGGAGGATACAAGGGATGGGATAACAATTGAGATGTAATATGAATAAATTAATAAAATATATTTTAAAATGGCAAAAAAAGAATAAAAGAGCTGAAAAAAAAAAAAAGAGTATGGATACACTGTGGTAAACCAGACCTTAAGCATGACTGTTTCATCAGTCATAACACACCACCTCCCCTATGGTACTTGGATGCTCATCATATGGATCTTTTTTCTTTTGTTTTCCTACTTCTTTTTTCGTATTCCAGTTTTCTTTTGTTTTTCATTTCTCTTGTTGGGGCTTACCTCGCCGTAGAGCTGAATGCTCTTAGAAATGAGTGTCCTCATTGGTACGCAGACCACAATGGACAATGGTCACATAGGTAGTGTAAATAATGTCAAAGAAATACAATTGGTAGTCTTCCTTCTTAGACAGGAAGATACATTGAGTAATTGCACCTGCACAGGGACTGAAAATGCTGAAAGCCACTGCATACCCATCAAGAACCCTAGTGCATAGCACAGGAATGAAAAACAGTAAGCAGTACCAATGGCTTGTGTGTACTGGATGGCCACATGTTATGTGTACCTAAAGCAAATGCAGTCTATACTTTAACCATACCACACAACTTGCAAATGCTGAGAGTGTTGATAACTACGTCTATCTTCCAGCTGTTAATATAGAAGTCAGTGGTAGGACTGGAATCAGAGTCTGGTTGGTTGCAGTACTAACTAACTGGGGATCTACATGATACTATTTTGGGGGTATAATAAGTGGTTTCTACTTTTAATTATGATTTTTTCTTCTTTTGAATACCACGGCATAAATAGAATGGTGGTCTTTGACTCTGTAATAATCACATGCCACTCCTAGGGGTCAGTTATATGTTAAAAGGTCTAATTAGAAATGCCAGTGTTTATTAACTTAAAAAGAAACTCATTTGTCTATCTTGAACTGGTGTAGCCCTGCACATACTGCCAGAGGCTCTGTGAAATCCTACGTGCACTAGCCCTGTTGTGTCTAGAGGACACTTTTTCCTTGGAGCCATTCACCATATCTGGAGCTAGTCCTTCTGCCTCCTCTTTTGCATAGTTGACTGAGCTTTATGAAGAAGTTGATGCAATTTCCCACATTTAACCGAGAAGCTACTTATATATACCTCTTAGAAAACAGAAAATCAGCTTTCTACAATGGCTTGTCAATAGGCAAGCACATTCCAGGTTAGGCCCCATTTCCAGAGGAAGCTGGCCAACAAAAAATGTATTCCATGCTTTTATTGTTGTTGTGGGCTTATTGTTTGTTTAATTCTTTCATATTTTGCCTTACTGATTATTTTGGTACTTTTGTTTGTTGAGAAAGCTTGAATGGATGGAGGGATGGATAGGTGATAGATGATACATACATAGATAGATAGATAGATAAATAGATAGATAGATAGATAGATAGATAGATATGATAGATAGATTTGACAGACAATGAAATTGGGTGAATAGGGAGGTACAGGAGATATGGAGCGAGGTTGATGTTTGGTAAGTACTTATCAAAATATATTATATGGAAAACATCTTTACATGTAATCTATCTCCACATGGCCACTTAATAAAATGTAAACTTAGTGAGGATGGACACATTTGGAGTTCCAGCCATTCTTTAGCAAGGCCCTACCTAGAAAGAGAAAAACATCAGGGTCAAAGTACTTTTGGTTCCCTGACCATTCCCTCTGTCTTCATGGAAGAACCACCAGTGTGGCTCCAGACTCCAAAAATGTATTTTAATTGCATATTTTAGCCTTATTGTCCTGAACTGCATCTAAAGATGGCTCACTGCCATGTGCACAGAAAATTCTTTAATTTCACTTTTCACTGAAGATATGAATTAGAGGACATGAGTGGTCTGACTAATCCCCTCTAGAAATCACCGTAGAATTATACAACAGTTCCTTACAACTGCTTCTTCTGAAAGTTTCATTGTGAATTCAAAAACTGCAGTATACACTGTTATTTTGGATAGTTTCATTATATTATTGTTATGTTGAAGAGAAAAAGGTCAGTAAATAACAGTATAATATGCTAATATTAATATTTTAATCTTAGTGATATGGGTATGATGCTTGACTTTTCCCTTTTGGTGCCTAATGGAGTCCACAGATACAACAAGACATCTTTTAAAAGACTAAGCAGAAACATTTTCTGTATTCAATACATACTGTTTAGATATATTAATTGGCTCTAATAGAAGGAAACTATTCAAGTGAGAATACAGTTATTGACAAAAGGATAATGTGATTGCTTTAATGAATGCTAGGTAGTTGGTAATATATATTTAGTGATTTGTAAAACAAACCGATATAAACATCTCCTCTATGGATCCATTCATTCATCAATTAATCAGGTAATTTTCTGAACTGCTATTATCTGAATGAGCTTGAAAGTAAAACAATGATGAGTATTCTTTTGTAATAAAAAAATATTATAGTTTGCCTTCTAATTTGAGGAAAGCACTTTGCTTGGATAAATTCTAATGCAGTTTAAGATTAAAAAACAAACAAACAAGAAACAACAAGGTATACCTTTAAAAATAAGACAGTAGTGTATAGTCATACTATGATGTAAAAAGTAACTACAAATTCTAAATGTTATGGCACCAATCATGGAAAAAACAGGAGTGAAATAACAAATGTTAAACCTAGAAATGTAGATAGCACCATTCATGTGTGCTCACCAGAAGCAGAAGTAAAATCAAGTGGTAAAAGTGAAATTCAGCAAAAATAAATACAATTAAATTTTGTCTTTAAAGGTTGGTTTTAAAGTAAACTCTATGAGAAATGGAGCCCAGCTGGTTGAATGCTTTTTCAACATAAGATAGCTCCTGAGTTGATAGCGAGTCCTATGAACATGAGCGCAGTGCCACCTGCCTGTCCTCTCGGAGCTCATTAGGTAGAAACAGCGGGAGCAGAAACTCCAGGTCACCCTACTCTACATAGTGAAGCTGAAGCCAGCTGAGGCACCCAAGACCTTGTCTAAAACACAAGATAAAAAGAAAATTCTAAACTTTGTTACAATACTGAAAAAAGAAATAGTAATGTCACAATAGTAAAGATATTGGTCACAAGTCTAAAACTGACTAGTGTCCCTCTATCTGAGGCCCATTCTTGCTTATGAGTATTCCACAACTTTTGAAATGCTCTCTGGCTTAACTTGTTTCTTCATTCTTAGCTTTACCAGTTCTGGTTCCTTCCCATTCCTCTTCTTACGTGACGTGAGAGAACTGGGCCCTGCTCTGAGGGATATAAGGCTCCTTGATACCAGGCAACCTTTTAGAAATGGGCGCTTGAACATCTGAAAACACCAATTGCTTTCATTTGTTCAAGTTCCATTTGAGTTCTAGTAAATGGTCATGTAATAAATGATATACGGTGAGGTAAGTCCCTATTGCTGAAGACACCATGTATTTCAGGCACAGGGGCTAGAGGCCACTGAGCTGGAACTCACCTGAAAGGCTCCTCCCTGAGAGGTGGCTTTCATGGTACCAGAAAGCTATGCAAACTTCCAAAGGAGAGAAAGAACTGACAGTTCAACTCAGCTGTGACACCTATGAACCACAGCAGCCAGCATGGCATGGTAACCTAAGGGTGCAGTAGTGGTGCACATATCTTTGCAGTACAAACAGCTCACTGATTGGACTTAAGGCTTGCAAATCGACACCTGCCTAAAATACTCAGGGCTAGTGAAGTCATGGATCTTGGAAGAGAACTCACAACTACCAACCACTCTACTAAAGGAACATAATCGTTAACTACATCCTAAGTATCTGTCCTCACACGCGCAGGTAAGTGTAGTTCTTACCTGTCACCAAGGAAACTTCTCTCCACAAGAGAGACCATTAGAGACAACTACAACCAACTTAAAGGTAGAACTGTGTGGCTCAACACCAGTGGATAGAAGTATAAAACAACATCCACACTGAAAGCCCAGGAAAGGTTGTGGAAAGGGGGGCATAATGGCTGTAAGGGCCAGAGGATCAAGATGTGGGGTGGGAGACTGTTTCTCTTACTCATGTCAGAAGCTACATCCATAAAACCTCACCAGCATGAGCTGAGCAAGGACACCATTGACATGCCAAGGTGGATGAGACAAAGACCACGAAGCCGCATCCCTACCCAAACAACTACAGGCAACTTAAGAATGCCAAGATGAGCTGGGTACGGTGGCACATGTCTTTAATCCCAGCACTTGGGAGGCAGAGGCAGGCGGATCAATGTGAGTTTGAGGCTAGCTTGGTCTACAAAGTGAGTCTAGGTCAGCCAAGCTACACAAAGAAACCCTGTCTTGGGAAAAAAATAAAAGAATGCCAAGAATGGGAGAAATCGTCTCCTCCAGGAAACAGCACGCCAACTGGTTATACAATATAAAGTGATTAACCCATGAAACATGCATACAGTACATTATACAATCTGAGGTTATATTTAGGAACTTGTGTGTGTGTATATATATATACACACACACACACATACATATACACATTCACATATGTACGTAACACCAGTTAGTGAAAAAAGAGGCCATGAATTTTAAAAAGCAAGGAAGGGTATAAGGGAGGGATTGGAAGGAGAAAAAGGAAGGGGGGAAAGAAATAATTATATGATAATCCTGATCAAATAAATTTAAAAAAAGAAAAGGCAAGGTCTTGGAAACCCAAGAAGACTAGAAGTAGGAGGATGCAAAAGAGACAAGAAAATAAGCCAAAAAGTTCATGGTGTTCATGGCATCCTAAGTATGCACAGACAGCAGATGACTGTGCACGTAGATAGCAGGACAGAGCAACACAAACACAAGGGTGCCTGCCCAGTGAAAACAGGCATTACAGGACTTAATTTCCCTCAAATAAAAAAACCTCATGAACAACTACTCTGTCCACTTACTAGAATTACATTTACTACTGGGATAGCCTAGACAAAATATGTTCAAAAATACACTTATAAAGAAATCTATACTTCCTCAAAAATTTTTAAAAAACTAGTTTTTAATTGAAATAATCTTCCATAATTTTATATATTATGTATGAACAAGAACGTTCTAGTTCTTTCACTGCAGTGCTTAGGAATTAAGTGTGCCAGTGGAAGCACAGTCTTTAGCAAGAGTTCACTGCATTTGTAGTAAGAAGGTGAGACTGACAGCTGACCTTTCATTTAAGCATCATCAACCTATGAGCATATATAAGCTTATAACCTTTGGTGCATCTCTGCATATCGCTGCACCTGCTTGATATTCCCAGGAAGCAATTATTATCACGGTAAAAACAATAACAAGATAAGCATATGAAGCTCTCAGTTACTGAGAGTTAAGCAATTCTTGAAGTAACAAAATATGGAAAATTAACAAAACTAGTTAGGAGTGTTTTAAATCTTAACTTAGAGAAGCCTAGAACAAGACTGGAAACCCAGTTTGGGAAGTGTTTCTTTAAAAAGGAAGCACTGCGGTTAGACTAACTTTCAATGTAGCAGATAAGATAACATAAGAACCAAGCATGCACATATTATAACACACACTATGAATTCAATACAAAACTAACTTACTCTTTTATAGACATTTTATCTCATCCAACAACAGAATATCCTAAGTAAGTCATTGTCAAAACTATTCCTATAAGCAATAAAAATAATCACCATGGTATTTAAAGGCTAATATGTTATTTATTTTTTTAAATCTAAATAAAGTCACACTAGTAACAGTTTCTTGTTTAGCAACATTACTGTTAAGAAGAGGTAATTTATTCATTTTTGTTATTTAACTGGGGATTAGTTTTTTTTTAAAAAGTGAATATTAACTATGTAGATTATTTGTTCCATTCTATAAAGGGTAAATAAAGCAGCCGGGGCTTGAGATAGGGTACAAAGAACGTTTCCATGGTTACATGCTTTCCCATATCAAATCAGAGCAGAATTTGTGTACAAGAGGTTTGTTGACAGCCTACATAGGCCATAAAAAGAATAGAAGGCTAGGAGTTTAAAATCTAAATATATGCTGCAAAGTCTGTTGAGAAAACGCTGGGTGAAGAAAGCGGCATCAGGAGAGCAGCAGATTACTTAAGAGTATCAGATGTCATTTCACAAAAAGATAATTTTTTCTTTTAGCTGTGGCTCAGGAAAGTAGCACCAAATGTATGATCAGCTAATCTTTTCTTGTTTCCACAAAGACACCTCAAGCTGGTGTCCACCAAGGCTATTAAGAAGAGCCATTACTTGGCATACAGTTCAATCGTCAGCTTCGCCACCTGCCCAATCTTGCAGATGTCACGCCACCATATTCAGACTCTAACATGGGGCCTTTAAAGGACAGTGTAAGGGCCATTCTCAGACAAGTGCTGGCCAAGCAAAAGCTTTGTCATACACCTGCCCCTATTATTCCTACTGTCGGCTAGCAGGAGTCAACTCTCTTTTTAGTGCATGTTAGGAATACAAGTGGGGCTATTCACCATCTCACAGATCCTAACATGCCTGTGTGTTCGCAGTAACTTTCACCAGTTCTGAGATGTATTTACATATAGATCTTAGTAATTTCAAAATTTGCGAACTGGTCTACAAAGCATTAGGATATTTTGCTTACATCTGCTGTGTTTTAACTATAGATATCTGGGAGTAGAAATGTCTTTTATGACCACTAAAGTAAAACATTCAACTAACGTTGCTAATAGTAGGTAGCCAGGATTTTCTTTTAATAGATATCAATAAAAATAATGAATAAATATATAAAATATTTTAACAGTTTATAAGAATCAAAGTGCATACCCCCACCAAAAAAAGCACATATAATAAATACCCAAATAATTATGTGTTCTCTCAAAAATAGCCTATTAAAACTAGCTAATTCACTGTATTTTTTTTTTTCAACAAAAATTGGGCCAAACTGCTGTTTTTCTGCTGAAAGTGATGCAAAACAACGATAAACCATTCATGGTATATTGAATAAATAATCATAGGAGTCTAATTATCAAATGGACTACTGGCAAGTAAATGGAAAATACTGTTTTTCTACTTCGTATATTTTTAGTCACAAAGTAAATTTTCTAATCCAAGAACTTCATACTTAAGTTAGTACATTTGATATGGTTACATCAGAATTGTTATAAAACAAAAAATAGTGAGGCCCACTTACCTACTCCTTTCATCAAACACAATTCACCCAGCTCTTACCATACTCTCCTGAGTGGCTTTTCTTTAAGGAAGTCCCTTGGTAAGCTTATTACATTTTTAGTGTAAAAATGAGCCTCGTTCTATCATTTTATTCGTGTGTATAACTGTATTTTGATCAGATCCATCTCCTCATTGCCTCTTTACCTGCCCCCCATTCTTCTCTGGCCTCCTTCCTTGATCCCCAGACTTCCAGTGTCCATAATATACACTGTATATAGTTATATATCTAGATAATAATAGAATATACAGAGCTATACACAGTTGATAGTACAGATTAATAATTATATTTCACATGGAAGGAACCATGTAATATGTCTTTTTTTTAAAAAGTGAAAGTCTCCCGAACAAGTTACCAGAGTACGAAGGGGTACAGGCAGAACCACTGTTAAAAGCCTGTAGCTCCTGACCAAGACCAAAGTGCTCATGAGACAAGAAAGGAGAATATCTAAGTGAAGACCTGGCTACTGTAGACTGAGTAGTAATGGGAGGAATAATTGCTAAGTGTCACATTCATTCATACATTATGACTAAGGGTAACCTTAATAACATACATTATATATTCTCCAAAATTAATGCCTAAGGGGAAACAAGCTTTTTGTTGCAATTAATGATGGCTGGCCATACTCAATATATTTTAAAGAGAATTGTTTCAATTAGGATGAAACTTCTGTATTCTTAGAAAAACAGTTAAGGGAAAGTTGTGTCTTTTTCAGGTCATGTACTTTATTGTGGAATACTGTAAAATATTTTAGAGTTGTTTCTTAGAAGTCATAGAGAAACCACAACTAAAAATCAGGAATAAGCTTTGGGGATGTAACTCAGTTGGAATGTGCTTTTTCAACTTACATTCGTAGATTTGTTGAAACCACATAGAGTCAAGATCAGCAAGTGTGCTATGTAATCCTGGTACTCCTAAGGCAAGAGGGAGGCAGAGACAGGAGACTCCCCAGTAGCTCAGGGACTAGCTAGTATATGTAGTAGCAAGCAAAAAATAACCCTATCTCATACAAGCTGAAAGACAGTGGACCAATATCTGATCTCCACAAATATACCAGTTATATGGACGTACGTACACACACACACACACACACACACACACACACACACACACACACACACACACACACACTTCAACAAATTAAAATTTAAATATATCAGTTTTTAAAATACAAAAATGAGAATGCTTAAATCTAAAAGCTTTCTGGTAAAGCTAAAACCTTTACGTTTTCTCCTTAAGTCATAAAAATGAATAGATTGTGGATTATATGTATAGGGACTTGAAAGTGCACTGTTTGCTGCAAACAGATCTGAGACGGAATGTTTATTCTCCAAATGTATCCTTTACCCTCGACCCCATTTAGAGATGAAAAGGCAGGCTGGGCACTATGGCACACACCTTTGAATGCAGCACTCCAGAGGCAGAGGCAGAGGCAGAAAAATCTCTGTGAGTCTGAGGCCAGTCAGGGAGACATAGTGAGAATCTCTCTTTAAAAAAAAAAAAAGACAAAACAAAAATATAAAAGAATTGCAAGAGCCACGGCTGCAAAGCAAAAAGTTTCAGCATATTTCTAAACATGGTAAACAGCACTTCTAGTCCTCATGCTGAAAACCATGTTCATGCAGGTGAGGACCTGAGGCCACTGACAGAGGTTTCCCATGCGGGAATAAAAGCCTCAGTGGAGCAAGACCAAGGTAGACGCGCAGACCTAATGCACACGTCAGGAAAGAGAATAAAAATAGGAAGGGACAAAATCATATTTGATTTTTAATTCTAGCTCCACAGTAAATATTAATGCCACCTACACACACTATTTCCTTGATAGTTTTGTTTGTTTGTTGTTTAATTCAAGAAGAGCTCTCCTTATGTAGCCTAGGCTGGCTAACAACTCTGTATTCTCATATCTCAGCCTCCAGGGTGCTGGATCACAAGTATGAGCCAGCATACCTCATTGTACTTTATTTCTGTAATCTTCATACAGAGGGTCTCTGTCCAAACTCTATGGAAGGTGAATACTGAATTAAAGGACCTATTTTGCAGTATGACAGCATGAATAATACAGTAAAAACTCTTTTCACTCTTGATCTTTGTAATACGTAAATCCCCACATAACACACAATGACTCCATGATGTAAAGTGAAAATAGCTTACCAGGAAGGAATTAGAAGACAGCCATAAAGGAGGATGCAAGAGATGACAAAGTCACCTGCTAAGCTACAGTTCTAGGTCTCCATTTGGAGTTCTAGGATGGCAATATAGCTTATAGAGATGTATATTGCCAAAGATATGTGAAAGAGAGGCATATACAAAGATCATTTCCAGCTAATGGAAAATGGAAAAGTTGGAGATCATGTTGAAACCAGTAAAAATAGTGATATTTTTGAAAAATGTAAGTATATCTTAAATTAAATGTCTAGTATATATAGAGACAATTTTAAAAATAAGTATACTATAGTCAGGTGGACCATCACCTTGAGCACAATAAGCAATCTTTCAATCTACAGTAGATGATTTCTCTGTATTTAAGGGAATCTTTCCCCGTAACTCTAGTATTATGTTATATTTTAAGTTCCAGTCTCATCTGAGTGTGGTGCCACATGCCTATAATCCCTGCAATTGGGACGCAGAGGCAGGCAGATCTCTTTGAGTTCAAGTCCTGCCTTGTCTACAAAACAAGTCCAAGACAGCCAAGGCTATACAGAGAAACCTTGTCTGGAAAAACAAAAACAAAACAAAACAAAAATGTTCTAATATCATAGCCTATTAGTTTCTAAAAGTTAACATCATTATTTCTTTACATTATTCTGAAGTAAATTCAGATTCTTTCTTCTAGATCATTATAGAATTAGTATGAATCTTCTGCAAAATATTTTATGTTTATTTAGCCACAAAACATGAGAAATATATAAAATTATGTGCAACTAATGAAGCCTACATACATACAAAATAGTTTACATCAGAATTTTTAAAAGTACTTAAAAATGCTGTCACTGCTACTTTAGTCACCTCTATTAAAAGACTTTGTTAGTACTGTGTTTATTTACTGTATTATTTATGTTAAGAGAAACTAATGGAAGGAAAGAGCCAAAATCTTTACTACATTAGCCAACACAAGAACACGCTAACAAAGTCTTTTCTGCTTTATATTTCCTATTTCTTTCTTCAAAGTGGTTTGTTTTCCAGCCCAATCGACAAAGCATCCACTGTGAAACTATAAAAATGAAATATCCTAGTCAGCATTCCTATTGGAATTTTGTATATCTGCTTTTCTTCTTCTTTTAAGCTGATAAATCACTAATACTTTTCTCCAGTAAAGAGAACCGGCCACGAGACATGAAGAACATGAACTGAGGTCGCACTCGGCGAGCTGGGCTCTGCTTTCTCCTCTCCCTTTCCTTACGCTCTGTGGCATCTTCGGCAGGTCTGATAGACACTCTTCTACATCCTGAGGTGGGGTGAAGGATAGGGACTGCGTTTTCTGCCTCAAACAACAGCAAAATGTACGGAGACATTTTGTAAAAACAGTGATGCCACAAATAAATCTAAGAAGAGGGCAAAACATTAAAATTACAAGACAAACCATTTTTGTATATACTAATGCGGAATGAAAGTTTAAGTGCTTTACAACTGTGACCGCTGCATTAAGATTTGTGTTCACCCGTAAGACTTGGTAGGATAATCTGCTACTTCTGCTAACACCAAAAAAGACTTTGCAAGTTTCTTCAGTGATGAACCAACAAACTTCAGAAAGCCAGAGATGTGAGCCAACTTTCAGCAGGCAAGAGGACGTCTACCTGTCCAGCAAAGCACAATGTTCAATATTTCTCCTTGGTGACCCTTGACAAATAATAGTAAACACTATGTGTTATTTCAAAAGATTCTGAGTGCTTGATTTCTCATTCTCTATATATTTTGTATAGACAAATGTGTAAGGCAAACATGCATGCATATACACCTAAGAGTAACTCTAACGGAAAGTATCGTTCAAAGCGCTCCTGTGTGTTGTACAGACACAAAATGTGTTCCTTCCACTTTGGCCCTGCCAAGAATTCTGGGAGTCAGCCAGAGTCAGAGCAATAAAGACTGTTCTTGTATATGATCCTGCTGTGAAAGCACTTATAACAGGAGATGCTCCAATGCACGCTTAATTGTGTTTCTGTAACTCAAAATGCAGTACAAGTTACAGCAGAAACCTAAGAATTCTGAACACCTTCAAAAGCCTTCAGGAGAGAATCAAACAGCTTTAAGTCACTTCACTCACTTAGACATGAAGAGTCTACCTTTCTCATATTGATGTTTATATTTACTTTCTTTATTTGCAATTCTCAAACTTTTCAACTATAGTAGCAAACTACCTGACATGCTATGCCTTTTTTTTTTCCTGAAGCCATACCATCTCTAAGTAAACAATGGAATCTGGAAGTTTTGGTTTACAGAGTACAGACAATCATAACTTAAAAGCTATATTAATGGGACCATTTAATATTTTCTACATAAAAGACTATTGTTTATGACAGTATATTATCTTCAGTTTGAACATGCTTTCACACCAAAAGAAAATCAGAACAGTGTTAGACTGCTTAAAATGACAACTTGCTTTTGCACAAATTTAACTGTAACAGTAAAACCTGATGACAGTGTTGGAAGGCGAGCAGCTTACACTTTCTTCTGAGCACATTTATCTTAACCGGAGAAGATAATGTATCCTTATCAATTTTAACTGCATGCAGTAATTTCTTAGGTTAGTACTTGATTTGCATTTTAAAAACCCTTCATTTTAAACACTTCTTCTTTAGTATGATAAAATATTGAAAGAAACTAAAATTCAGAATAATTTTTGGGAAGGCAAACAAAAATGGACATCCTAATCATATCACATTAACAGTTCAGAAACATTTGTCAATATATGTTAAAAATCACTATGATATTAACATGAATCAAAATTTGAAATTCTCTTAGTGGATTCTGGAAGTACTCTGTGTACACAGAAAGTACTCAATAAATGTTTGCAGGAATATAATTAAAGAACACTTTAAAACTGTATAAGAAAATGAGCTCCTATTACTGCCTTTACAAAAAACTTAGATCAAACTTCCACTTTAATAGACATTTTCCAAATATGAAGTGTTCAGCTTCAATGAAAATGTTAAGAAATCATTTCAAATTTCTTAAATTTATAAAGTATAATATTATTATTTCAAGAAAATTAAACTTGTATTTAATAATATACATTACTTAATAAAATAAATCATAGTTTACAGGTGTTCACACTTTTCCAACTCTTAAGTGAATTCAACAATATATGAAACAGCTGAGGAGCTGGCAAAGCCCTGGTGTGAATGTACTTCATTTGTTCTTCAGTTATTTTCTACTGAAGAGTAGTAACAGGATCCAAGCATGTTAAAAAAAACAAATTTCTATTTTATGAAGAGACAAAGGAAACAAAAGTAAAATAATTCTAATGAATGTAAAGGGTTATTTGTATTTAAAAAAAAATCATCTTTGCACTATATAGGGTTGTGGTTAAAAATACCAACTTTCCTATAGTCTTTCAAAAATGTAAGTTCTCCTGAGTAGTAGTGTGGAAAAGTGACAGTGTATCCTGTGAGAATGCAGCTGGGATGAACAGAACCTCTTGAACTTCAGAGCTAGAAGTTTTTGGAGGTGTTTTGTTTTGTTTTGTGTATTTCTGTCAAAGTAGCGAACCTTTTGGAAAGTCCTAATAAAAATGAGCTGTTTTGTGAGGAAAAATTATAAATAACAAGCACTTCTCCAGAATTTTGAGCATAATTTTGCCTCTGCACTAAGACAACTGAGGCTGCCCTGCATCATCTGTGACCGCCACAGGAAGTAAACAGTGCTCCGCAGACAGGACCGTGCAGGCTTCTCCTCCGCAGTGCGCCACAGCAGTCCAGACCACCAGCCTGTGATATTACACGGCAGGGCCAAATCGTGTGCAAAAGTTCATTTTAAAATGCATTAAATCAGATAAAAATATATTATCAAAATATCTCATCGATTATTTTTGTATTCTGAATGAATGAGAACAAAGGAGAAGTAGTTAATAATCTTAAAAGTGAAAACTCCAAATTATTGACCACTACACAAGTCTCATATCTAAGGCTATTGAAATAAAGGTCCCTAGTTCTTGTGCCTAAGTCCAAAACGAAGCTTTACTTGCTCATGTTCACTTCTGCACACTGCAGTCCAGAAATTAGTCCTCATCAGAAATTTAGGTAAGATGCACATGAAAACTCCTGGAGACATGATGCAGTAGACTTAAACTATTTTCAAATGTATAAATGATCATTTTCAAGAAACTCAAAGTCCCCCTCCCCTCTCTCCACTTAAAATAAAATATAAAACAAGAAATAAAATCAATGTAACTCTTTTTTTAAGCAAAGAATTACTTATGAACCTTTTCAAATCTCAGAAAGGGCATACCATTTTTCCAAAGGAATATAATTATATATAATGAACAAAATGACAAATTCTCAGCTATTCAAATCTAATGTGGTAAGAATGGTTACATAAAAAAGAATGCATATTAGCTGTACAAACTACAAGAAAACTTGGCTATTTCCTATGAGATGTTTTTAAATACCTGTGACTACAAGTACACGGTTTTCAGCTAATAAAGTTGTAAACATTCTATAACTAGCCGTTATATCATTGATTTCATTCATAATACTTATTTCAACAACACTGAATGACGCAATAAAGACATAATAGGAGACACACATAGCAGAAAATAACTTACACAGACAAAACTTACAAGTCGCTCTTTACTACCTGCTTTGTGACAAAGTATATTTCCCAGGAATGGCAATTATATAACTATCTAATTCTCAGCAGACTTTGGAAATCCATTGAATACAAAGGAATGGATTTCTGGGAAAATGTACATAACAGTGTTTTTTTTTTCTTTAGTTCAGTAATATATGTTGTTTTAAAGTCTGTTTCCGAATTGTTCAGAAAATTCAAAAAATTATTAAGGAACATCAAATGTGTTAAGCTAATACAAAAAGTATTTTGTTGGTGAATTGCTTAGATGCATTTTCCAGACTGCTTAAAGATGAGACCGAAAAAAAAAAAAAAAGAAGCCACAAATATTAGAATAACAAAAGATCTTAACAATACATCTTCTCCTACTTTATTTCTCAGCAGACTATCTGACCTGCTCAGAAACAGAACACTGCACACATTTTTCAGCTATAACGTATTTGGTATTGTGACATAAAACTAGCAAAAACGCTGCTTCTTTAATCAAGCAATCATAATTGTCAGGGCATATGCAAAGAACGAGACCTAAAATACAGCTAACACTTTAAACTATGGAGGAGACACATTATTTCCTATGCTGTGCTCTCTAGAAGACGTTTCTATTGTAATTTTCTTACTGCTATTGTGACAGGGGGAAATTCTAATAGCTTCAGAAGCACATGTATTCAGCTTTTTTGAACATCCATAAAACATAAAAACAGTTTAATGCTCGTTTCCTACAAGAATTCACATTCAGAAGAGAGTCATCAAAATTTACTACACGTGAGATAAGTAATTCTGACAGAGTTCTCTGGCTTCACGTTTCCCCCAGAATCTTCTCCTTGTTTCGCATTACTACACCCCGGAAGAAGCCGTATCTTCTCGTCATAGTATGCTGACTTACAGCATTTAGAACAATACTAAATTGGCAACAGGAACACAGAGAACTTCCCAACGCAGTCTGATAAAATTCCAAGTGGAATCTCTCCTATGTAAATTAGGGACCAAGCAGATATAAAGTGTAGGCCTGGGCACGAGGGAGGGGGCATCACGGGATGATGAAAACTTAAATATGACCGCTGACATTTTTTTCCTTTGTAGCTATATATGTGAACGTATTTTTATTATGTATTCTTTAATTAAATCGAAGAAACACATTAGCATTTGGTTTGGATTGTTTTGGAGAATAGCTGTGTGTGTATTTTCATGCTGACCTTATGTTGGCAACTTTAGACATGCACTTGAAGCAAGGTTTCTTTGGAATCTGTGATGGGCTACAGAGAATGACTAATTCAGATTAAAAAGATAATTTGGATGTTTTGTGTTTTTTGAAAAAGTTCTCTCTCTCTCTCTCTCTCTCTCTCTCTCTCTCTCTCTCTCTCTCTCTCTCTCTCTCTCTCTCTCTCTCTCTCCCTCCCTCCCTCCCTCTCTCCCCTCCCCTCTCCCCCTCCCCTCTGCTCTCTCTCTAACAATGCTCTTTCTAATCCGCATCTGAGATCTGAGTTATTGTAGCTCCTTTCTGTCTTTGATCTTCCTCAGCACTCAGCTCACTGTTAACTGTCTTGGGTGGTCTCCCATCAGGGCTCAGTGATCAGTGTCCCTGACTATTGGCTGCCTTCTAGGAAACCCACGAGCTGTATTCTTACATTCATCTGACAACTTTATTAGCTCACTCAGATGGCGCTCCGGAGCACCTCCCTAGCACACATACTCTTTCTCAAACAATCACATTTTTTGTAGTTGACTCAGAACAAATAATTCTATGAACACTTCAGCTGTTGTACTCAATAATAAAGTCGAAATGAAGAGAAATTTCACATTATGTATAAGCCAGAGCTTGGTTTTCATGTTCAGACTAAAAAAATCAATTCCAGATTGATTTTTATGTATATATCGTTATTGTCAGAGGATTAATTGATGAATTTTTCATTTGATGAGTCAGGTAGAATAAGCTCTGAGGCACTTAGTGAGCAGAATTCTAATTTACTCTGGCCCTTCACATACTGCAGGAAACTCATCAATTTTGATATTTTTTTCTTAATTTACTTTTCTCTAAGATTTCCAGAATAATGCTCCAAACTAGAATCAAGGAAATTTAGAGCTGTCAGTGGCTCCGTATTTTTAATTATACTTTCAGAAATATGTTAAATCATTATTTAATTTTATTTGTCCACTTTGAATTTTTATGTTACCATGCTATTAACTCTACTATTTAGCTATATCTTTATATAAATATATCCTAAAAAATATAACAATACCACAAGTATATATTATTATGTACTGCCAATATGACACTAGACATAAGAATTATAAAATTTTATTTTTTCCAGACTTATACTATTATGGTCAATAAAATGTTGTAAGTCGTAAGTATATTTACTTACATTTTATTGATCAAATACCAAATGTTTTGGGAAAATAACATCTTAGAGGGCAGCTGTGATTTTCAAAGCCAACCTGCTACACCTCAAAGGTCTTTTATGCATTACTACTATTTCATGTAAAATAAGATGGCATTTTGAAAACAAAAAATTACATACATTAAAAGTATATTTATCTATACTCCCCTAAATAGCTATACCAAAGTGCTTTTAAAAAAATTTTTCTTCCTGCCTATGGAAAGTTCTCTTTGGGGGCTGTTTCCCCCTAAATGGCATCTTTTTATCTTTACTGTTTTTGGTATTTCCCTTTTCTATACCTTATGCTAATTCCGTGTTCTAATTCTAATGCAGGTGCTAACAGATGTGGCAGGCTGCCCTCATTCTCTACAGTTCATCTTCTCAAAGGCCCACAGACAGAGTTTCTATGGCAAGGAGGGCGGGAACATCCTCCTGCATCTAAACTCATCTTTGGAAGGCATCAGAAGCCTCAGTTTTAATGCTCTGACTCTCTCATTGCTGTGAACAGCATCCACACCTCTATCAGCATCAAGGCCAGGGCAGGAGGGCGTATTCCACTAAGACTAATATGCCTTCCACTTCTCTGGTCTTCCAGGCTTCTCCTTTTCTAGCTTGTCACTTTCCTTCATTACCGTGTCTTCCTCAGACTGTAGAGCCAATAACAGCATCTTCCTCAGGAGAGAATGACTTGGAGCACGAGCCAAATGAAAAATGGACTCTGAGTCACTTTTGCTGGCCTATTGCCTACCTCCTTAGAAATGAACACAATCCTAAAACTGTAAGTGTGTGATGTGTCCGTGATGCACAGAACAATTAAAGCTGGTTCTCTGTTCTTTGTATGCACAGAAAAAAAAAGACACCTGTAAATCTTCATTCATATGATACGAAGAATGGTATCTAATAATAATTCATAGGGATTCTGTAGCTAACAGGAAGCATTGCCAATGCATAGAGATTCATGCTTCAGACAATCGCACAGCTATTTCCACGTAGTGGGATTAGCAATATAAGTCACCTGCTTGTTCTGCAGTTTGAATTCTTCACATCCTGTTGGTACCCACCTCCCTCATCTTCTCCCAATCCTCCTTCCCTTCCGCATCTCCTCTCCCTCCCTCCCTCCCCAGTCCTCAAAACAGGGAGCCCTCCTCCCCTAACATCTGACCTCAGCCTATCAAGTCTCATGTGTACGACCTGCATCCTCTTCCTGTGTTGCCTGGTAAGGCCACCCTGCCAGGGGAAATGATCAAAGTTGGGGGGGCCAGAGTCCTCATCAGAAGTACTCCCTACTCCCCATAGGTGGGACACACAAGTAGACTGTGCTGCCTATCTGCTACATCTGAGCAGAGGGTTTAGATCCACATCATTTTCACACCCCTGAGTCCAACCTTGTTTTCTAGCTAAATAAGGCCATTAATAACTTATAAGCACCTCCCAATGAGAATAAACCTCTATCACTCAAGAGAGCAACCTAAAACCCTACCCAAGGTCCCTTAAGGGAAATGGGGCATCATTCTCTTAAGGTTTCTTCCAGCTGAGTTGGGGCAAATAATATCTTTGTCCATATCCTTGGTTGGTGCATCAGTCTCCGTGTTGTAGTGTAGCTATCCTGTATTACACGGCTAATACTCACTTATGAGTATATACTATGTGTGTCTTTCTGAGTCTGGGTTATCTCCCTAAGGATGATCTTTTCTAGTTTCATCCATTTGCCTGCAAATTTCAAGATTTCCTTGTGTTTGATAGCTGACTAGTATTTCATTGGGTAAAGGTACCACAGTTTCCTTATCCATTCTTCAGCTGGGAGACATCTAGGTTCTTTCCAGATTCAGGCTATTATAAATAAAGCTGCTGTGAACATAGTTGAGCAAATGTTGTGGTATGATGGAGTATCTTTCAGGTAATGCTTGTGAGAAATTTTATGTTTTCAGAACAAAGGAAGCAGACCCTGACGCTGGATCAGACGTGACAGGATCCATTCCTCTCAGCATGCTGGACACTGACATTCTGCATCTTTCATGGTCCAGCACCAAGAGCTTCAGTTGCTGTTCCTCATCAGAACAGGACAGCTCCCAGGACGGCTCCCAAGACAGCTTCCAATCCCAATTCATTCAGCATTTTAGACTGTCCTACACAGGACTCTAATTAAGCTTGGAATTTCTCAACATTTAGAAACTGGACCACACATGCTATTCCTAGCTCTTTTAACTACGTTCCCTAATTTTATTTGGGCACATACAAAGGTATTATTCATCCCAAATCAGCCAGAAGAGAATAATGCCCCATTTCCCTTCAGAGGGGTCAGGTAGGGTTTGGGTTGCTTTCTTGAGTGATAGAGGTTTATTCTCATTGAGAGTTGGTTAGAAGCTATTATTGTCCTTATTGACAGAGAAAATAAAGTTGGACTCACGATTGTCTCTCCTTCCCTTTATCTTTCATTCTTAGGTTTGGAGACAAGGGTTGAAAAGAACGAAGGGAGAATCCAGAAATATAAAGGCATGATAGGACAAAAAGTAGATTAATGAATCTACTCTGCAACTTAATGCTTTAATTGTAGCTCCAAGGTTATTTTTAATTCACTGCTATAGATTTTGTATATAGATGTAAAATAAGTTTATTTCTAGAAACACTGGTATAAAACTCAAATTTCCTATATATTTAATTTATATAATTTAATATATTAAATTATATATTAATATAAATTCTATATTAAATTATACATATTCTAATATGCAGTATTGTACAAACACAAGTCAATTATAATACAAGGTTTACTTCCAATACTTTGAAAGTGCTATTGCAGGCTGTTTAGGATAAGTAAGTTATACAAGTTAATTGTTATTTCACCAAATCATGGTCATATCAATTACTAGTCTATTTTTATCACAAGAATATACATTCTAGGTGTAACAGATAGATAGATTCTATAGAAAGATAAGGTAAAATAGTGAGATAAGTTCTTCAAAATCCTCAGAGATATATAGAATATAGCATGTAAGGAGGTTTTTATTGTTTCAAAGACACATTGACAATGAGACAGGCTAACTCCTGACAACACCCAGCCTATCTCAAAGAAGATGATGAGCATCCAAGAACCTCCTTATGGGGATGGCTTCACATGCAGCAAACCAGCCACTGGGCAAAATGTCCTCATCTCTACTAGACAGAAATCTGCCTAAAGAAAGGTAAGTTTGGATGAAGGCAGAGTCGAAAGCCAAATTCTGCCAAGACAGGGTAAGCAAGTCCTCAATGCTTCCTGTCTCACAAACATGTCTGTCGGATATATTGGGCCAGACGGCTGAAGATGATGCTCCAACATTATAGAGTTTGGGGTGACTGTTAAGGCAGCAAACCGTCTCTGCCATCTTCTCACTTGGGAAGCTGCTATCCTGCACTTCCTGTATACTCAGGTAATCAATTTTATCCCTTCTTAAATCGCTGATGGGGTTAAAGACCAGATAGCTTAGTTTGGCAATTAAGCTTAGCTGTTTAGGGTTTAAGATATTTTTTGGTCTACATAGATGTTTTAAGTTGATAATGATGAGATATGATAGATGTTGAATTACATTCAGAATTTTAGACTCACCAAGATAGGAAAGATGTTTTCTTTTCTTTCTTTTATTTTTCTTAACTTAAGTAATTTATTCAGATTACATTTCCACTGTTATCCCCTGACTTGCATCTTCCCATTCCCTCATCCCTCCCTCTTTCACCCTATTCCCATCCCCTCAGTCTGACAGAAGGGGAGCACCATATGGTCACAGCCTATGAAGTATCATCCTGGTAGCCTGCTTGTCCTTCCTCTAAGTGCCACTAGGCCTCCCCATCAAGGGGAAGTGGTCAAACAGAGGGCACCAGAGTTCATGTCAGAGTCAGTCTCCACTCTCCACACAACTGTGGAGAATGTCCTGTCCATTGGCTAGATCTGAATAGGGGTTCTAGGTTTACTACATGCTTTATCCTTGGTTGGTTATAGTAGTTTGAGCAGACCCCCTGGGTCCAGATCTGCCAGCTTTGATGGTCTTCTTGTAGGTTTCTAGGACCCTCTGGATCCGTCTATTTTCCCATTCTCTCATACCTCTCTCACCTGGAGTCCCAATAGGAAGCCCCAGCATCTATCACAATATTTTGCTAAGTGAAGACTTTCAAGGGACATCCCTGTTGGCCTAGTGTCCAATTATAATTAAGTATATAACATGTGTATCTTTCTTGTCTGGGTTAACTCACTCAGGATGTTTCTACTTCCATCCATTTCCCTGCAAATTTCAGAATTTCCTTGTTTTTAATAGCTAAGTAGTATTCCAGTTTGTAAATGTACCACAGTTTCTTTATCCATTCTTTGACTGAGGGACATCTAGGTTGTTTCCAGATCCTGGCTATTATGAATAAAGCTGCTATGAACATGGTTGAGCATCTGTCCTTGATATGTGGTAGAGCATCTTCTGGGTATATTCCAAGGAATGGAATAGCTGAGTCTTGAGGTAGAACTATTCCCAGTTTTCTGAGATAGTGTCAGATAGATTTCCAAAGTGGTTGTAGACGTTTGCACTCCCATCAGCAATGAAGAAGCATTCCCCCTTTCTCCATATCCTTGCCAGCATGTGCTGTCACTTGAAGTTTTGATATTAGCCATTCTGATGGGTGTAAGATGGAATCTTCTGTAATGCAGAAGACACTGTCAACAGAACAAAGTGACAGCCTACAGCCTGGGAAAAGATCTTCACCAACCCTACAGCGGACAAAGAACTAATATCCAAAATATATAGAGCTCAAGAAATTAAACACCACAAAACCAAATAATCCAATTAAGAAATGGAGCTCAGAATTAAACAGAGAATTCTCAACAGAGGAATATTGAATGGCTGAGAAACACTTAATGAAATACTCAAGATCCTTAGTTATCAGAAAAGTGAAACAACTCTGAGATTCCATCTTACACCCTTCAGAATAGCTAAGATCAAAAGATGTTTTCTTTAAGGCTGCCAAACACAAATAACCAAAACACTATGAATGTAACATATATATAATTCCTAATTGTTTCATGGTTCTTGTAGTGGATATAAACATGTTTTTGTTTTGATCCTAAGTGTGGGATGGGGAACAGACTTGTGAGAGAGCAGGTGATGTTTATCCACTTAGAAATTGAACCACTGCATGAGGGTCTTGGTTTTTACCAGCTGAAAAACATCCTAGTATAGGCTCTGAGAGGATGCCCAAAACAGGAGGCTGGGCTTTTTGGGTCTTGGTATTGTTTGGCTGTTCATCACTCCACTTTGAGACACTCCTAGAGAGAAATGCTCCAGCAAAGGCTTTGAGACTCCGGGCTCCAGCTGATGTTCCAAGTTTCAGAAATAACTTTAGTGGAATTGTTTGTCTGCTAAAATCCTGCCAACTATGCCAGTGGAATCATTCCCAGGAAATGAATTCAACAAGGTCTACTTCTCCTATTCCTATAAACCTCCTTTCTCACCTGTCTAGCATAGGTGGGTTGGAGAGAGGTATTAGCATTTAAAGAACTCCAAATAAAGTAGGTTTAGAAAAGTTGGAGCCTACAGGTTCTTCTTGTTGTAGGTAGTTTATTGTATATGTGTAATAG
This sequence comes from Acomys minous, assembly GCF_964271855.1. NCBI lineage: Eukaryota > Metazoa > Chordata > Mammalia > Rodentia > Muridae > Acomys > Acomys minous. The sequence goes on along the minus strand of NC_140492.1, from coordinate 80,429,995 downwards.
TATAAATGCATATGTAAAAATATTTAATAAAAATTTTAAAGTGAAAGATAAATTTTAAAAGTAAATGATTTTTTTCACACTTAAAAAAAGAAATGTATACAAGAGCTTGGGTTCCCTCAGCACTAACCCATCTCAAGTACAGAATGGTACCTCAAAAATGCAACTAATACAAGCATGATGGAATGAGAAATTTTCCAGATAATACATCTTTTCTATTTATTCAGAGCAGATTTTTGTTGTTAACTCATATCAGCATCTTAATATTTACTTTTATGTCTATGTAACAAACTAAATTTTACAACTGCTGGTGTGATATTAAGCTCTACAGATCTTATGGTAAGGCCAACTGTAATAGAGCAATTTAACCTAAAATTACTACAGTGATTAAACAATTTTAATACTGAATAACTTAAATCTCTAATCTCAATATCCTCAATTAAATGAAAAACGACATGCCAAAAAGGTATCAACATGTGATTCAAACACCAAACCTAGTCTCAAGATTAGTCTCCTTTAAAAATCCTGTCACCAAATACCCTTTCAAACAAGGTACTCATTGCTAGGGTGACAATCCTACTAACTTAAACTGCTCTCTCTACTCAAGACAAACTAAAAACAAATCAAAGTACATAAGCTAAAATACGACAGATCTACCAAGCTATAACAAGGATAACAAATGGTGAAGGGGCGTTTGGAAGTCAGATGTCTTTACTTGTTATGATCATCCCAAATTCCATAATCATAGCTAATATAGAGCCCTGAGTATTATCTTTGCAATGTTGTAGAACCAAATGAAGAACTAGAAAATCAGAAAGTGGCTTTGCTTTGAAATCACAGCAGTCTATTGTACACAATAAAAGCTTATTAGGCTTAACAATGTTGAATGTACCATAGGAGTACATATTTCTTAGTAAGTTATATGCAGTTATTATTTAAATATAACATCCACTATAGTAAGTGATTCATTCAAAACTCATTGGTCTTATGCGTGTTTGATTGAGAAAGAAGCCTGGGGCTGAATTTGAAATAACTTGTTAGAAAATGTACTTGAAAGGACTGAGTAAAGTTATTAAGCTATTAAACAATTAGATAAAAACATAGCTATTTTGTTAGCAGTATGGCGAACAGGAATAATGGATCACAATTTCTTTTATCTCCAAATTTAGCATTAAATTTACAGCTTCAATCATGAGTGATAAGAATTTTAGAATCTCTACATAAATATGATGTACATAGGAACTTACTAATTAAAAACAATTCCAATTGGTATTTGAAATAACCCAGGAGGGGGTGATTCATGGTTAACCTTTGAAACCCAATTTTTCATTTTCCCTTGTAAAAATCTTTTTGAAATGTGTTACATCCTCTGTAACTGAGATGAGCTAATGATGATTCCATCGGTGGATCCGTCATGTTAATGATTCAAACATGAACACCTAGAATATTGTACCTCATACAGAGGAGACATGAACATACTACGAAATTTGTCTTCTTAATGTTTACCTTTCTTATAAATGGTAAATATAGGGAAAAGAGAAAGATTCCACATCACATAGTGTGGTTACTACTGTAACTACACGATTTATTAAATAAGTAATTTCACACTCCGGGGTCCTCATTTTCCCTCCATACTGCCTGCCACATTTCACCAAGGACCAGGAGTTCTGCAGCTACAGTCAGGAGCTCCCTATATTTGTTCTGGAAAACCAAAGTCTTCATTAGTTTGTTTACCTTTATGAAGTAATACTGCCATCTTGTGGGCTCAAAAATATTCCTGGTAAACAACATCAAAGGCAAGTTGCATTGTTCTAATTATAGGCATAAACATAAACTTTGCCTTTGCTTGTGGTTACCACTGAGTATATTGCCATGTGCAGCTCTTGAATATGCCTGATAATGAGGAATTCAGTCTACACCAAACAGACTTTTACATGGTGATATAATCAACCTAGTCATGATCTTGGTTGGACTAGGTAAGCCATAAAGGAGTCTTCTAGCAGATCCCAAACAGGTCTAAAAATCTGCAAAGAAACCTTAGTGTGTTTAGGAAAACAGTAAAGAAATGACATAATGATATTTCATTTCTTATTTCTCTTTTTTTATATAATTATTTTCATACAAAAATCTATGAAAGCCATGCAATTCCAGATCCCACTATTAAAGACAATGGATACAGTCTAAAAGAGCAGGCTATCTTGAAGACGTGGTGTTATGGTTTTTATCAACACCCCATTTCTCCCTTGTAACCCGCAGGTAATATGTGCATACTAGGTTTTCCAAATAAGACTTTAAAAGAGAATGAAGTTGATATTGAAGATAATGCTCAATTCTACTTTGAAAGATCACAAAGGTCCTCTACATACAAACATCACAGAACAGACACCAAAAGAAACCAATAAAAGGTTCAAGAGATGTACCCTTCTGATAACTGTTCACAATTATGCCTTTTGTTAATATTCTCAATCTAGTCAATATTCCCAAGGACAGCGTGCTGTGTGTGCTCGGTGCTTCGGTACTGCAGTAAAGCTAAAGTCTAGGTATTAACCTTATTTTATAGACAAGAAACTGCTCATGAGAAGTTGGGGAGATAGCTCAATTCATAAAGTGCTTGTTGAGCAAGCATAAGACCAAAATTCACCACCTTGCACCCACATAAAGGCTGGGTGTAGCTGCACACTGATGTTACCTCAGCACGGGGAAGTTAACAGCACAAGGATCCTTGGGCTTCACTAATCAGGTTGCCTAGGACCTAGAGAAGGACTACATCTTTTAAAAAAGTAAAAAAGGTTTGACTGGACGTTAAACGAACATGTAAGAAGCTGTAAGGGGAGGTGGAAGGGAAGAATAAGAGGCGGAGATGAACATTCCATTGTATACAAGCACAAAATTATCAAAAATAAAAAGTGTGCTAAAAATTAAAACAAAACTGAGGCTCAAGGTTAAAATGCTGGACGTGAAGGCATAGGACCCAAATTCAGAGCCCCAGAACCTATGGGAAAGCAAGAGATGACAAGGCGTACAATAAACCGCAGTGCTGGTGTGGCTTCTCTGCCATGTTACTCTACCCAAAACAAGTCCCAAGTTCAACAGGCGCCCTATCTTTAAAAATTATTGTGGAAAAAGATAGAGAATGATACTCTTAAGTTGACTTCCGGCATCACCATGTGCATGTGTGGTGGGATGTCAAAACACACACACACACACACACACACACACACACACACACACACACACACACACACACACCGGTGGGGGCAAGATGAATGCCTTCTGAGGAACGCTATATACACAGCAGCATACACACACATACACGCATGTTTACACACATATATATACACAAAGAAAGTGTTCATTAGTCTTTACAACAACTAAAGTCATATACAATTAAAACTAATTTTATACACCCAGAAGCAGGCAAACCAAGCTACATAAGATCCTGTCTCAATAATAATAAACACTCATCCATGCACCCAAGTAAGATCATTAAGTATCAATATATAGACATGATTTAAGTCATTTTTAACTGATGGGAAAATTATAGAGTTTGTGTGAAAATAGGCAAAAGCAAACTGTCGATCAGAAAATATTTTATTATAGTAACAACTAAAGTAGAAATATAAACTAACAATTACTATTTATATAAATTTTGGCATTCATTTATATTGCAAATAAAAAGCAAAATTGCTCTTACCAATTATACATTTAAATCTAGAGAAAGAATGAAATACGTATTTATAACATATCATAACTGTGACTAATAACTAGATGTAATCTATGTTTTACAAAGGTTAAATGGGTGATTTAAGTAATATTCTCAACTGATGATATTTATGACTCAAAAACATATGACCTACCTCAAGTGTGGTGCAGAGCCAAAGGAGAAACTCACACTAAATTAACCTCAATAGTCACATGTTGTTTCAACAGGGTGTAATTCTAAAAACCTTCAGCTTGGTTCTCTAAGATCTAAATATCAGATAGCTGATCATTTATTTGTACCCAGAATCTTTTAACTGATGTAATTTCCTAACAAAGTTACCAAGAGCAAACTAGTGAACACTTTCCATACAACACATACTTTGCATTGCCTTTCTGAGAAAATTTTAGAGAAATAGTCATTCAAAAAACATTCACTATTAAAATATTCATGACAAAGCTCTTTTAAGATAAATACAAGTAGTAACAAGTTTATACAGGAAGAGCAAATGAAATTTCACAAAGCAAAATAAATCCATAGCTTTTAGATAACAGCATTCATAGTGGAAAACAGAAAAAGAACAGACTACCCAATGTATCTTTTCCATTCTTACATCATTTCAAACATTTCTTGTAAACCAAAAAAAAAGTACTAATATTACTCTCTCATATAGCACAGAGATGTTTCGTAATGTTCTCATATAGTCACTGTAGCTATGACCAGCATTCAAAATTGAGTTTGTCAAACCTAAATTTCAGACTCTGCTGACTTCTCCAGTGGAATATTGCATGCAATTGCTACAGTGCAGTATGGCTCGGAATTTTCATTTCATTAAATCTTCTGAATAATGGAATACAGAGGCATTATCCTCATGAGTAGGAAAGGAGACTCACACAAATGAAGATCTTTGTCATAATTCCCATAAATATTAGGAAACAAAAGGAAAAACTAGAAGGCAGACAAGTCTATTTCTTTTCTTGTAGGTTTAAAAGACTCTGCTCTTCAGTAAATGAACAAAGAAAGAAAGAAAGAAAGAAAGAAAGAAAGAAAGAAAGAAAGAAAGAAAAAAAGAATGAATGAATGAATGAACACATTCATTTCTCATTTTTGCTTCATTTATTCATTTACTAGATATGGCTGAATATAGTACACTGGTTCTTCTAATATTCATTATCTCTTTCCTTGTCCCATTTTTCCATTGACCCTTTCAAGGTTGAGCCCTCATTCTTTTTTATGTCTAATTGTCCCAAATCTGTCCCCAAACTCATACCATCCAAAACTACTTCATTCTTAATCCCCTGTTTTTTGAACTTCTGCTTCTATAAGTGAACCAATCATAAAGTGAATTGATTATTGCAAACAATCAAAGGAAACTTCTACCTTTGTCACTGGTGACACAAGTGTTCTTTTCTGTACTATATCACTATAAAAAAAAATCAAGGTGATAAGAGTCTAACTCCATTCTTCTGCATGTGGATATCCAATTTTTCTAGCACGATTTACTGAAAATGCTGCTGTCACCAGTATATCCTTTGGCATCTTTGTCAATCATAAGATGGCTATAGTAACAAGTTTGGGTCTTCTATTTTGTTCCATTGGTCTACATGGCTATTTTTCTACCAGTTCCATTCTGTTTTGGTCATTATAACTATATTATATGTCTTAAAGCAAGAACAGTAATCCTTCTAGTGTCATTCTTTTTTCTTAAGATTGCTTTGGCTATCTGAGATATTTTCTGGCTCCAAAGAATGGTTTTTTTCTATTTCTGTGAAGAATATTTTGGGTATTTTGTTGGGGGTTGCATTAAATCTATCAATTGCTTTTGGTAGGATGTTCATTATCAAGATACTAATTCTACCAACCATGAAAATGAGAAGTGTTTCCATTCTATTATTTCTTTCTCAATCTTTTTCCTCAAAGATATGCTAACATCAAAGGGGAAATCTCACAGGTACACATTTCCAAAGACCTGTAGGCCACCTATGATTGTGAAGAGAAGACTCAGTCTCTACCAAGATGAGATCACCAACTGGCTCTCCAATCCAAAGTTTTAAGTCCTGAAATCACATACACACAAACCACACTAAACCAACTCAGCAGATTATATTCATATATTAACAACTATATATAATTAGTCTACATATGTATCAATACATATAATAATATATGCATTAATAAAAACAGGCCAACCATTAGAGATGGAGGGCAGGGAAGTATAACATGGGAGGAATTAGAGCAGTGGCTCTCCACCTTCCTAATGCTGTGACCCTTCACTATGGTTTCTCATATTGTGGTAACCACAACCATAAAATTACTTCATTGCTACTTCATAACAGTAATTTAATTATTGTTATGAGTTGCAATGTAAACACTTGTGTTTTCTGATGTCCTTAGGTGATCATTGTGAAAGGATAGTTCGACTTCCAAAGGACAGTTGTGACCAAAGGTTAAGAACCACTGAATTAAAAAGAAAGCAGGAAAGGGGGAGTAATGAAATTAATTTTTATTTTTTTAATGTAATAGGAAACAAAAATATATAAAACAGAGAAAAGCTTATTATTTTAAGCCAAGTTTGACCTATAAATCAAATCATTCATGTATGTAAAAAAAAATCAGAGTGTCATCCTTAAGTACCTCACTTAATTTCATGTCTATAGAATTGGAGTGTTTCTTCCACAGGTAGTATTAAAATACTCAAGAATTTTTCTTTCCTAACTTCTCTGGAACCCTTGCTGGCTATTATTCTCAACATTGATTATACAGTGTCATTATCTGGGCTGTTTTAAATACAAATGCCCTGACTGCATTACTTTTCCTACTGTTTACCAGTAATATTAGTCTGAGTTGTAACTCCAACTGTGAGCAAGGATTCCCAAACTCTCTCGTACACTATAAACTTCTGAGAAATATTCAATTATACAAACAATCTCAGTTACTGGAGGTATCAGTTAGCAGTATTTTCAGGAGTTCTTCAAATAGTTCAGCAAAGATTAGGAGACAGCAAAGAAAGCAAGAGGATGCAACCATGCTGAATATACAAATGTATTTAAATTGAGGACAAATATAATTGCAGATATAACTGGACAAAAAGGAAGTAGGTGAACTTAGGATAGAAAGTATCTTTTAATATGTATACAAAAATTTAAATATTCAGTAATGCATTGGTAACTATCTATATAAATAGCTTTTCTTACTCATAATGACACTAAAATTATTTATTTCACTATGGTTACTATTAAGTTTGTAGAAAAGATGGGCAATTTAAAAACATTTTGCTAGCATGGTGTGGTGTTCGAAAAGAGAAAAATCTCCTTAGGATCATATATTTTTAATTTTTAGGAAGTTTAGAAAGGCATGACTACTTGAAAACAGAAACACTATATGCAAGACTGTCCTGATACACTGAGACAGCTCAAGAACAAACACATAATCAAATTCAAGAGCTCACATCCAAGTTGGAGTGATCTGTCCTGGGTGGCATCACTCAGAGGACATCCATGCTGGGCTAATATCCACTTATAAGTGAGCATATTCCATGTGTGTCTTTCTGGGTCTGGGTTACCTCACTCAGGATGATCTTTTCTAGTTCCATCCATTTACCTACAAATTTCAAGATTTCCTTGTGTTTGATAGCTGAATAGTAATCCATTGTGTAAATATACCAAAGTTTCTTTATCCATTCTTTGGTTGAAGGGCATTTAAGTTGTTTCCAGATTCTAGCTAATACGAATAAAGCTGCTAAGAACATAATTGAGCATACGCCCTTGTTGTATGGTCGAACATTTTTAGGGTATATGCCCAGGTGTAGTATAACTAGGTCTGGAGGTAGCACTACTGCTCATGAACTGAAAAGCTTCTATAAGGCAAAGGACACGGTCAACAGAACAAAACGACAGCTTACAGACTGGGAAAGAATCTTCACCAACCTTACATCCAACAAAGGGCTAATATCCAAAATATATAAAGAACTCAAGAAATTAAACACCACCAAACCAAATAATCCAATTTAAAAACGGGGTACAGAGCTGAACAGAATTCTCAACAGAGGAATATCAGATGGCTAAGAAACAAAGAAATGCTCAATGTCCTTAGTCACCAGGGAAATGCAAATCAAAAACAACTCCGAGATTCCACCTTACACCTATCAGAATGGCTAGGACTGAAAACTCAAGTGACAGCACATGCTGGTGAGGATGTGGAGAAAGGGGAGCACTCTTCCATTGCTGGTGGGAATGCAAACTTGTACAACCACTTTGGAAATCTATCTGGCACTTTCTCATTGCTAACTTTCTTAATGAAAATTGGGGTATAGGTCATGGCAGAAAGTACCGACTTGTAATTAATGAGGAAGCTTGAATACTACTAAGCGGTGCGGCAATTTCATGAACTAATCATTGACTATACTTACCCACATACAAGACCAACAAATGTTTTCGCTTAGCAGAGGAAGACACTGAGATAGGAGACAAAGACACAGGAGAATCAAAATAGTGAATAAGCAACACAGGCGTGGAAAGATTTGCATACACCCAATGCGGGTGAAGTGTGATGGGGTATGTTAACTACCAACTGGAAAACATCCAGAGTACCAGGCAGATGAGCTTTGGGGCCTGTCTGTGAGAGTATTTTGATTACATTAATTGAGCTGGTAAGAACTCCCATATCCCAAATTGTGGGTGGCACCATACCCTAGGTAGAGAATCCTGGACTGTATAAAACTGGAAAAATAAGAGCTGAACATTCGCATATATGCACTCCTCGTTCTCTGACTATAGACCTAATGTGACCAACTGTCCTAACTTCCTCTGATTTACCTGCAACATTGGATTTGTAACCTGGAACCATGAGGCAGAATAAGCCCTTTCCTCCTTTAAGTTGCTTTTGTAGGGCATTTTATTACAGCAACAGACAAAGACAAGACTCGCAGTCAGGTCTTCTATTTTGTCCTATTGGTCTGTGCATCTGTTTCTATGCCAGTCTCATAATGTTTCATTCACCACAACTCTGTACTATTGCTTGATGTCTGATATGGCAGGTAACCCTGTGGTAATGTTATTGTCACTCAAGATCGCTTTGGCTCTTCTTTTGTGGTCCCACAGGAATTTTAGGAGGTTAGGTTCTGTGGGTGTTTTGTTGTTTTGTTTGTTTGTTTTTATTTTTCTATTTATGTGAAGAATGTCATGGGGATTTTGATTGGAGTCACACTAAATCTATACACTGCTTTTGAAAAGAGCACAAAGTTAAATGTTTTCAATAAATAAAAGGATAAAAAGAAGAAAGATAAGGCAAAACAGCTGGTCGCATGAAGCCTAATAACTATCCAGTCCCTCCTCACCCTTGTCCTTTGGTCGCCAGCATCGAGCTGCTATTGGTCAGTCAGGAAACATCATCTGTAGCTTATTGCTTTCCATTTACTGAATTCTTGGCAGCCAGTTACACATACAAAGTACACATCCTTTTCTGTTCTTTCATACAGTCAGACTCTCATGGGGAGGGCGGCAGGTGAGTCTGCCTGACTCTAAGGTGATACATAAGACAGCCCAACTGATAAGAAACACACTCATTCATTATTTATTAGTTACCAATTATTTATTAGCTACACTGATCTCCACCTTCTCCCTTAATTCTTTTCAAAATTTGGTGAGAGAGAAAAACAGCCTCATGTAATTTAAGGTGTTAAAATATAAATGCATAATTTAAAATTGACAAGCAGCAATCTGATATTTTGGTTGAAGACTTGCTAATTTGTGAGTGAAGATATGTAAGGAAGGAGCTCAGACAGCAAAGGTGAGGAAAGAAGAGTGGAACAGGAGGACTAATGACCAACTACCACCCACCCAAATAAGACATTCTCTGCATAAATTCTTAAGTTCTCTGTAGACAAAGTAGTTCTGCAGTTTTACTCGGAAAACAGATTGCCGATCCTCTGGTTTTTTTCATACATTAAAAACCTTTGGTTTTTTTGTTTGTTTTATTTGTTTGTTTGTTTGTTTGTTTGTTTTACTGGAAAGCAGCTCTTTTATTTCAAGAGAAGTTGGGAACTGTGAACAATTAAAAAATATAGCCATTTAAGCTTAGAAACCATGGTGGCTTCTGGAAATTTACACCTTTGGTTAGTTCCCCAGAGTTCTAGAAGAAATGCTACGGTCATACTTGTGCATCAATGATACTACAGAGCTATTCATCCAAATATTAGCCAGAAAATGCTCAGTTTGAACAGAAAGCAGAGAGAATTTGACTTTTCATGTTGAGATTTTGTTTGAGGTGACTTTTAAGAGCACACAAAATGCCCAATGAACCCTCACTACCTTTATATCCAAATTCATTCAGCAGTAAATAGAAATGAGATTTAGACATTTATTTCTAGTTTTGCTCTTACCTTCCTTAAATACAGTGGCAAAAGAATTTTCCTCATAACAAAATACCAGATTGTACACATTTGGAAGTACACTTTTGCAAACCATAATGAATATCAGTGAAAGAAAGCAATACAACCAATACCTCTGTGGCTCCTTTAAAATCTCTATAGTGGAAACCAAAATATGAATATATCATACATAATTCTTATAAATGTCCCTACTTTTAGGTGATGATTTAAATTTCTACTTTAAATCTTTATCTATGCTAACACATTAGTGAGAGATGCATCTAATAAAACCCACCCCATTAGCTGTATTTCATAAAAGTTTCAAATTCCAAACAATGAAAGTTCTTCAATTATGCAAATGGTGGTCTATCTAGTGTATAAAAAGGTAGGCTGGTCTTGTTTGTTTGTTATTGCCGTTTTAATAATGCTGCTTTTCAAAATACTATTTTTCTAACAGTCTCCATGTTTTTCAATGAAAAGAGCTTAACTACAATGCTTGCATATGTTAAAATGTTTTTACCACTGGAAACACACAAAATCAAGTTTTGAATCATGCAACAACTCCTACACACTATAAGGCAATATTCTTTTCACATTCTATATATTTTCACTTTTACTAGGACTAATTACCTTTAAATAAATGATTCAGAGATGTCAAAAGTGACTCTCAGGGAATGCTTCAAGAGGTCTCACTTTCTTGAATTATAGCCTAGAACATCTGCTTAGCAATCTGGTAAGCAATATGTAGCCAAAACACTGCATTTCATCTATGGGGCTGGATCGGACCTCAGGAATGTGACAGCTGGCTATTTGCCTATAACCTTTATGATGAAAAAATCTGTATGCAAGAAAGAATAGTGCAAAAAAGTGTGTCAGCACCAGAAACATGAACTGTATAAAGGAAACAAGTTGCTTAAAAGCTTTGGCTATTTCGTGCCAAAAGAAGTGTAAAATATTGTTATAAGAGCTTTAATTCTCTTCAGAATGTCAGTCAGCAGTTACAAATCACTTCATATACAGCCTTAAACTAGATATGAACATGTTTATTGGAGGATCTCCACAGAAGACCTGGCATGTGTTACTAGGAAACATTATATTGTCACATACACCAACAGCCTCAGCTTGGCTTCACCAATCAGAAGATTATGACAAGACAGAAAAAGGACTTAGTTGAGCTGAACTGGGAATAAAATTGACCTTGGGATTTCTTTTTTTCTTTTTTCTTTTTTTTACTAGGCATCACAAGTCCAGAAGTCTCAAAGCTACCTTTTTATTTCCAAGGTCAATACTGACCACTAACTACTAAAAAAAGCACAGATACCCTTCAAGATCTCCCATTACAATAGTGATTTAAAATTTCCCGTTAATCTTTCCATAAAATTATAAATGACCTCAAAATTATACTTTATACTACAGAGATGATAGCAAAACATTCTTATGAGCAGCTGTATTAAATAGCTACAACAACAATAAAGAAAATGAAAATAACTGCTAAGAAATAAAACTGGAAACTGTACTTGATGAAATAGTGAGAGTCTGAAACAACAGGCAACTTATCCTGAAGTCACATTTGTTTAACTGTGTAATTCATCTGACCATTCTACACAATCTTCAATTCTTACACAGTAGAATAAGCTCAAGTAGGTAACTCTTTCCTGTTACATGTCATGATGGAAGAACACCTGATGATACAAAGCTGAAGACTATTATTTTTGACTCATAGTTTCATAGAATATAGTACTGATGATAAGAAAGGCAGGGCATCTGGAACTATTCTCTTAATTTTTTATATTTAAGATTTCCTAAAATATTGGGTTATGTGTATGTGTGTAGGGAGCCATGCTAAATTCAGCCATGTTAGAAATCCCGTGCTTAGGCTGCACGCTGTGCCCTTCAAATTGTTGACCCTTGCTGAAGGAGATCTTGTATTCTAGGCTATCTTTGGATTGTCTACCCAGAGAAATAGGAACATTCTTACAGGGAGCTACCCAGAGGACTAAAGAAGTTCTTACAGGGAACTACCTAGAGAAATAGGGAACTCCTTACAGGGAACTATCCAGAGGATTAAAGAAGTTCCTACAGAGAGCTATTCAGAGGACTGTGTTCTTGCCTGGGGGTAGGGGAAGTGAGAGTACAACAGATCTCGTGTTTACCTTGCTATATAAAGTCTACTCACTTGCATTAAAGAGAGTCTTGATCAGAAATTTCCAGACTTGACTCAATATTTCTCATGTCTCTGTCCCCACTTTCAAGCACTCTCGCTTTCAGGTGAACCCTGGTTCGAATTTGTACCAAGGGCCGGGACATATGTGTGTGTTTGTGACTGCATATATGAACATGAGTGCATGTGTCCAAGGAGGCCAGAAGAGGGCGCCACACATTCTAAAACTGTAGTGACATGCAGTTGTGAACTACCCCAATAAAGATGCTGAGAATCAAACTCAAACTTCTCCAAGTATAGCAATGCTCTTAACTGCTGAGCCATCTCTGCAGGCTCCAGCTTGCACAATTTGTCTACATTTTGGTGAAGAGAAGACAGAGAGCCAGGACCAGGAGCAAGACCAAAGCCAGTCCATAGTGATTAACAACCAAGCCATGGCTCTGACACCAGAGGATCTGTAGCCTAACAAAACAGCACCAAAAGATAGGTCCCAAATGTTAAGATGAATGAGGCTAGGAGGAAGATTTCATGTTCAAGTCATAACACAAACCACTGCTTTTTCTGAAATTATACCCAGCAACATAAAAGTGACTTGTAGTTTAATAGTCCCATAATCGATTAGAGGGGTGGGGGTGGGGAAGGCTTTAATTGTTTTAAAATTTTAATAGGTCAACTTCAATGGCCTAATTCTCTTGCGAAGTGAGAAAATAAGTATTTAAAGAAGATGTTTATTTAATATATATTTTTATATAAAATATGAAATATATTTTTTCAGTTGTGGTTTTAATGGTCTCTATTAGTTGGTTTTTAAAAAGTTTCCTTGGGCTGGAGAGATGGCTCAGAGGTTAAGAGCACTCCCCGCTCTTCCAAAGGTCCTGAGTTCAATTCCCAGAAACCACATGGTGGCTCACAACCATCTATAATGAGATCTGGTGCCCTCTTCTGGTGTACATAAATATATACAGGCAGAACACTGTGTACCTATATGTAAAGCTTTTTTTTTTAAGTTTCTTTAATGAGGGATGAGAATAAAGGTAAATATTTAGAAAGTAGTTAGGTTTTATGTTGATTTAGTCAGAGGTAGTTGGAAGTTCTCCTCAATGATCCATGATGTCACTAGCCTTGGGAAGTTGGCTATGTGTCTAGTACCAAGCACGGTTTCCCTGTCTTTTTCAGGAGGTCCTGAGTCCAATAAGAAAGCTGTTGGTTACTGCCAAAGTACATTTGCCACTAACGCACCATTAAGATTACCGTGTTGTGCTGTTTGCTGTTGTTGTTGTTTTGTGTGTGTGATTTATAGGTGTACAGGCTAGGCGCTTCTGTCCTTTGGAAGCTTGCAAAGATCATTTTGAAGAGTTGGTCCTCAGGGACAAGGAATTCAGTTCAGTTCTAGCTCAGGGACCTCTCGGCCCTGTTTCTGAAGTGTGTAGTGTCTTTGGCAATAGGGATTTACCTTGAATAACATTGCCCAACAACTCAAAAGAGGTATGTCACACCTGCTGTGGGGTTTTGGCTTTTGCAGAAGCATCATCAGCCCAAATTGGAAAATTTCACTCAAAGTATATATGTATATTTATACATTAACTTATAAACATTATAAGTATTATAAGTAGAGAGTTTATAGTATACTTCCTTATGACTTTATCAGACACCCTTGTTGTTATTTTCATCACTTTCTTCCTTCTGTACCTCCCTCCCTTTCCTGTATCTAACTAGAGCTCTCACCCTGACTTTTTCACTTCCTCTTCATAATCCGTGTAATATAGAAGAGTGGTAATATAGAAGAGTCCCAACTGATTCATGCCCAGCAACACAGCTCCTACACCTAAGACTTAGGGATCACTACAGAAGAGGGAGTGGAAGGTTTGTAAGAGCCAAAGGAAGAGGAAGTTTACTGTGAGATTTTATCTCTTAGAAATGTCAGAGTCTACACCTCTGAAGTCTCACCACTGTGGCTGCCAAACATGACTTGCACAACATGATGCCAAAAGACATGCTAGTGGGGGGGAGGGGGAGCTCAGAAGGCCTCACTTCTAGATAAAGAACTAGAGGCAACTAAGGAATGCTGAGAGTGGGGAAAAAAACAGTCTTCTCTGGGTAAAAGCACACCAATTGGTTATCTAATGTCATTCTTGAGTTTTCATTTACTAACTCTATATTTTCACACAGATAAAACACTCATGTACATACGTGTGTTCTTTTTAAAAACCACAGTCTTTCATGATATAAGTACAGGATCATTTATTCAAACAGTCGTCTGCTGGTAGACTTTGGGTGGTTAGTTCTGTGTTACTCCTAGCTGTTGCTGTGAGCAGCTGTGCAATGTACACTGCTCTACTGTAAATCACTACAGGGAGCATATAGAGTCACAAGGTAGCATGGATATTAAATTTAGGGAAACAATAAACTTCCATGTAGAAATATTCTTGAGCTTAGATTCACAACAAAATTGAGGTTAGCATTATCAATTTATCACCCAAAATCTTGTTATCTAATAATCTGATGTTTAAAAAAATACTGTTACTTAATACTAACTATAGTTACCTTCTATAATCCTATTAAAAGCTCTATGGCCATGTTTGTCTTCTAATTTTTTAAAACTCAAAACATCAGACTATTTAGTGATAAGACTAATAATTGAGGTTAGTATATCATTACCAAAAAGCTAATGCCCCAGTTATTGGTGTGTGTGTGTGCATGTGTGTGTGTAGGGGATACCCTACTGTAGACAGACATCTATAATAATTCCATAAACACTTGTATAATAAAATTCTAACCAGGTTCAGGTAGACGATATGTTTTATAAATGTTTTTGTTCAAAAGAGGGAGAAATCAAACTGAAATAAGAATTGATCTAAAAGTCAATAGCTACAATAGAAAATTTCAAGCTTAAAAAAAGTGAAACAAATATTTCACGAACACCTCTAACTTGACTTGCCAAGGATGTAATTCATGTCAGAGTCAAGTAGCAATTGTGTTTTCTTTAATGTGACCCCATTATGATAGAAACTTTTAAGAGAAAACTCCAAATTGTTCTAGTGTGACTACTGCTACAGAACGAAATCATCCACTGAAGTTCATAAAAGATTTGCTGAAAAATATTAACATCATCTGCTCAAAATTATACAAATTATAAAGTAATTACCTGTAACTGGAACAATCACAAAGTTAACACAAGCTCCCTTCCAAAATCACAAAATGATCTTCAACTGATAATTGGTAGGCAAGAAAAAAATAGCTTTCTCCACAGCGACTAAATAGATATACAAACCACACTTAAGGGCAGCAGACAGCCAACATAAAATGAACTGAATGGCATTTTTGCTTTTGACACATATTGATTTGTTTGGGCTCGTCCTCCCTCCCCGCTCCCTCCCCCCTCCCCGCCCCCCTGCCACCCCTTACTGGCTTTTTATATATGATAGCTTCTAGTTTTCTGTTTTTATGGGCTTTGTTTGTCTGGTTGTGTGTTTCTTGCACTTCTAAAAATTATGGTTTGTTTGTTTTATTTCACTATTTATTTTTTAAAGACAAAAAATAGAAGGTATGGAGTTGGGTGGGTGGAGAGGTGGAGAGGAGCTGCGAGGAGCTGAGGGGAAACCATAGTCACACTATATCTTAGGAAAAAAGTATTTATTTTCAACAAAAAGTACTTTATATATGCTTTGGCCAGAAATCATACTTAAAATACAGTGGGGGGGGAGGGAAGAGGAAGGAGAGTTACTATTCATCCATAAGACAAAGCAAAAAGGATAGAGTAGACAACACGGCTGCGAATAAATCTGTGAAGACGGAATGGAGCGGTGACTGCCAGCTTGGTCACACGTCAGCAATTCAGAGGTAGCGACCTGCCCCAGTAGACAGTACATAAGAAGTGAGAAGTACCTCAGCTACTCACAGAAAACCAAGACAACTAAGAAACTGAGTGCCACTGACCGTGGAAAGTAAAGGTAGGCCCAACTAAAAACTTTTGAATGGCATTATTACAGCTCTACCAAAATCAAAACCCCCTCTGTGGCCAGAAGTACAAAAAAATAAGAGCTTGGTCCCTCCACAGCTCAATACAAAGGTAGTCCGCCATTATCAGCACGAGCACACAGAAAATAAAGAGAAAGAAACAGAGCTGAAATCAGGTGACTAAGCAAAAATATCTTCATAACAAATAAAAAAGCTTCCATTCCAAAATATGACAAAAAAAAAAAAACAAAAACAAAAAAACAAAACCAAATACAAATTCTAGAGAACAGTTAAGGGTAAAGTAGGCGCTGTTCCAGAACCCCGAGGGCAGGACAATGAAAACAAGTAGAGGTGTCTCCTACAGCGCACAGTGAGAACCATAAAGGATGGCCGCAGCGGTTCACTGTTTAGAGTGTGGAGAAGGACGTCTGCAGGTTGGGCAGGGACACCACAGTATTTTTATAAGTGACTTGAGCACGTCTATGTTTGCTAATAGAAAGAGATGCTATTTGTGGTCTCGGTGTCCAATCAGCACACATCCTGCCTATCATAAGACTTCTCAGGTCCAATCAGACCTTCTGATGAAAAAGCAGAGGGCTGCAACAAAGAAACAAGTTTTAACAAGATTCTAAAACATTATTTTTTAATTATTTTTTTTTACTTTACATATCAATAAAAATCTCCTAAAGCTGTGATTCTCAACCTGTGGGCGTGACTGACCCTTTCACGGTGTTCATCTAAGACAATTGGAAAACATTTCCATTATAACAGAATCAAAATTACAGGTATGAAGTAGCAATGAAAATAATATTGTGCTTGGGGGGGGGGGGTCACCACAACATAAGGAACTATATACAGGGTCACAGCATTAGAGAGGTTGAAAACCAGTGCCTGAAAATATTTCTCCAAAAATATATTATTTGTTTAGTTTTGGTGATTTTTCTGAAACGAGGCCTACTCTGCAGTCCGGGCTAGACCTGAACTCCTATTTCCCCATCTCAACCTCTGGAGAGCCCTGCACCCAGCTCATCACAAAACCTACCACAGTGCAAAGCTGGGACAAGGAGGAAGTCGGTGGAGTGTGTCCTTAAACTGCGCACACTTGTCTTAAATCTATTAGTATTGAAATAATTAAAGTGTCATCTCCTTTACTTGACCCCTTTACAAATATAGACAGAAATGCCTAAATTGGGGGGGGGGTCTCAAGAACAGCAAATTTAGTAACTCAAATTATACAGACGTTGAATTATAGATGTGAAGATACATGATGAATGTTCTTACCTGAGCTCTGTGGTACGCAATGAACGCTATCACTACAGCGTTCCTCAGAAGCACTTACAGGAAGGTAATTGATAGGCACCATTCCTCGCTAGTGAAATCATAATATATACTTTATGATAAAGTTCTAAACGCAAGGGATAGAACACCTATCACTTTATGGTCATGTTCTATGTAATCAAGAAAATTCTGGAGAAATTTTAAGTTACAAACCTCATATCCCCACATTAACCACAGTGAAGCAAAGCCACATTAAAACATAATATTTTTCTTTCTTTTTTGCTTTCTTCTTCTTCTTTTTTAATTTTAAAGGTTTTTGTTGTTGTTGTTGTTGTTGTTGCTTTTGTTTTTTGTTTTTTGATACAAGGTTTCTCTGTGCAGCTCTGGCAGTTCTGGAACTTGCTCTGTAGACTAGGCTGGCCTCTAAGTCAGAGATCCATCTGCTTCTGCCTCCCAAGTGCTGGGATTAAAGCCATGTATGCATCATAACCCAGCGCATAATATTTTTCATAAAATGGCTTCCCCTTCAAGAGGGTTACAACATGTAGATATGGACATAATTTAGAAATTCCAATCATATATTAATAATCTGGTGAGAATTTACACTGCATGGAGATGATAGTGGCTTTCATGTAAAATATTAAACTTGACACCCACAACAAGATGAAATATCCTAATAATGACAGCTAACTTTTACTACACTATGGAAACCTTTCTTAAAGTGAAACTTCAGAAATAACAATAAAAACAAAAACACAAAACACAAAAACAAAACTACCATGTTAAAAAGCTAAGAATGCGGCTGCACCTCCTCCTAATGGGTCTTCCTCTGCCTGCTCCCCTAAAATGCCATACATCCCTACTTACTCCAGAGCCGTAGCTGTAACACATGAAACCACATAGTAAAAAAATCAATCTGTATTGGAGAGTAACATATATATTTAGAAATTCATGATGAGATTCACACACTAGATCTCACATTCAAAAGGTAGAGAGAATGTACTAGCTACAACTAGGATGCAGCCATGCCATGTTCTCAGAAACCGGTTGCTTCTTTTCAAAGACTCATGACTTACTATGGCTGAGAAAAGCAGAGAAACCAAAGCAGAATATTGTTATACTCAAAACATCATTTCCACGTAAGAAGGAAAATTACTATTCTAATGTTACTTAAGAAACTGCAGCCCCTGTTAAGCAAATCAATAGTGTATTCATACAAAGACATTTGACAGTTTCCTACATCCACTTTTACCTCAAAAAGCATATTAACAAATGTTCTAGAACAGACTAAGAAGGTAATCTGCAGCAGGGGCAATAAAATTACAAGAAGCACTTCATCAAGTACTCACTCACTGGAAGCTCCTAATTTCTTTACTATTATTCTCAAATATTTATTGAATTGTACATATAGTTTACAATAATGTTCACTCTATACCATATACATACATTGATATACTCATGAGTCAAAGCATTGGAGAGATAGTTCACTATCTTAAACACAAATTAAGAGACAGTTTTAAAAACACTAACTCCTGTGTTATTTTAGTCTGAACTTCACCTTATTAACTGGATACTTAATTGCTCTAATTTCTGAACTGAATAATAAGTTACTACAGTTTTTTCTAAAATCACAATTAGAGTTAGCAAGTAAACAAAAGTTATGTGTTTCCTGGCTCTGCACAGATGAAACAAGTGGACAAACACTTAACTTTAGAAACTCAATACGCAGCATCTAGAGCATTTATAAAATCTACTAAGAAAAGCATTCTCTAGGATTTGGCTTAAATGTTAACATTATACCAGGGGCAACAGAATACTGAACACATTCAAATATTTATTGTTCTATTTTGTAACTGTGTATTCACGATTGTATCTCCATATTAATTATAAAATATAGTGTCATTTTTAGAATTCTACCTTAACTGTTTTATACAAGATGACACTTTTTCTGAGGAAGATTTTTAGTTATATATATATACAAAACTCATACTTTGTGAAAACTGGCTGTTTAGTGCATAAATTAAAAAGACTTTAAAACAACAGCTGAACATTACAACCACATGGTTAAAAATGTTACAATCTGATGTTTGTCTTAAGTTTAAAACATTTTATCTGTGGGCTTCAAAATACTTTTGAAAATGCAGACACATTTTCCGTGTGGTATTTTCGCTCAGTCAGCAGATTAGGTAGCCTCAGCACGTCCATTTATTTCTACACTCACTAAAGGAGGAAGGCCAAGGTTTGCAGTGCAATCATATTTTGATTTGTTTTGTTGTCAGAAGTATTTTCATCGTTGAGAAATATATGATATAATAGTTAAACTCAATCCATATTGTTAAGCAAAGAAAAAAATTAAGAAACATTCATTTCAAAGCCACTGAAACCCTCATGTGATCAGAATCACTATATTTTCCCTCAATACTGAAATATAATAATCATCATGTAAGTAAGGTAGGTAATGACTTAATAATTAGATTATGCTATGAATATACTCTGGAAAACACACAATAAAATTATAATATACAATAAAATAGAACTATAAGATGCCCCCCAAAACAAAGGAAATGTCACTTACATCCACAGCTCTCTTAATAAAAGGTATCTGTGTGCCACTGTCCAGATCTTCGTTAATAATAAGCCTTCTAGCCCACTGACCTGCCCTGACAACACCACTACCATGAATTAAAACCATCAGTTTCTGTGGATTTGTCAAAGCATCCTCACTCATAAAGATAAAACTCTTTGGTTCACTTTCAGTGGCATCTACCTGTAATCAAAAAAAATTAAATAATAAATAAAATGTTTTTTGATCAAGCATACACACAATGAGAAAACAACTAATGGCTACTACAAATTATTAAATGGTTATTATAGAATTATTTCTTTTAAAAAAAACTTTAAAATAAAGGAAACATAGTAAGATCTAGCAATTAAATAATAGGTGAACAGGCAACAGAAGACAGTAATTTAAATATGAAAGTACATAAAAATAATAATTAAAAATATATATCCCTACATTGTTATTGTATAATTAGTATTATATTACCATCTTAAATTTAAAAATATGATTTTTTTTTCTCTTTTCTCTCTCTGTCTTTTTCCGTTCCCTTCAGACCAGTAACATACCCACAAGGTAAAAAGGCTTACTGGGTTTGCATAATGTACAAAAGCTTGAGTACCAACCATCACACTTACGAACCAGAAATGGGTCAGAATAACTAATGTTTAAAAGCTTCCTGTGGTCCAGATAGTATCTTATTGTTTTTATCACTCATATTTACTCACAATCCCGCAGAGATAGCACACTCTAACAATCATCAATAAATAAAGAAATTACATTTGGATAGATTTAAGTTATAGGTTTACACTGCATGTGGTCTATGATTCTATAACTGAAGCACATTGTGACTATACTAGAAAATAGAAAACCCAAACTGGAATATATAGCTACGTAAATATTTTAGCCAGAACACCATAAACTCTGGGGGGTTGGGGAAGAATAGAAAAAGGAAAGAAATGAAGCTTTCTAAACTTCCAAACCTAAGCTGCTGCATGTAAGAGGCCTTTGAAAATGTATTCACAAGTTGAACACAGCCAGACACAACAATAACCTGTACATTCTAACAACGTATTTAAGCATCAGTTATTTATAGATTACTTATCGATTAATCTGTGATTAATACACATATAAATGTGTAGTAATTTTGAATATGTATAACTTCAATTTCAAAGATAGAAGAGATAATAATGAAGGCCAATTACCTATGCACAGCAAGCTCTGTGGTACATCACTAATGGCCAGTACTCAGAATGGAAGCCTTAGACAATCAGGTTAATGCCAGATCTGAAAGCTAGTACTATGTCTTCCACCACAACCACACACATAAAGATCAGTCTACATGCTGCGTACTGCACCAGCTCTTGACTCAAGCAACAACATATGTTCATACAACAGCATACGCACAACTACACAAACATGCTCTAGAGTTTAATCTAAATTTTTTAATTCTAAATTTTCCCACTCATTCACAATACACAGGAATAGAAAAATAAACCTACTTTTGAAACAACATTGGTCTCAGTAGCTGAGGCTGCTATTTGTGTAAACAGGGCACAAACAGCAACTGGTTCCATATGAACAGAATGGCTGAAGCTTGAAAACAGCTACTATTTTTCAGTGACACCTTCCTTGCCTACAGTTAACACCTCAAACATCTCCCCATGAATTTCTAGTCCCTCTCACTGTCTTATTCTCCTACCTAACACACACGACAACCTAACACAGGGTATTCATTTATAACTAGAGATAGATAGATGGATTGTGACAGATGTACATGCATGTGCACGCCTGTGTGAGTGGTTACGTGTGTAGCTGTGTGTGTATTCAATCATCTTCTGCTCTATCCACTACAATATAGTCTATGACAAAATAATGTTTTATAATTTATATTCAGCAATTTCTCAGTCTAGAACAGAACCTAGCATCGATTAGGTACTCAGTAAATCAAGAGCAAACCTTTGAAATATGGAATCATATTATTGGCAATGATGTCCTTTAGATACAATGAATTTAAATAATTTAGAGCATTAATATCTAGAATACACAAAATATTAATAACAAATAATCAGATTCTAAAATGGGCTATAGACTGAAATAAAAAGTTCTCAAAAGAAGACATAAAAATAATTATTTTTTAATTGTGTTAAACATCAATAGCTATTAGGGACATGGAGATTAAAAACTACTATCAATTCCATCTCATGTCAGTCAGAATGGCGATTATTAAGAAAGCAAATGATGGGCTGAAGAGATGGCTAAGAGGTTAAGCGCACTGCCTGCTCTTCCAAAGGTCATGAGTTAAATTCCCAGCAACCACATGAGGACTCAAAACCATCTAAAATGGATCCAGCGCCCTCTTCTGTCATGGAGGCATTACATGTAGGCAGAACACTGTATATATAATAAATAAATTAATCTTTTTTTTAAAGCAAACGACAACAAATACTCTGCGTGCATTTGTGCGTTCATGCATGTGTATGTGCATGCATGTGCATGTGTATGTATGGATAAAGGATAACCCAGGCACAGAAAGACCAATATCACATGTTCTCTCTCATGTGGGGATCCTAGCTTTCAATTTTTAGATTTATGTGTTTAACTTGGAGTACTTGTAGAAGCAAGAAAACAAGAATGGAGTCACTAGGCTAGGTGATTCTTCAAGGGAGGAGTGGACTATAAAACATAAGGAATAGAAAAGTAGAGAGAGAATCCCAGGGGTAGAAATATTTAAGCAAGGGTGGGCTGGAAGACTCAGGAGATGATGGGGTAGTGGGAACGATTAAACAAAGTGAAAAGTATATGAAAGCCCATACAGAAGTTTTAATTGGTGTATAAAAACTTATAAGATTTAAAAAAAAAACTGGAAGGGAGATGCTCTGCATCACTAGATAATGCTGGTCACAAAACCCCACGGTTATTAAACAAAATTTCCAGTGCCAGATATAAAATATCTTCTTGTAAATTATTAGTCAGAGAAGCCCTCAGAAACCCTGAAAACAATATATGCTTCTGCCATTTATTCCTTTTAATTACCAACTGAAACCAGTTAATAATTCCCTATTGCTGAAGACATGACACAACATTCGTTACAAAATATAGGTCAGTCAAGGAAGAACTGAGTTAGAAGCTTCTTCCCTGCTGGCCAGCTTTCAGAATCTGAAAGGCACCATGCTAGCTCCTGGGTATGAAATGGCATCCACCATCTTAATCACATATGGGCCCTATGAACTGCAGTGCTAACCTGCTAGGCAAGATGTGCCTACTGGCGCTACAGTGGCACCACTGTTATTGGAATAACCAACCAGTCTATGCTTGGATTTAGAGTCTCCTTCACAGAAGTAAATTCATGCTTGATAGATATTTTTTTTTAAACTATTGTGTGCCTACACTGACATGGCCTCATACTGTCTTCTAATACTTATATTCCCAAATACTATCCTCACCCTTAATCAGAGAAGCTTCTCTTTGCAATGAATGGCAGTGCATGCATAAATTCATAGCTGTCCTGGGTTTGAGAAATAGTGGCACCTGACTGATGTCCGAAATGGAGCATTTGCACGACTCTAGCTACATTTCAGGGAACATTGCAGAAGAGGAAATGGAAGAAATGTAAAAACCAGAAGATAGAAAAAAAAGGCTATCTTCCAGGAATGACACAGCCATCACAATCAGAATCCCACAACAGCTAAGGTTCTCCTCTGAGCCTATACAAGCCTGGCCATGTCAGTCAATCATATGTCTGGGGACAGAGGCTCATGGGGCCCTACCCCTACCTATACACCTATTTAGTACTGGTAGATTATGGAGAGAGGCAGCCACTGTCTTCAGCTGTGCACCGACAGGTGATGTTCACAGAGAAGTCCATTTTATTAGGTCAAGTTCCCAAACAGTACAAGTGTTCTGTTTGTCTGTTCTGTTTGTCTGAGTTAGGGTCATGTGTAGCTAGGCTGGCCTCAAGCTTACCACAAAATACAGGACAAAACTGAACTCTTAATCCCCTGGCTCCAATATGGTATGCATGGGTAACACAGCCAACATTTTAAGCGATGGAAAATTATTCCTTGGAATTCAAGAAAAATCTCTTTAAAACGAGAAGGATAATTATTTTCAAAAAAAAATACTATAATGCTACTTGAGAATTTTTATGAGACTAAAGATGAAGGGAGCCATGAATATACTTTAATTGAGCAATTGTAAAATCTGACTGAAAAATATGTGAAATTCAGAGTATACAAGGAAAGACAGCAATGAAGACCAGCAATGCATATGGAAATAGTAATAATTAAATGGGAAGAATGACACGTGTATAATCCACTGGGTAGTACTGACCACAGTGAAATGGAAAACTGACTGTGAATATGATAAACACAATTTGCTCTGTGTAAGTTAATGCTAGATTTATACAGCAAAATATCTATATGAGTACAATAGTTTCTCCTCACTACCTCAAAAAAGTTTGGAAATAATAAACAAGGCTATTTATCTGTAAACACTAGCGAGCAGTTGAGCTAAGCCTTTTAAAGAGATAGCACAAAGGCCATACTAACACAATTCAGTTTCCACCCCCAGATCAAGTGAGGCGACACAAAATAATTTTCAGTACTTAGCAGTTCATTGTGGAATACTTGTGAGTCTACAAATAGTGATGTTTCTCTTAGATGAGATGTATGTAATGAGCTAAAATGAAACTTTACAGAGAAGTTATTAATCTAATTCACAGCTATAACATGTTTCATGCACAGAAGATGCTGTGGTTGAGAACACTCTGTGCTTACGTCCCTGTGACTGTGCAGAACATGAATATGATTGTGACACCAACATGTTTTCCAAAATGCTGCCACATTAAAAAAATAGGGGCGGGCCCCTCTACTTAAACTATGTAACTAAAACTTAGCTTATTAGCATAGCTTGGCAATATTCTTTCAGTAGAATTGAGCATTCTTTTAAACACTCTGGCTGTTAATTTGTACTTAAGAGAACTCAAGAGAAAAGGAATAGTTATTGAAAACTAACTTCCACATTATGTAAGGTAATCATGGATGAAAGAGCATTATTTAAACTTACAAAGTAAGGGAAAAGTTATTAAGCAAAAACAAACACAGTGTTTATTTCTTGTCTCATGTATCATGAATCACTCTCTAAACTTATTTAATTTGTACATTATATTTAAAGTGAGAACTATCTAATTTATAAAGCAAAGTTCTCCTTCTAATTTCAGGTTTTCTATATTGATAATTTTAAAAGCCCTTCCAAAAACACTATCAATATAACCAATTATGATTTGTGCTCTAAGTTTAGACCTCAAAGAATGTTTCAAGGTTCCCAACAAGCCAGGATTTTATAGTGGAAAGGTGAAATATGAATGTTATTAAGAGCCTAAAACTCTTTTTTTTTTTGATTTTTTTTAAATTAATTTATTCATATTACATCTTGATTGTTAGCCCTTCCCCTGTTTCCTCCCATTCCTCCCTCCCTCCCACTTCCCCCCTTCTCCCCTCCCCTATGTCTGTGATTGAGGGAGACTTCTTCCCCCTATGTATGCTCTAAGATTATCGAGTCTCTTCTTGGTAACTTGCTATCCTTCTTCTGAGTGCCACCAGGCCTCCCCATCCAGGGGACATGGTAAAAAAAGGGGCACCAGAGTTCACGTGAGAATCAGATCTCACTCTCCACTCAACAGTGGAGAATATCGTGTTCGTCGGCTAGGTCTTGGTAGGGGTTCGAAGTTTACTGCCTATTTCTCCTTGGCTGGTGCCTTAGTTTGAGGAGGACCCCAGGACCCAGATCTGCCTGTCATAAAGTTCTTCTTGTAGGTTTCCAGGACCCTGTGGGTCCTATTATTTCCCCATTCTTCCATGCTACTCTCGCCTAAAGACTCAATAGGATGTCCTCTCCTCTGACCCACTTTCTTGGTAAGTAAGGTTTTTCATGGGACGTATCCCTTGGACTAGTGTTTTGATATAAGTGAGTATATATATGGCTAAGATCAAAAACTCAAATGACACCACATGTTGGCGAGGATGTGGAGAGAGAGGAACACTCCTTCACTGCTGGTGGGAATGCAAACTAGTACAACCACTTTGGAAAGCTATCTGGCGTTTTCTCAGAAAAATGGGAATAGGGCTTCCTCAAGACCCAGCTATCCCACTCCTTGGAATATACCCAGAAAATGCCCTAACACACAACAGGGACATATGCTCAACCATGTTCATAGCTGCTTTATACACAATAGCCAGAACATGGAAACAGCCTAAATGTCCCTCAGTAGAAGAATGGACTAAGAAACTATGGTACATTTACACTATGGAGTATTACTCAGCTATTAAAAACGAGGAATTCCTGAAATTTGTGGACAAATGGATTGACCTAGAAATTATCATAATGAGTGAGTTCACCCAGAAGCAAAAAGAGACAAACGGTATATACTCACTTATAGCCTAAAACTCTTTAAATGTCCTTCTTTAGAAACTGAATAAAGTGATACATGTTTACTTTTAATTCCAGGAAGAACAAATTTATACAGTTTGTTTGCTTTCTTACTTTGAGACAGTGTCTCACTTTGTAGCCTCAGCTGGCCTGGAAATTGATACGAAGACCATGCTGTCCTTGAACTCACACAGATCTGCTGGCATCTACCCACATGTGCCATAACAACCAGCTTCAATATACAGTTTTTACAGAATAAGAAATTCTGTATAATTTTGACTCCCCAAAGGACAATCATACCGATTGCCAAAATGATGTTAAAATTTAGGCTTTTGTACTTTCCTGAAAGAAGTTATGTTTCAAACTAGAGCAAGGTATGACCTATCTGTGGCATGCAACAACATTTTCCTCATTGGTCCATTGCAAGTACTAAGGGTATCTAGAACTTAAAGAGCTGACTTCAATAAGCACTTATTGAACTGAATGAATCAAGGAAGGAATAACAGTATCTATTACTAGATTACCTATAGAAGACTAAATAAATAATTTTTACTAGAGCTATGCACTCAAAGGTGAGAATCAAAAGATTAAGATATCTTCAAACTCCTCAATAAAGATATTTAAAATCTGATGTAAACATTCACAAAAACTATCTACATGCAAGGTTTTATGTATTAAGTAAATCAATTTCATTGTCATCTGAACTCAAATAATAAAAGAAAAAGTTGTCACGAGGAGCAAAAATCATCTAATTTAGCCAAAAATTTACATAAAAGATTACTATGTATTTATTTTAAAGGCTTAGCTTTTCACTATATAAATTAAGTATGCAAATATGCATGCAATAACAATTAGAAAAAAAAGGCCATAAATATAAAAGACAAAAGGGGTTGTGGATATGAGAATATTTGGAGGAAGAAAAGGGAAAGGAGCAATGTTGTAATTAGATTATAAACTAAAAAAAAAAAAATGACAGACATTTTGTTTAGAATTTGAGTCTAAGAATAAACCCTAAACTTTTTAATTCCAAAATTCCAAAAGTATACAAAATTTCCAAGCAGTCTTCTGATTTTTTAAAAAAAAGCAATATTAAAAAGAACAGAAATGACTTTGGTAATGTGTAGAAGAAAAAATATTTTGTGTAGAAATAAAGAGCTACAGAGACAGCTCAGTGGTAAGAGCAGCACTGGCTCATGTTACAGAGGACTAAATTCAATCGCCAGCACCCACGCACGGCCACTTACACCTGTCTGTAACTCCGGTTCCAGGACTCTGATGTCCTATTCTGGCCTGTGTGGGCTCCAGGAATGCACGTGGTACATGAATACATGTAGCCAATACACTCACTCAAATAAACATTAAATAAAAATTTTTAGAAAGAAAACTTGCTTCAAAGAATCCAACAATACTTAAAGAGTTAGTGAATGGCTATTACTCATAGGTTTCTAGGACCCTCTGGATCCTTCTATTTCCCCATTCTCCCTTGCTTCTCTCATCTAGAGTCCCAATAGGAAGTCTTTCCCTCTGTCCCTTGGTTTATATGAACCAAAAAACTAGGTGAGGTAAGAGAAAAGAAACACCTTTCTCTCATCACCTTAACATGCTGGCCATCAGCACTGTTCATCTTTTATACTGAGAGTCTTACTTTGGAAGAATTATTACAGGAGACTTAGGATATGTACATGTATTGGATTATTAGTATCAACACAGTAGCACCTTTATTTTTTAATTTAGCATAGCTAACTCACAATAAATTTTTCTCCTGAATTGAAAGTCACTATACATGAAATAAAATATTTTATTTAGAATAAATGATTTTTAAAACTGGACTTACTGGAATAGTGATTTTTTTCAAATTACAGTCCTTTTCCAGGAGCTCATAAACATATTTTGTGATGATCTAAGGAGAAAAGAAATAAAATATTAAGACCCAATATCATCCACTATCAAGATAGATTTCTTTTGATAAATTATTCTCCTTCAAACATTCTGGTATCACTCAGAGGTTCTCATTACATAGTGCAATGCTTTATCTTCTGCTGCTATATGGATGGCTACTTACATCTGACAAAGGTCTAATATCCAAAATACATAAAGAACTCAAGAAATTAAACACCATCAAACCAAATAACCCAATTGAGAAATGGGGCTCAGAACTAAACAGAGAATTCTCAACAGAGGAATGTCGAATGGCTGCGAAACACTTAAAGAAATGCTCAACGTGCTTAGTCATCAAGGAAATGCAAATAAAAAAAACTCTGAGATTCCATCTTACACCCACTAGAATGGCTAAGATCAAAAATTCAAGTGACACCACACGCTTACGAGGATGTGGAGAAAGAAGAACACTCCTTCATTGCTGGTGGGAATGCAAACTAGTACAACCACTTTGGAAATCTATCTGGTGCTATCTCAGAAAACTGGGAATAGGGCTTCCTCAAGACCCAGCTATTCCACTCCTTGGAATATACCCAGAAGAAGCACCAGCACACAACAAGGACATATGCTCAACCATGTTCATAGTGGCCTTATTCATAATAGCCATAACATGGAAACAGCCTAAGTGTCCCTCAGTATAAGTACGGATAAAGAAACTGTGGTACATTTACACTATGGAAACTCAGCTATTAAAAACAAAGAATTCCTGAAATTTGTAGACAAATGGATTGAACTAGAAATGATCATAATGAGTAAGTTAACGCAGAAGCAGATAGTCAAATGGTATACACTCACTTATATCTAGAGCTTCCGACACCATCTTCCAAGCTCCACGGGAACCAGTACTCATGCATGCGTGCTCATACACACTCACACACGCTAAATCAAAAAATGTAAAGATCATTTACTTAATCTCTTCCATTGGCACAGATTTCTACTGTTAAAATATATATCCCTTTAAGTTGATAAAAGAAAAATACTTCTCTACAGTCTTATGTTCCTGCCTCACTAATCTTTACATTAAGCAAACGACACTTGGACAATGCAAACAAACAAACAAACCAGACAAACATCTGTTCTAAAAAGACAATTCAATGTAACAAAATTCAAGGGTAATTTACTTCACAAAGTACATGACCTTTTATTAAGCCTTTTACCTTGAGCTTCTGAGAACCCACAGGATCTGCTAGGTGTTTTTACTTTCCAGTTGTCAGTATCCTCTTTTTGAAAAAAAGAAACTTTCTACTACTAACATCACTAAATACAAGTTATCTGAGAAGTGTGACGCTACAGAAGACGTGAACCTCCACTGAATTCCATTGTGGCAGGACCCCCAGCCCCCGAGCTGGCCCCCTCCACACAAACACTGCTTGTGTCTCAGTTAACTGTAGCAGGAACAGAGCAGCAAGCCAAATATTCCAGTAACTGGACAGCAAGTATATGGTGAACACTGAATGCCTTTCCCAACAATCCAACAATCAGCTGAGGGTTCAATTAACTATTCTGTATTCAATAAAATGTTTCAGAAACTTCTGCAATACTACAATATAAGCGCAGTATTTTCACAAAATAGACTCCTTACACTTCCTAGACCAAAATTTATTTTAAGCTTAGGTTTGGGTATCTAATATTTGCAAACATGTTCAGAACCTAGTTTTCCATCCTTCAAGATCCATCAGCAATAATGCCTGGAAATGTTATTCCTATCTACAAAAAGGAGGTCAAAGTCCTTAAAATACATGAATTCTTATTTCAGGATTTAATAATCTAAATATTCAATTATCCTCTACCTCAGATAACTTCATCTATAGAAGTAAGCAAAATAAAACATTTTAAATCAATTTATAGTCAGTGACTTAAGAGTACTTTTATTAATATGTTAAAGTAACCTTAAATACTTGCATGCTCATTTCAAATAAATTAACCTCCAGACTTCTATGTAAACTCAACTTCACAATGCATAGTATCAAAATACTGTTAATTTGATCAAAGAATTCACAAATGTCCACAGAGAAATTTAAAAAAGATTGCTGCAGGAGGAAAGAGGATGCACTGAGATAGCCTCAAATCAAAAAGAGGCTCAAGGACAACTTGTGCATGATTCTGTAAACCTCAGAAAGACAACTGATGGATTCATGAAGAAGAGTGGAACAGTGTAAAGAAAAACCCTTCTGCCTGTGAAAAAACAGCCAAATACGGTGTTTTTATGTTATCTTTATAATCTTTCTCCTTTAACTTAACAAAATGCTCTTAAAACCTATAGTATTGGAATAGTGATATATGGAAGGATCAGTACAGACCAATTGGCGGATACGTCAAAATGAACTATTATTCATGTCTCTGGGCAATAACAGAATTTAACGTAAATTTTAAGTTCTCTGTATATAAATTCTTTTTTATTCAATTTTTAAGATTTATTTGTGTACACACACAGACACACACATACACACACACATATGTAGGGAAGATATTTTTCTGCATGTACATCTGCATACCAGAAGATAGCAACAGACAGTCATGAGCTGACAGTAGGTGACTGATGTTGAACTCAGAACCCCTGAAAAGCTGTGAGTGTGCTTAACCACTGAGCCATCATTCCAGCACCCCATAGATAAATTCTTAACTGTAAAGAGTCAAAGAAGACAGCAAAGATGTACAAACACAGTGTAGCAGTCTTTGTTCTGGCTCATATAAAATATATTTGTAAAATATTTGTATGTAAAAACAAACTACATATACTGAAAATGACATCTTATGCAAAATATATTTTGCATTTAATATCTACCTGAATAAAATATTTTTTTCAGAGCACAGACAAACTCAATACAAAAGGACATTGGCTGTGAAACACATACCAGATGAACATAAGAGGTTAATTTTAATAATCAAATTCATAATTCATCTAACCTAGGAAATGCCAAGAATAGTTTAAAGAGATATTCCACTGAACATGAACTAATGCACCAGCTGTCATGAGCGTCAGGATGACTACACGGTTCTGGAGTGCAATATGCTTATGTTTAATCACATCAATGGGCATGTAGGAACCTCACAACAGACTAACTGCCTAATAGCTCGGATACTTTTAAAACTATTACTTGGCTACAATTCCATTCTACTTTTGGAACTGACCATGAGCCAAGAAAAACAAACAGCATAAAACATATTATTCTTTACTTAGACAGGTACATTTCTGTGCAAAGACAATTTTAAAATATTATGCTTTTGTTTTTGGCACAGAAAAACATCTCAAAGCATTATTCATACTATTCCTCTCCCCTAAAGTTAACATACTTTAATGCCATATGGGTACAAATTTACTTCTGTTCATTTAAACTTGTAATTAAACTTTGTAACATAGAAAACTGCTAAAGTAAAATAATCTCATTCCCCTGAAAGGCATTTTTTTTTTCTAAAATAACATGGGTGATGTGCCAAATGGCTGGGGTGGTAGCTCATTATACCCTCAGAAAAGAGTCCAAGTTTGAGACTTACCCTGAGCTCCTGAATACCACAGTAAAACCTCAAAGTGAAATCAAGGGTTAGAAAATGCTGGTGAAACACACTTGAGTGAACCTGGTGTGCAGACATGAGTTGTTTGGCCACTTGATAAGCAGTGTATTATAGCTACACCAGAATACCCACACCATTTAAAGAAAGAAATCTTATGCTTCCCAGAAAATACCCAGCACCTCTTTGTTCCCTTCAGTTCAGAGCAAAGTTTGTAAGACTCTACAGAGATCTCTCACATAGCCATTGCCCCAAATGCTGGGGCACAGCCCGTATACTATGACTAGGATTGCAAACCTATCCACTAAAATGACCTACCTCTGATTCAATTATCTTTTATTTCAACAGGGTTTTATAATTTTTCTCATAGTTGTTTCTATTTTATTAAACCTACATTGTAGTACTTTATTTTGAAGGTTGTTATAATGGCATTGTGTTTTCAAAACCTATCTGTTAAGTTCTGGTTTATGAAGAGTTATTGCTTAAAAAATACTAATCTTGTTTTCTGTAAAACTTTTATAATTGTTATCAATTCCAAGAGCGGTGCATGTAGTGAGCCTATTTTCCTCGAGAAGGCCATAAAGTTTCAGCTTTACTTCTTCTTTCATGTCCTGCACTGTTATTTGCCTTTCCTCTCTTTCTGCATTAACTACAACTTCTAACACTATGGTGATTTAAAAAAAAAAAAAAAAAAGCACCTTCCTTTGCTTCTGAGCTTGGGTGAAAACACATTTT
Source organism: Acomys minous (assembly GCF_964271855.1). NCBI lineage: Eukaryota > Metazoa > Chordata > Mammalia > Rodentia > Muridae > Acomys > Acomys minous. The sequence goes on along the minus strand of NC_140492.1, from coordinate 80,397,366 downwards.
CTGACCTGTGTGATGTCAGCTGTATATTTTTGGGAGATATTCTTTATTAAACTGAGGACATTCCACTCTATCCCCAAATTATCAAGAGGTTCTTATCATGAATGTGCTTTAAATTATTTTAGATATTTTAGATAATATATTTAATTATTCACACACACATACACAGAGACACACAGAGAGAGAGAGAGACAGAGAGAGAGAGAGAGACAGACAGACAGACAAGGTAAGCTTCAAAAATGGATCTATATGGAAGATTGGAATCATTAGGCTGGGAAATTAAAACAACTATATGAATAATCATATATATTATATATAATCACATATAAAATATATACTCATATATTATATATAACCACACAGTCATATTGAGATATTCCACTTAACATGAACCAATGTACTACTCTATATAATCATATTGATTATATTTAATATACGTATATGATTATATATTAGGTCATGTTAAGTGGAATATCTCATGATGACTATATGTGTGTGGTTATATATATGAGTATATATCTTATATGTGATTATATATTATATATCCATATGATTATTCATATAGTTGCTTTAAATTCTCAGCATAACGCTTCCAGTTCCCCCGTGGAGCCATTTGTGAAACTTACTCCTATATAAAGACAGTAGTAGGAACTGAAACTTTTGATAGCCACCCATGAAAGCTACAAGGCATGAGAAGATGCTGTAAAAAGTCCTTTAGAAGACACAGAATGTATCAGGTAAGAAACATTCCCTGATGAGAATTCAACCCTTTAAGCAAGGGCTTACAATGGGCAAGTTTAGCTAGCCTTTTTTTCCCTCAACTATGAAAAGATAGAACTTATCTAACAAGTATATTTTCTCTGAAAGGCATTTCATAGCCATGTACTCGGGCCCATTAGCTAACATGGAAAAAACTATGTAAGAACTAAACATTTAAAACACTTTTAATAAAAGAACAAAATAAGAAAGGCATGTCACAAAATAAATAAATGCTTTTACTATACAACCTGGAAGTTATACACATGAGAATTTATTCTAGAGGAATATACATTTATCCAGATATAAGCCGCACATAAAGTTTTGTAGCAACTTTAATATAGTAGTGTCCACTTGGAATATTTTCAACTGGCAAATGGTAAAACTATAATGAATCCATATCATGTATTAATGCTCAGTAATAAAAAGAAATAAATATTACTCCATGCGGTCAGCTTAATAAATCTACAAAGAATGGTGTTGGGTAACAGCGGTTAATCTAAGAGATTAGACATTTTATAACTTCATATAACATACATGAGACAATAACAGCAATGAGCTGGATGGAAGATCAGTGACATCACACCTAAAGGGAACAGGAAGTAATGTGCCATGATAAAGGAACGAGGTGAGAGAATCGCAGTAATGGCATCAGTCTCTATCTTAACCATGCACGTTTCACTATGACGAATGGGATATTGTACTATAAATCTGTAAGGTGTAGCTTTAGAGTGAGAAAATGAAGGTCTGCGCTCTACAAAATTCCAACATATTTCATACAATTTTATGAGAATCTACAACTCAAATTAGGAAGCTTAATGAAAATAGTAAAATGTAGTCACAAGCTGGCCTACAAAAAGAAGCTATTACTGTTCTCTTGTGGTAATGGTTTTTATTCTCTGACAATTTCTTGGATTTACGTAATATATTTCGGTCATTTCATCCTTCCTTGTCCCACTCCTGTGGAAGCCCTTCTTCTTCCCAACAAGCCTGCTTCTACTATCCTGTCTTTGTGCATCATTAAGCTAACTGAGGCCACATGCATGAGCAGGGCACACAGGCCATTTACCAGTGACCATCCCACTGGAGAAAAGACTCCTCCATCCTTGACAACCAATAGAGGCCCCTGGGGAACTGATGGGGCCTCATGAGCCCTCCCTCATCAGTGGCGGCGTGCACTTTTTAGTTTATGAGTGTGATAGCCTTGTCATGTTCAGAACACAGTATCGTTTTCCTCAATCTTTGTTGCCCCATTTCTAACACCCTGAAGTTTTGGGGATGGTAATACTGATGTCCCGTTTTGTTATGGTAATTTTTAAGCTATGAATGTGTATTCTTAATTTTACTTCAAACAAGTATGCATTGAAAGAAAAGTGTACTTTTCAATTTTGTTTGTATGTTTGTTTGGTGCTGAAGATTGATTCCAGGGCCTTATAATTCAATAGCCATTTTTGTCACTGCAGTACATACAACCCCAGCTGGAGGAGCATATATTTTAAAAGATAAAAAAAATAAATTAAAGTGATGAAATAAAATTGAACCTTATTTCTATAAAAGTTATACTTCAAATCAGAGAAACAAGAAAAATACAGTATTTCATTAATATTTCTAACTCAACAGAAAGTAAAAGAGTTATTAATTTTTTTCTCAAGAAATAGGTAGCACAGATCCAATTCAATTACAGAAATTGGATTCTGGTGGCTGTTGAAGCTCTATTCAACCATTTGTCAAATGAATGCCTCTAAAGAAAGAAGTTCTTCTGAACTTGTATTTTTCTTGGACAAAGAAACCAAAGAGAAAACCTATAGATTTTTTAATGGTATCAATATCTTTATTTGAAATATCACAAGGAGTAATACAAGTCATAAAAAAAGTTCATTCCTCTCCTATTTCTCAAAGTTATGGCCACAATATATGCCACTGGTTTTGAGAATGCTATAAGCAGACATAGATGCAGGAGTCTGAAACAAAAAGGTATTCACACCACAGCAAGCAACATGGGCACCTTTGGGTCACTGTTCACTGAATGTTGTTTCCACAGAGGCAGGAGGGTGTATTCAAAGTATACTACATCATATTGCAAGTCAAAAATGCAAAGAATCCAAAATCACTTTTGGGCTGAAGAGATAGCTCCGCAGTTAAAAGCACTTGCTGCTCTTGCCGAGGACCTGACGTTTGGTCTCAGCACACTCATGGCAGCTCACAACTATCTCTAACTCCAGCAGCAGGTGATAAATGTCCCCTTCTGACCTCTGTGAGCACCAGGCATACATGCAGTGTATATACAGACATTTAAATGTAAAACTTACACACATGGAATAAAAATACTTTTTAAAACTAACTTTAGAAGTCAGAAATGAGTGGGAAAAAGTTAAAATGAAATGATTGAAAATAAAAGAGAACAATACATGCAGTAAACTTTAAACCCCTACCCAGATCTAGCCAATGGACAGGACATTCTCCACCGCTGAGTGAAGAGTGGAGTCTGACTTTCATGCGAACTCTGGTGCCCCATATTTGACCACGTCCCCTGGATGGGGAGACCTGGTGGCACTCAGAGGAAGGATAGCAGGCTACCAAGAAGAGACTTGATACCCTATGAGCATATACAGGGGGAGGAAATCCCCCTCAGGAACAGTCATAGGGGAGGGGAGTAGCGTGAAAGTGGGAGAGAGGGAGGAATGGGAGGATACAAGGGATGGGATAACAATTGAGATGTAATATGAATAAATTTATAAAATATTTTTAATAAATGAGGACTAATATTTTGTATTGTTTTGTTTTTCAAGACAAGATTTCTCTGTCTACCCCTGGCTGTCTTAGAACTTGCTCTGTAGACAGGCTGGCCTCAAACTCAGAGATCCTCTTGTCTCTGCCTTCCAAGTGCTAGGATTAAAGACAGCCTGGCCATTAAATTTTCATTAAAATGTTATCAGAAAAAAAGTTCCATACAAGCTCTCTATTTGGAAAAAAAAACGCTGTTTGGTGCCTCCCAATTTAGAATCATTCTTTTAGTTAGCTGGGGATAGTATCAAGCCCAGCTTCTGATATGCTAGGCTTGGAGCAAGCCTGGCAGTGTACACAGTTGCTTCTGAATGTCATCTATAGTGCTTTGAGTAGACATGCCTTCAGTATAATAAATGTTGGGAATTTTTCACTCAAAGTTAAATCACTGACTGGCCAAAGTGTCTGGTATACTGAACTCTAAAACTATTCCAATATTAAAATTTAAAATTTCTATACAAGAAAAATCTATTGCATTACTCATATATATTGTCTTCAACTAATGTCCAATAACAATTAAAAATTTTACTTTTATGTTACAATTTGATTATGTTCTACATAATATATCTATGTGCTTTTCTATCACAAAAAATGTCTGGAGCATAGTGATTCTGAAGATTATCTTAATTCACTTCTTATTTATCTCCTGGTATACAATCTATGTATAAAGGTAGTACTGGTTCCAACTTCAATTAACCAATTTAGCTCACAATGTGCTCTTCCTGCTGCTGCTATTAAGAATAAACCTAAATATACTGTCAATTCTTGGCACTTTTTAAAAGGTCTTTTGATAACATTTTAGCAATATGTAGGTTTTTGTTCAAGTTCATAGAATACACTCCTTTGAGAGGATTATGAAAACTTGTGTTTTGAGAATAAACCATTTGACTTCTGTAAATGTCAGGATCGTGTATTAAGTATTACATCGCTAAAAATATTTGGGTGTATAAAACCTACATCTTAACAAACGGCATACAAAACTAAGTTTTAGAAAACACAGCTCTTAATTGCCTTCTTTAGAACAAAGTGAGCCCATGCAGTGATAGCCATCACTGTTGCTGTTACTGCTTTCTATGAATTTGCTGCTTAAAAGTCCTTAATATAAAACAGAAGTCTACAGAGATGGACATTCAGAACTTACCAAATAAACAGGAGATGGACACCTTCAGAAGAAAGAGACAAGACATGGGCAGAATTCATATGAAGAGGTAATAAAGGTCGAATATGATCACCCCTTCATGTATGCACATATGAAAATGTTGTCCATCAACCTATTTATTGCATTTAATTTATGCTAAAAGTAAATAGCACACCCTGAACATATTTTTTAACTTTTTAAAATTTTTTTGGTTTTTGGAGACAGGATTTATTTGTGTAGCCTTGCCTGCCCTGGACTTAATTTGTAGACAGGCTCACCTTGAATTCAGAGATCTGCCAGCCTCTGCCTCCCTGAGTCTTGGAATTACAGTCATGAGCCACCACGCCTAACCTCTGAACTTATTATTCAGTATTTTTCTGAATAAAATTATTCGGTAATTTTTAACTGAATTAAATGATTTGTTTATTATTACATTATATATCCAGTAATTATATGTTTAACAACTTTGATTAGTAAACATAATTAGAAATTGCTCCATTGATCTATGGATGTCAAATGATGTCAAAATGTCTCCAAAGAATTTCAAACATCCTGTCTAAAAAAGGAAGACTTTTCAGACACGTAAAACAAATATTTAAGAGCTTATTTTGATTTCTTGCTTATACACAGCTTTTCAAGTATTGATCAAATTCCATAGTAAAATGAATTTTTAAGGAGGGGCCCTAAGTTTGCAATAACATGACTATAGTTTCTCCCGTGTGACCTTTGCAAATGTGTCATAGAATTCACCATTAAAGCCACTTGGGCCTGCTGTTTGCCACTAGAAAGAATATGTAAGGACTTTTGGCAGACATAAGATTATTTGAGGTTTTATTTCATGTTTATTTGGATTGTATGGCTTGTTTTTTGCCAATAATATCAGCTTATCTAAGTTGTTGAATTTATTGGCATAAGTTTATACCTAATACCCATTTGCTATTCCCTTAACGCATGCACGATATTCACTTTCTCTGTATCTTCCTCCAGCCCCAGAGAACTCTGGCTAGTGACTTATTTTGCTGATAACACCAACTATTTTGGCCTAATATTTTTCTTCGTTGCTATTAAATTTGCTTCTATTATCATTTTTTGTATGTGTGTGGTCTATGTATATAGTCACATGTGTAAGCACGTGCCTGTGCCTATGAGTGTGTGTGTGTTGGTACACACCATGTCTAGCCCAGAGTTCATCACTTCCTGCTTCATGTTTTGAGCGAGTCCCTGACTGACCCTGGAGCTTACAGCCCCAGCTAGACTGGGGGGTCAGCAAGTCCCCAGAATCCTCCCCTCTCGGCTTCTCCACGCCACGGGCTCTGCGTTCAGAAACATGTCTTCATGCTTACACAGCCAGCACCCAGAGAGCCCCAACAGCGCCTTCTCTATTCATTTTATTATTTCTTTAATCATGTACTTTGAATTTAATTTGCTCTTATTTATTTAGTTTCTTAATAAAAAAGCTTAGGCCATTGGCCTTAAACCTTTCTAATTTTATAATATGAATATTTAATGATATTAATTTTCAATTCCTGATTGAGTCTTCCTGTAGGGGTAGTTTACTGTACATATGTGTAATAATATAAATGTATATGTAAAAAATAAAAATAAATAAATAAATAAAATTTTAAGAATTCTGTAAGCACTACTTTAGCCATACCTCAAAATTAGATATACTTTCATTTTCAGTTAGATTTAACTGACAGGTAATTTAAGTTTTAGTTGCTTGGTTTTAAATTAAAGAATAAATTAGGATATTCCAACTAGATTTATCTATCAGAAATGCAAGGTTGTATATGAATGGAGAGCACACTTTTTAATAACTTACTTGAGACATGTTTGATGTCCTAAAATAGAGTATACAAGCACAACTGAAAGGATGTATAGCATTCTTTCTTTTTCTCCCTTAATGTGCATGTGTTTGTGGCTTGTGCATATGTTTAGGGGATGCATGCAAGTGTGCATATGTGCATGGCATTTGGGGTCTGAAGTTAACATCCTTGGCTGCTTTCCATATACATTTTGTTTGATTGTTTGCTTGCTTGTTTTGGTTTTGTTTGTTTGTTTGTTTGTTTGTTGAGACAGGGTTTCTCTGTGTAGCCTTGGATGTCCTAGACTCGCTTTGTAGACCAGGCTGGCCTTGAGCTCACAACAATCTGCCTGCCTCTGCCTCACAGTGCTGGGATTAAAGGTGTGCGCCTCCACACCCAGCCCCCAAGGAGCAGTCTCTTAATTGGCCTTAAGGCTCCTCTGATGAGCCAGCTTGCTCTAGGGACGCCTTGTTTTTGTTTTTCAAGTGACAGAAGTGAAGATGGACTGCCACACCCACCTGCCATTTATGTAGGTGCTAGGAATCAGAACACTTATCTTCGTAATTGTGAAATAGGCGCTTTATTTCTTTTTTCTAAGATTTTTAGTTTATTATGTATACAGTGCTCTAACTGAATGTGTGCCTGCATGCCAGAAGAGGGCATCAGATCACATTATAGATGCTTATGAGCCAACATATAGTTACTGGGAATTCATCTTGGGACGGTTGGAATAACAGGCAGTGCTCTTAACCTCTAAGCCATGTCTCCAGGCCCCAAAACAGGCATTTTAATCTCTTAGCCATCCCACCAGCCCACAAAGTCATGTATTCGCATGGCATTGGATAGTTTTCTATATATGTAACTTAGAAAATGTTAGGCAATAGTGTTGTTTTAAGTTTCTCTATCTTCAAAATGTTTTCCTAGTTAGTTGATGCACTGTTGAAGGCAGTCTGGAAATGTCCAACTCTACATGTACTTATTTATACTATAAATCCAGTTTGTTTTGTATTGTATCTGCTCGGTGATTTCCAGGTCTGTTATTAAGGGACAGAACATTTAGGACTATTATGCCTTGCTGAAGACTCAACCTATTAATCAGGATATAATGATTGAGTAATACTCCATATTAATAACCTCTAATACTAATATAAACAATCTGGCTTTTATTTTATTAACTGCCACCATCAAAATAACAAGACAGTACCATTATTCAGATTTTTAAATGTTCAAAGAGTTATTTTTTCTTTTCTCTCAAATATTTTAAATTTGTAGAATGATATTTTCTTCTAGAACTTTAAAGTTTTTGTCCCATTGTGTTCTACATTATGTTATTTCTTTTCTAAAATGTAAGCTGTCAGGTTGGAGAGATGCTTAGTAGGTAAAGTTCTCCTGTGCAAGCATGAGACTTGTAGGGTCTGCATAACCAAATGTCGGTGGTAGTGTGCGCCTACAACCCTAGCTCTAGACAGTCGGAAATAGAAGGATCCTGGAGGCTCACATCCTAGCAAAGCTAGACAGCACAGCGCCTCCCCACCCCCACACACCAAATAAATTCATTAGTAAATAAGTAAGCAATACACAATGTCTTTTCCTCCTTTGCCTGCCTTAAAGAATCATTCTGACTAAGGTAGCCTGGATGCAGAAGGACAAACATTGCACATTTTCTCTTATTTCTGAATATCGGCTTTGAATCCTCATACTGTAAGTTTCACTTGAAACATCCATAGAGATAACTGTCGACCTTTGGTCTCTTAAAATATCATTATTGGGGCAATAGTGGCACAAACATCATGGAGGTTAAAACAAAACAAAACTAAACAAACCACTTTCTGATTGGATTAAAGGACCACTTCACAAGATGAAACCCTTACCCGTCACCACTATCAAGCCAAGAACCTGTGTCTATGGCAGGTGTTGGTGGTGCCTGTCTTCAGTCCCAGCACTCGAGAGGCAGTGGCAGTTCGAGGCCAGCCTAGTCTACAGAGTGAGTTCCAGGAGAGCCAAGGCTATATAGAGAAACCCTAAAAAGCAAAACTATTATTTATTTACTTGGTTGCTTACTTACTTATTTGGGGGAGGGGGCTCTGACTGGGCAGGTAATAGACCCTGGTAGGGGTACTACTATTATTCTGCTAAATGGACATAACGTTCAACTAATTCCTAAAGATTCATCATTCTACCCATAGATCAATATATCTCTCCGCCATCATCAAAGTAGCTTCTATTTTCAATAACAGTTGGATAAAATACCATTGAATGCTCAGCCAAAAACGGGACATCTTCATAAAACTCACTCTTCCCAAGGCTCGGGGATCATTGCAGAAAAGGAGAAAGACTGTAAACGATCCAGTGAATGACTATAAGGAACCAGTATCTTCCAGACACAACAGGCCAGCTGCACATAAAAATTCACAGCAGTTATGACAGAATATGCAATACCTCTAACAACCTCAATGTAGAGAAATTTTAATCCAGAAACATGGCTGCTCTGGCAATGGATCACACCCAAAGACCTAGGTTTACGTGATCTGGCTGGAATGCAGACATGCCACACACCTTTAACCCCTCTGGTTAGAATACAGACACACCCTTAATACACACCTTTAATCCCAAACAATGTAGGCAAGGTAAGTTTGTAGAAGGAGCAGCCATGTTTGAAAGTGACATCTAAATGAGGGACAGACAAAGTAGCCAATCAGAAAAAGATTTGACAGAATGAGTCAGAGACAGGAGACACCCAACTCTCATGAGCAGACAAGAAAGAAAGGCAATTTAAGACCAGCACAGGAAGAGAGAGGCAGTCAGTTGAGAGGCAGTGGGGAGTCAGTTGAGAGGCAGTGGAGTGCAGCTGAGTTTGTGGCAATTCAGTTGGTAGCAGTTAAGTTCACGGAGGAGGCAGTTTTAGTGTGACAATTTTACAGAGACAGCTTATAGAGTGAACAAGATAAACACAGGTAAAGACAGAACTAGCCAGAGAGTGAGAACGAGCCAGAAGATTAGAACAGATTGTTAAGAGTTAGTATGAAGTCAAGCAGAGCAATTCAGTGAGAAGCTGATGGAAGCTGGTTTGAAGTTCTGAGCCAGAAGAGCTGAGTTAACCAATCAGCTAGAGGTCAGAAAGAACTAGAAAGGGGACTGTATTTTCTCTGACATGACAGTTATGTCAGGGAATAAAAGATAGATTTACAACACAAACCAGACAAATCCCAGTATGCCGAGGAATGAAGTCGCACACCTAGCCAAGGAGCAACTGGCAGTGGGTGAGAGCTCCCAGGAGAGGGACAGCCAGTACTCTTTAAGAGCATAGCCCTGGGTAAGTCACAAGTGGCCAAAGGAAGGTCACACATCCAAGAATGTAGGAACAGCATAAACTGGACTTGATTTGAAAAACAGAAGATATAAAGTTGAATAGGAAGGGAAAGTGAAATTCTTCTGGAAGGAGTTGGTATACACGAACATAAGATAAAACCCACTGTACAAAATTCTAAAAGAGCAAACAAATAAATACACAGATATAACAAATAAATGAGAATGTATATTCTCTGTTTTTAAGACCTATTAACTCTGTCCTTCATGCAGTTTTTAGTATATGTTTTGTGATTGGGCTAATAGAGCATTTTACAACATATATATGCACAATTGTAAAATGGTATGTTATATTATGTTATTATATGTTATGTATTATCAGTTTTAGAAATTTTTCTGCAATTACTTTTTCAAATATTTTTTTTCTGCCATCCATTTTCTCTCCTTCTGAAGTTCTAATCCTAGAAGGGGGCCAGTAAGATGGCGAACCAAGTAAAAGGACTTGCCACCAGGGATAACAACTTAAGTTTCATCTTTGGAATCCACATCCCTGCTCCTCTTTCTTATCCTGTGTGTACATTTGCCAGTCTTCTCTCTACTGTGTCAAATTCACTAGTACACTTTAGGTGCTATTTTACATTTATGCTTTTCATCTCTAAAAGCTCAATTTAGAACTATGCTGCTTTCTCCCTTATGTTTTCAGAGTACTCGATCTTCTTGAACTAATTTCTTAGTGAAATTACACTTACACACACACACACGCACACATTTTAATATTAGCTTAATATAATTCTGCGTCCCCTCCTATTTATTACAGTCATAGGTCTTAGGTTCCTACTTACACATGTCTGGTAATTTTTTTTTTAATTAGGTCTCAAACACTGAGTTTTAGTTTGTTGCTGGTGTACTTTATTGTTGTGACTTTCTTTCTGGAGTGCTGAAATGTAGTTTAGTTAGAAAAAAAAAATTTTTTTAAGCTTTATTGAAATACTTCTTGAATGGCCTTTTACTCTGGGTTAATTTGGATAATTTAGCAATATCCTTCTATGGAATACCAAAGTTTTCAAGTCTTGCAAAAATTACTTCATTGTGGCGAAAACAGAAAAAGTCACTACTAACTCAGGGTAAAGTCTGTTCCTTTTTAGAGGTTTATTCTACAGCCTTATTAGATTACTCCTGTGAACACATTAATCCAGTGGTTTTTCACTCTGTGAGTCACAAACCCCACAGGGATCATATATCAGATATCCTACATTATCAGATATTTATATTACAATTCATAACAGTGCCAAAATTATACTTATGAAGTATCAATAAAATAATTTTATGGCTGGGGTCACCACAAGGTGAGGAACTATATTAAAAGGTCCAGCATTAGGAAGGTTAAGAGCCACTGCTCTAATCAGTAATCAGCCAGAAATTCAAAGCAAACAGTACAGATTTCCAAAGTAGTATTTTACCTATTTTGTTCTCTGCTTTTGTTGCTATAAAGCATGGGAGAAATCCATGCTCTGTTGCTATGGTTTTGACAGGGGGGAGCGTCCTATACAAGTCACTCATTTACCACCTTCCTATTGTAGTCAGAAAGCCATTTTAGTATCTAAATCAGGAAATGGTTGCCGTTTGTAAATGTCATACCCATGATAGGTCATCAGACGCTATAGAGTATCCTATACTGGCTAACAACATTTGTTGTGAATGAATTATGCATTAAATTAATAAAGTAAATAATCAATTGGTTAATAGATATCCTCCTACCTAATCAAGTTACATTATATAATTTTTTATACCAAAGGACTACAAATTTTTAAAAATGGATTTATGAGATGGCAACTCGAATTTTACATTTATTGATTTAATGTGCATGAAAGGGGGGTGCAGAGTACCACACTGCCTGTGAGGGTCAAAGGGCAACATCTGTAAGTCAGGTGTGCCCTTCTACCATGCTGCTTCTGGGATGAAATTTGGGTTGTTAAGCTTGTGACAAGGGCCTTTTCCTGCTGATCCGTCCTGCCTGCCCCACTACAGACTTGAGAGAACAATTAATGATCAAATAAAGTTAAGTATCAAAATGGCAATTGCTTTAAAGATCTTTTAATCTAAGAAAGTAATCATGCCAGGGAATCCTTCCTTTTTCAATTCAGTAGCACTTGTAAAGATTTGTAAAATAGAGTTCCTGTGCATATTTTAAAGCAAGTCCAGGACAGCCAAGGCTACACAGAGAAACCCTGTCTTAAAAAGGAAAAAAAAAAAAAAAGATACAATTTATGTTACAGGAAAAATATTCCTACAGGTGAAAGAAAGGACACAAAAATATCTCAGAAAACAGCAGTAGTTTTCTTAGGATGGAAAAAAGCTAAATATGCAGAAAGCAGATCAATGCTGGAATTTTTACTAAAATTTTTAATTGTTTATTTCTGTATAAGGACATGTAGCATAGTGTTAATATAGTTTTAAAGGACAAATCATCCATATTCTTCTGGGGAAATAAAGTCAACATCTTAAATTAACTGAGTGCCCCCTACCCAAATCATCCTAGAAGATAATTACAAAAGACCTGATTTATTACAAACTACTTTTGAGGAATGTGATGATATTCCTAAATGCTCAACTTTATTTCATTTTCAGAGTCTACCATGTTGGGAATAATCAGTTAGAGGATTATACTGAATAGCTTGTCTAAACATTTTTAAAATACAGCTATTTTAAAAATAGAATTTGCATATTACATAATTATAATACTATGCCTAAAATATTACAACATTCCTTTAAACTACAGTATTGGGTCAAAGTTTTCCATGAATGTCATGTCTTGATTGTAAAGGGTTTATGTGTTGAAGGCTTTGGAAGAAGCCAGCTGGTGAATTCCAGCAAGGTGACTGGTCATAAAAGCTCTGCCCTAATGAAGGGATTGTTACAGTGATGGGGTAAATCAGGTGGCATTTTGCATAGATGATAGTAACTTGCCAAGGTAAGCCAAGGTTAAAGCCAATTGGTCTAGGAGGTGAGCCTCTGGGTCGCTGGTCTTGGGCTCCTCTCCCTCTCCCTCTCTCTCTCCCTCTTCTTCTCCCTCTCTCCCTCCCTCCCTCTCCCTGCCTATGCCTCCATCTAACATGAGGTGAATCCTTCTGTTTAGCCATATACTCTAAATTATGATAAACTGCCACACAATCAAGTGACAACCACCTAATATTTATGAAACCATAAGGCAAAACAAGTCTTCTTTTAAATTGTTTTATCAGTTAGTTTGCCAATGACAAAAGCTAACTATTTTGTCATGGTGGGCTACAAACATAATGAATGGTTCTGAAAATGCCTAGATTTGAGACCAAAACTGTGCAGAGGTCAAAGATTGTTTTCAGGTGTCATCTTGAATTGACCTAACTCTTTTTATTTGTTTTTCTTTTCTCGTTCTCTCTCTCTCTCTCTCTCTCTCTCTCTCTCTCTCTCTCTCTCTCTCTCTCTCTCTCTCGGAGGGCTTGGTTTGTTTGTTTGGCTTTTTTTCTTTGTTTGTTTGTTTAGTTGGTTTTTGGTTCTTTTGACACAAGGTCTTTCACTGAACCTGAAGCTCACTGATTCAGCTATATTGACCTTCCACAAAGCCCCCACATCCTCCTGTCTGCACTTACCCAGTGCTGCTGCTGGGTGCCAGGATGACAAGTCTATACTGCCATGTTTGGGTTCTAGGGGTTCAAACTCAGGCCCTCGTGCTGTGTGGCAAATTCCACTGACCAAGTCATTTCCTGAGCTCATTTTGTCATTTTACTTTATTGTGTATTGCTTTCTTCCTGTAAGAATGGAATCTTGGGCCTAGTTAATAATATTTGCTGTTCCTACAGAAGACCTGAGTTCAATTCCCAGCACATCTAGCAGCTCTTAACCACCTAAAATTCCAACCCTAGGGGACCCAATACCCTGTTCTGACCTCTGTGGGTATCCACTTGCAAGTGTATACACACACACACACACACACACACACACACACACACACATTGATTGAGAGGAAGAAAGAAAGAATGAATGAAAGAAAGAAAGAAAGAAAGAAAAAAAAAAGAGAGAAAGAAAAACAAATATTTTTAAAGACAATGCCATTCCTAGAAGGACAAGAATGCTTTTTTTCTTAGCTGTGTGAATCTCAAGTTACCTAAGACTTCTTGCTACAAAGTAAAAAGTCAACAAAATTTATACAAGTTGAAGGCTGAATGAATGAATGAGCAAACAGAGGGCTGGCAGCCTGGATTAAAGATTCAACATGGATGGGCAGGGCTAATGCAGTCATTGGAGGAAGCTTGGTTGCAATGTACATGCTGAGAAAGAGGAGTTTACCTGCTAGGTAGCGGGCAGGGTGACTACAGAGCTTAAATTCATGAAAAAACTTTGCAGAAGAAAAGTGCATTCTGAATGTGAGGTAGCTGGGAAACCCTCAGTGATGGTGCCAGTCCATGGCAGAGAGGTGAGCGTGGGAAGAAAGGTTTGTATTGAAAGACATGGCTAGCAGCTTTGAAAACAGTTCACTCACTAAAGAGGAGTGATCACAGTAACAAAAACAGAGGATCCAGAACTGAGCATGGACTAGCAAGCATGAATGTGTGGGTAAAAGTAAATAGACTACAAGGGAGAAGGAAAATGAGTGTTCACAAAAATAAGAAAGTAAGCATGGTGCTGTAAAATAACATTAGAGTTAAGACAGTATAAAAAAAAATTCAAAACCAAATATTGCTAGGTGAGGACACAAAGGCCATTAGCATTAAGATGGGAGACACTTGTGGATGTACAAATGCTGCCTGGAAAAGTCCAGAGAATGTGAGACACACATGGGCCGGAGCTTAACAGGACACACCAAACAGAACCAAGGGAAAGAGGAACTGTGCAAATGTATTCATCATTTTTTCTCACAATGATTCACACATATTGTATATTATTTGTAACACATGATATTGGTTATAACTTGCATAGGTTTGGATAACTTTGTGTGAATTAACAAAACAGCCTCAAAATAGTACATTAATACTCACAAAGTTTTATTCTTTCATTTCACTTTCAATCACATGCACAACCTTAACTATTACAATCGGGAAGAACAGGATACAAGGTATATATGGTCAGAGTGGACATAAGATGGGTACTAGCTTACGATGCGCATTTAGCGTAATTACTCACTTTAAAGGATCTAGGTATAGATGACATTTTGAACTACGGGGGAGTTAATTTTAGTCAGGGCAAGCTGTTTATGAAAACACAAAATAATGTATTTGAGCAACATATAATGAATTCCTTCCCTTTATACTTTTTTCACAAAAGTATGCACATTGAGCCAATGCTTTTAAAATTTATTAACACATTACTTTAAATGTCCACAAAGGAGTAGTGGGCAGCCACACCTTTATTGCTTATTTGATGCTCTGTTGCCTAAATGTCAGTATCAACTGTTAGTTTATTTTAAATTACATTTATTTTATTCTCACTATTTATTAAACAAATAAGTGTTCCTTAATTGATCTTAGTTATTTAACAGTGCTGCTTTTATATCCAACTTATTATATTAACTTATTTCATCTCCTAATTCATTGATCAAACTCACCAGGAAAACTCTATCATCCTTTAATTTACAGGGCTAGACCAGGTTGGTAATCTTTCAAAAGTAGCTAATTAAGGCTTTTGTATTTTTTAAAAAAGCTAATTGCAAGACTCGCTAATCTTATAAAAAAAACAAACAAAAAACAAAAAGAAAAAAAAACCCTAAAGTTCTTTGTTTCTCCTCACAGTGCTATTCATATAGAAAGTAAGTGTTTCAAAAAAAAAAAAAGTTTCCAGCTTTGCTTGCTTACTTAGCTCTCACAGTTGATCACAGCTATAGCTTATTAATTTTTAACTGGTTACTCTAAGAAACAATTGTGGAAAGAGAATTATTAAGGCTGTTAGGATTTAATTAAAACAAGTGTGTGTGTGTGGGGGGAACATTTCAAAAATACCTAGCTTTTTCTAGGTAGCAGACAGGGAACCGTTTATTATTAAACACTGTCACAGCCATTCTCCCAAATTAAGTTCATGGAGAAAGGCTCAAGAGAGTCAATAGCATTGAGAGAGAACAGCATTCATGGGAAGAGGAGCAGCCATGGCAAAGGCCCATGAGTGCTGCCACCATTACAAGGGCTGACTTTATGGGGAGTTAAAGAGGTTGTAGCAGTAGGATACCTTGATATGCACCAAAGAATTCCCTTAAAAAATCAGAGGACATCGGAACCAACAAGCAAACACTTCAGTGCGCATTCTTGATGCCATCACTCAACCTCATAACCTCTCTAAACACGGGAGAGCTGCAACAAGACAGCGAAGACTGATCATTAACATAGACACTGTGCTGGCCACTTCTATGTCAACTTGACACATGCTAGGAGTTGTCTGAGAGGAGGAAGCCTCGTTGAGAAAAGGCTCCATAAGACCCAGCTCGAAGATATTTTCGTAATTAGTGATAAATGGCAAACGGCCCACCTTGCACATGGCTCCATCACTGGGATGGTGGTCCTGGGCTCCATAAGGAAGCAGGCTGACCAAGCCATGGGGAGCAAGCCAGTAAACGGCAGCCTCCATGGCCTCCGCACCAGCTCCTCCCTCCAGATTCCAGCCCAGCCTGAGCTCCTGCCCTGACTTCCTTTGATGATGAACTGTGATGTGGAAACGTAAGCCAATAAGCCTTTTCCTTCTAGGTGGTTTTTGGAATAGAAACCCTAATTAAGGCCCATAGCTTGTGCTCTCTGAGGAATAAACAGAAGGAATGTCCATCTCAGAAAGAAGACTGACTGTAAACACACGTGAGATTCCTTGTGCACAGCTGCCAAGTACAGAACCCTGGGACAGGGCCTGCAGCTCCAAGAGACTACCACAGGCAAGATGGGAACAGAACAGCTCTGGACCAAGCTTTACACCCCCCAGTGACAGACTCAAATTCTCAAACACAAAGCATGAGCCAGAACAAAACAGTATAACAATTTGAAAAGCCAACTTACATTTGTTCAATTTCTAAAATGGTCAAAGAAACAGCATGGCAAATGGACTTATTACATTCCTTACTGACCCCAGAGTAAGATAAAACAACTGAAAACAGGAAATAGAACTTTGGAATATAGAACAAAACCTTTTTTTTTTTAAATGAGAGGTAAGGGGCTCCCACAGCCAGTCTCCTGACTACTGGACTACTCAGGTTCTGTGGGGCATCCTGTAACCATGACCCCATAAAGGGACACTCAAGGCCATTCTTCCTGAAACCCAAATGGGACTCTATGTACCATATAACCTAGGACCTGATAGTGTACTATAACCCAGAACTCCAGGTAGAGACCCCCAGAGCCAGTC
Organism: Acomys minous; assembly: GCF_964271855.1. Classification (NCBI taxonomy): domain Eukaryota; kingdom Metazoa; phylum Chordata; class Mammalia; order Rodentia; family Muridae; genus Acomys; species Acomys minous. The sequence goes on along the minus strand of NC_140492.1, from coordinate 80,380,227 downwards.
CACACTCCTATTCACCCGCTCACCAGCCACTCTGCCTGGGAACAGCACAGCATCCTAGAACCACAACACCAGGTAGGGATCCCACCACCTACCAGGTTGCCATGGAATGATGAGACATCCTGGTACTTAATCCACAAAAGGGATCGTCTTAGCATTCTAAGTCTGTGAAGAGACACTATAACAATGGCAACTTATAAAAGGAAGCATTTGTTAGGGGTCTTGCTTACATAGTTTCAGAGAACGAGGCCATGACTATAATGGCGGGGAGCAAGGCAGCAGGCAGGCATGGTGCTGGAGCAATACCTGAGAGCTTATATCTAATCTACAAGCAGGAATGGGGGAGCTGTGGGGGGCGAGAGACTAGGCCTCATATAAGCTTTTGAAAACCTTAAAGTCCACCTCCCAGTGACACATCTCCCACAGAGAGGCCACACCTCCTAAGCCTTCTTGAAAAGCCTAGCAACTGGGAAGCAAATACTCAAATGCCTGAGCATGTGGGAACCTTTCTCATTCAAACCACCATGGGCCTTTAGAGCTAGCCCACCACTTCACCAGGGACCCCTAAGTTATGTTAGCCATCAGTCACCTCCATGGCCAGCCCCAGGGACTCAGTGACAGCAGCATACCTCACTAGCCAGAGATGCGACACGTTCCGACTGTCACCAAGAGTAATATGTCCCTACCCTCATATATGCTACACCCCATATAAAAGGGTCTTTTCCCTTCCCCTTCTCTCTTTTTCCCTCTACCCTCCCCCAGAGGCTGCCTCTTTATATCCTCCCTTAATAAAACTACAACATGAGATCTGTTGCATGTTCTATGGTGGCAGCGCCACACTGCGTAGATGGTAACACTATGTGCACCTGACCCTATACAGAAACGCCCAGCCTGGCCTGACTCCACCCACCTCTGCCTGAGGACTACAGGGCGTCCACTCCCCACTCCCATAAACATTGCTCACTCCCACTATGACACCAATTTCTGCCACCCGAGAACCACCATAGAACCCAATGAGCCCTTCACTGACTTCTCAAGATCAAGGTGAATCTTCTAACCCAAAAGAAGGTTGGATCCTAAGCCAAGAAATTTCACCTTGGCTAGCTGAACTAGGACCACTTATGGCAGCTGACTGGCACATCAAAGAAGTGTGGCCCCAAGTCTTAACTAAGCACCATTTAGTGCATTCAAAACCCAGAAGGCTGGAGTAACAGCAAAGATTCAGATCCCTACTCAACAAAGGTGAGAACAGGTATCCATACCAAGAAATATCATCAACAACCTACTTCAATACCTAGGTCCCCTGGCAACAATACAAACAACACGGATAAAAAATTAAAAACATCAACAGAAATTAGTGTCCCCAGTGTAATATGGCCTGAGAAATGTCAATTAACTGATGCACAAGAGTGTGATTTCTAAATAGCTAGTTCAAGAAATATAAATAGGATATAAATAAATGTTGAAATATATGCTGAGAAAACATAAACAGTAGAATTAAATAATAAAAACAATTCAAGCTATGTAACTATAATGTAATAAATAAAAGACAATCTCTGAGAAAATTCAAACTAAAATATATATCAAGAAGAAAATCTTCGAAAGTCTAACAAAAGGCTTAGTAGCACAATGTATCATGTAGAAGAAAGAATATCAGGACCACAATGTAAAAAAATGGGATTACTTCAAAGGAAGTAATAAAAAAACAAAACGAATTTTAAAAATGAGAAACTGTGGGACACTATTAATAGAAAAATCAAACCCAAGTTATGAAAGGAGAAAAAAACCCAAGTCTAAGACACAGAAAATATTTTCCACAAAATCACAGAAGAAAATTTTCATAACTAAGAAACTATATGCCCATTAAGGTATAAGAGGAACACAGAATACCTAATAATAGACAGGACCTGAAAAAACCTCCATATACTACATGATAATCAAAAGATTAAATATACACAACAAAGAAAAAGTTTTGAAAGCTGGAAGAGAGAAAAACTAAGTCATGTATAAAAGTAGGGCCATCAGAATGGCATCTGATTTCTCTGTGGCAACATTGAAAACCAGAACTGCTTTATGGACTGGTATTCCATAAGTTCTAAGAGGCCAACGATGCTGACCTAGTCTATTATAACCAACAAAACTATCTGTAGTATTCCAAATAGAAAGAACTTTCCATGATAAAAGCAAAGGCAAGGTATTTAGGGCAAATAAGGCACCCTTGAGGATTACTTCAATATCAAGAGACTGAACACATTCAAGAAAACCACAAGGAATAAATCAACAATTTCAGAACATCCAATCAAGACTTATGAGAACTCAAAAGCAGAACAACAAAATAGCACAAATAAACATTAGTCAATAATAAACTCAGTATTAATGGTCTCCATTCTCCTAATAAGAAGACAAAGACTAGAAAACTGGATTAGAAAAAAATCTATCTACCTTTTCCCTGCCTCCAAGAAGCACATTTTACCATCAATGGCAGCCACTATCTTACGGTAAACGGATGGAAAGGAAATTCAAAGCAAATAGATCTAAGAAACAAACAGTCATGGCTACTCTAATATCTGACAAACCAGACTTCAAATCAGTATTAGCCCAAAGAGACATGAAGGCCAACTTCATAACCACTAGAGGAAAAGCTACAGAGCTAGGAACACATCTCTTATTTTTCAGGTTGCTTCTACCCCCAAGAGTACCAACCGAGAAGGCATTTCCAGGAACTGCCATGAAATTATACAATATGCCACTCCCACCAGGTTGATCAGAGACTGAGAGGACAGACTTTCTTGGTTTCAATGGAAGAGAGAGACATGCTACATGCCTGCCATTCCATAGTGGGCTGAACTACAGACCAACCTTGTCTCTGTGTGTGGAAAGATATTACACAGAATAGAATGGTGAGCTCCTGGAAGGAATAAAATAGCTGGCACTATGTGAGGTCTTACAGCACACTCTGACAGTATTATATCCCAGGGGAGCTGGGGAGTAGTCATTTGCCACCCACTACTGCAAGTCTGGCGACCTGAGAACTCCTTAGAACTCAAATAAATGTGGCAGGAGGGACTCAAACTATACAAAATTGTCCTTTGGCCTCCATATGCCCACTATGGCACATGGGCCCCCTCTATCTTTAGCATACATGCAATGATAATTTTTATAACTTCATCTTGAAGGGACTACTTTCTAGTTAATCTATGAGTCAACTCAGCAGGCTCACAGTGCCCAAATATTTGGTAAAACATTATTCTTAGTGGGTTGGTTTTTTTGGGGGGGGGCGGGGAGAATTGTTTTTAGATGAGATTTGAAATTAATTGGTGAGTTCTGGATAAAACAAATATCCATATCATTGGTGGGCTTCATCCAATCAACTGAAAACCTTAACAAAATTAACTCTGATATATCCCAAAGAACAAAATGCTAGAGGAGAAAAACCCTCTAAAGCTAGTTTTTAAATTCAGATTGTACCTCTTTATACTGAGTCTCTACATAAACCAATTCTTATTCCCTTCTGTCTGTGTCTGTATCTGTCTCTGTATGCACTGATACACAACTAAGAACCACATGAAGATCCTGTTTCTCTGAAGAATCCTGACTTCCCATGTAGCCTTAGTGTGTTAGAATCCACTCTCCTGATACATCTAGGAAAGGGAGAAGATATATAAAAACTGACAACTATAAAACATTGTGATTTCTATAGGATAATTTCTTTAAAAGCACATGAGACATGAATGCAAGTGGGGTCATTCTATCATAAACAATCAAAGAAACCATTATTAAAGGTTAACTAAGCCTGAAAAATCAATAAATACTGTGTAGCTAATGTGGTGGTAAAGCATATAGCTGGTACCATATGCTCTTTGCCTGAGAAGAGTATCAGAGATAGAAAACAACATGACATTTTTTTTTAAGTTAGTAGGTTTATGTAGCTTAAACACAGGGTGAGTAGGGATTTGGGCAAGAAAGGAAGCAAAAGTACCATAGATAGACAGAGTGGGTCAAACAACAGAGCTCACAGCTCTGAAGGCTTACAAGTCCATGATGAAGGTGCAGGCTGATTCTGTTGCTGTTGACGCTCCCCCAGTCCAACCTGCGTGCTCGCTCACCTGCTCACTGTCCCACAGGGTCATTACCCATGGGTAAACATGTGCAGAGAAAGCTCTGCCACTAGATTAGGATCCCACCACTGCATCCTTGGTTAGCTCTAATCATCTCTTTAAGGAGCCCCAACTCTAAACACACTTTCAAGAAAGATTACATTTGAATTTGAACTTGGGAACACAATTCAGTGCAGTAAGAATTACAGTAAGCTAATTAAGAGATTATGCAAACTGAAGCTAAACAAATGCAAATGAAGACAGGGAAAGGCAGTATGTTAAGAAGTTAAAATGACAACATGTGGTAATTATCAAGGATTGAAGGAGTGACATATCTGACTTAAACTGAATAGTTGTACTAACCATTTAAACAGAACAAGCATGTGAATGTCCACACAGAACCCCAGGGGCATCACACTCTGAAAATCCAGGTCCAGTGACAGGCAGAAGCAAGGAGTCAGAACAAAAACAAGATTGCTGATGATCGCTTGATAAAGACCCAATCACCACTGAAGGGTCTAAGATCTGATTATCCCCTACTTAGAAGCTAATCACCTTATTACTGTTTTGTGGATACTGGCAATGGAACAAAACTTCTGGGTCAAAGACAATGAAGGAAGCTTATTAATCATGACCCACCACCAGCCTATTTGCATTGGCTCCCAAGCCCCCAACTAAACCCAGAGAAGCTACAACAGGAATACAAAACTTGGGAATCTTCCATGTGGTGGTGACTAATAGACAAGCCTGTTCTTTGTACCCCAAGAATGCTCATGCACAACTATATCTCTGAAAAACGGTTCAAGGAAATAGCAGGCCTAATATTCTGTTGTTGGGTGGAGGAGAAAGATTTCTGAAACAAGGTCTCAGCCGAGCCTTAGGATGGTTTTCAACTGACTACGCAGCCTGAGCTGGCCTCCAATTTACTGCAGGCAATCCTTTGGTTTCTACCTCCCAAGTGCTGGGATTAGACACATGAGCTACTGTGCTCGGCTACTGCACTCTTGGCTGATCCAAGAAGATATATGAGCATGGGAGACACATAGTATATCATCTCTCACAGCATCTACCTCGCTGCGTCATTCCCTCCAAAATCCCAAATGCAATCAGCAAGCAACCACAGCCCTACGTCCCAGGCATCTTAGTTAGGTTTCTATTATGGTAGTGAAGGGGAGAAAAGGGATTCTTTCACTCAGTCTTCCGTTTGACTGTCCATCACTGAAAGCAGTAAGGACAGGAACTCAGGACAGGAACTTAAAGGCAAATGCTGACTCAGAAGTCATGGAAAAGTGCTGCTTACTTAGCTTGCTCCTCATGGCCAGAACCACCAACCCAGGGATGGCAATGGGCTGGGTCCTCCCATACCACAAATTAAGAAAGTGCCCTAAAGGTCTGCCTACCATTTTATGGACGCATTTTCTCAAGTGTGCTTCCTTTCTCTCAAATGACTTCACTTTGTGTCAAATTGACATAAAGCTAGTCAGCACACCAGATTTAAAAAAAAAAAAAAAGGCAGTAAGCAAATGATCTCTACAGAAATAGACAAACTGTGGTGGGGGTATGTCTACATGACTAAGTGATTGAATATATGCCAAGCATTCACAGGGGCCTGTGTTAGCAAACAGGTGATTCCACTGGCCTGCCCCTCCCCCCTGCCCGGGAGGACCTAGCAGCTGCTTAAGTCATCACCTGCACCCTACAGTTGCACAAGGTGTGTGCGGTGGATAAAAGGGCCCACAGCCACCCCAGCCTTCTCCCACGCCCCTCCCTTCCTGACTCTCTACCCTCCCGCCCTCCCCTCTCTGCCTGCTTCTCTACCCTCCCTCTTCCTTTTCTACCAGAATGTCCTTCCATTTGCCATACTTTAGTCCTTTCCTTAATGTTTAATTTTTAAATTTTCAGACATGGAGAAAAATAGAATAAACAATTTTATATGTACTGCTCTGCACTCTGATTTCAAATTATTAACATTTTATCACATAGCCTTTTTAGAATTCCACTTCATTTTTTTAGATGAGGTCTCCAAATGTAACCCAGGCTGGCCTTGAAGTCACAAGCCTGTGGCTTCAGCCTTTCAAGGGCTGGGATTACTGTTCCAAATACAGCTAGAGTTCTTTTCATTTTTGTGTTTTTCTATCTTTTTAAAGAAGCATTTAAAAATAATTTTGATGCATCATGACTCTCTCCCTAAATAGTTTACATGCATCTCCTAAGAATAAGAGCATTACCTACATTACCATAACGTCTTTATCTCAGTAAAGACAATTAGCAATCTTCCCCAAATGCCCCTGGAAAGTACCTACTTTAAAATCTCATGGTATTAGCTCTGAGCCAACAGTCTCTCAGCATCTATAAGTATTTGTGTTTACATTCATATTTGAGTGCTTCTTAAGTTTGACAGCTAGAACTCTACTTTAAGGGATTTTTTCCCTCTTATAATTGCAAGAAATCTGTAAAATGATACTTTACTTACCACTACACAAAATCCCTCACATGCTTTCATGTAAAGGAATTAGCAATAATTGATGACCCTTTTCTGAATTAATTAGTTCATTGAGACCTTATATCTTACTGGTGCCCAATTACTGGTTTACAAACTAAACAAGACAATTTAGCATCTCAAAATTTGTAACAAAAAGCTGGACATCCCCATAATTCCAGGGCTAGAAAGGCAGAGCCCTCGAGATCACTGATCAACTGTCCTAACTAAAGCAGTAAGGTCTGACCTCAATAAAAGATCCTGTCTCAAAATAAAGGTGGAGGGAAATTAAGAAAGGCATCCAACATTGACCTTCAGCCCCCATAAGCATGCTCACAGGCACCTAAAGGCACATGTGCACGCAGCCCCCCTCTCCGCCCCCCCCCCCACAATATCAGAAGCCTTAGTGGGTTCTATCGGTTTCTCTACTACAGGGTTCAGTATGGGCTTGCTGTCAGTTGGGGACCACCCTCAGTTACCAGAGGCTCTGTGGTCCTTACACAGGGGCTCCCTCATCTCCATCGCAGCAACAGAACACTGAGTCCTTCTCAGGCTTTGACTATATTTGGATTCCCCTCTAAGGAGTTTACTCTCCAGGTTTTGTTTTTGTTTCTTTTGAAATAAAGAAATTATAAATCTATTTCTTTTCCCTGTTCTCATACCAAAGGGTATGAATGCCCATGTAATAATTCTAATAAGATATTAGCAATTACCTCTCTACTGGAACTTTCTCATCTATACCAATAATATATGAAAGGTCTGCTTCTGTAAAGCCTCATCAACATTGTAAGTAAGGTTAAGCACAGCATAACATGTCTTAAATAATTCTCATTTCTTTCTCATGAACTGCTTATCTGTGAGCTTTATCCACTGGTGAGTTTGTGGGGATGTCAGAAAATGGGCTTTGGGCTTCTTTTTTTTTTTTTTTTTTTCTCTCTTTTTCTTTTTGCTATGTTGGCTTTTATTTTATTGCTAATTTTTTGTTTATCTTATTCTTCTGAATCTTTATTTTTTTTCTTAAATTTAGAAACTTATTCTGTTTAATCCACAAGCTTTATATAGCTTTAGTTAAAAAATAAAATAAAACAAAACAAGTGAAACCAGACACTATGTCCAAGTCCAGGCCACGCATTTGGTGGTCTTCTGAATCTTTAAAGGGCAAGCAGTCTGGAAGCTTTCTTGCTATCTGATTAACAAAGTATTCTACGCTGACAATGCTCATTTCTTGTTTCAAACTAGAATTAGACATTTTCTAAAGAACTCGGGTTGTTTTAAAGTAGTAGTTCTCAACCTTCCTAATCCTGGGACCTCATGTTGTGGTGACCCAAACCATAAAAATATTCTCATTGCTACTGTTTTGCTACTGTTATGAACCTTCATATAAAATCTGATATGCAATCCCTGTGAAGGGGTCATCTGACCCTGAAAGGGGTTGAAAGACACAGGTTGAGAATCACTGCTTTAAAGGAAAAAATATTTGAAGCCACATCACTTCTAGGGTGATACTTCAAGACTATCACCAGTGCTATGGTCCTGGTACATTTAGTCTAAGTTTTTAATTCGCTCTGGTATACGCTGTAATGAAGAGTCAGATTACATATTCTATGATGACTAGCTACTGAAGGGAAATGTCATTTTCCTCTAGTGCTTTATGATTGCAACTGACAGAAATGAGATCTCCAAAAGTATTTGCACTTTCCCTCTACTTCTGGGCTCTGTAGCCTACTTAATAGCTCTATATGCCTACTCTTAGGTCAATGGCAGACTGCTTTTAAGAAACAGAAATTTATTCCAGGGTAGATTTTTCCATTCTAAAATGTCGAATTACTAATGTCATTCTATCTCTAGCATCTACTTGTAGAAATGAAGGCCAGAGTGAGGCCCAAGATTGTTCCTACCACGGAGAGAGAACCTTGAGGTCAGTAACCCTGAGGAGACCACAGACAAAGAGCATACAGGATTAAACCACTCTAATATCAACACCAAAGGTGAAGGCCAAAATACCTTTAAATGATACAGTGTACTTTTCTTCCACGTTCCAAAAAGTGAGTAACAAAAAAACTGATATCATAAGGATCTACAAATAATACTTATTGGCCATTTCACATGCTGACAAATACCTTTCTACACAGTAACACAGATATGATGGGGCTAGAACAAGATCCAGGTTGATTGATAGCCAATGCAAGCCCAAATAATATTCATGTTATGAAATTTATATGCTTCTGCATATTATAGTCAAATATTTAAGTATTAAAAATAATAATCTGTATTGCTCCTGACTTTAAGCTGTTCATTATACACATCTCAGTATAGCCGCTAAAAACCCCTGAAAGACCCAACTGCCCCACAGTCTTTTTAAAAATCTTATTTTAGTTTAATACTTTTTCAATAATTTTCCAGTATTTTATAAAAGATTATCCCAGCATAGGTTATGGTAGGGAGGGATTTATGACCTTAGTTGTTTCTTCCAGTGAAGTCCTATGCCTTAATAAAAAGCCAAACTTCTAAGATTCCCTAATTACTGATAGTTTCTTGTTAAGTACATTGACAATTTATTGATTCTTATAGAAGCTATAAAAATACATATGCAAAGACACAAAATAGGCAAGGAAACAAAATCTTTCATTCTAATTATATTGGTTAATAAACTCCCTACTTAATAGTAATTCAGTGCTGACAAAGAAGAGGTGTTTTAAAAAGTCTCCCAGGTTATAAGCTGCCTCCGTCACCTTATTTACGATTTAGCATGAGGGTCTTTCCATTAGGACTGAGTTTCACAAAATGCTATTTCTTAACATTCAATTCCATATCCACACTAAAGACTTTTTTATACATAATCCTCACTGACCATTCTTCTGCCTACATAAGCTGATAGCTTCTTTTTAAATTTAAAGAAAATATACAAACTTATTAAGGAGATGTATGTATGTGTATGTATGTGTGTGTATATATATCAAGCCATATATGCGTAGCATAAAAATACACACATTTGTTGGACTATAGAAATGTAACTGTGAATATAAAGCATTCCTTTTAAATATATTTTATTAATTTATTCATATTATATCTCAATTGTTATCCCATCCCTTGTATCCTCCCATTCCTCCCTCCCTCCAATTTTCCCCCTACTCCCTTCCCCTATGACTGTGAGTGAAGGGGACTTCCTCCCCCTGTATATGTTCATAGGTATCAAGTCTCTTCTTGGTAGCCTGCTATCCTTCCTCTGAGTGCCACCAGGTCTCCCTATCCAGGGGATATGGTCAAATATGAGGCACCAGAGTTCATGTGAAAGTCAGTCCCCATTCTGCACTCAACTGTGAAGAGTGCCTGTCCATTGGCTAGATCTGGGTAGGGGTTTGAAGTTTATTGCACGTATTGTCCTTGGTTGCGCGTAGTGTCATAGTTTGAGCAGGACCCCTGGGCTCAGATCCACCCGTCATAATGTTCTTTTGTGTATTATGACACTACATTCGGAAAGCAAACTGGCATATCAATAAGTTTGATTACATAGAAATGATAGAACATTTCAGGAATGGGTGTGGTATTAAGAGAAGGAGAAATAAACTAAAAACATAGTAACTCTTAACTAAAGATAAAACTCAATATTCAGTAACAAAGGCGTCAAAATCACAAGGGTGGTTTTTTTTGGGGGGGGAGTTAGTTTTTTTTTTTAGATGGTTGGCAAAAATCAATTTCCTTAACACTTCAACCTTCCCAGAGCTATTTATGAAGGCAACACTAGGAATACACTCAACCAAACCCTCCCCTTGCCGGGGCTGAGGGAGAAGAACTCCAGGACTCCAGCTCAGCTCTGGATCTTCATGGGACTGGGGACCTGGACCAGCACTAACTGTCCCCAGTACTCACATACAAAGGTGGGTTTACTTCAACTGTCACACAGTGACTTCACTTTCGAAATTAGCATGATAAAAGTCTGAAGCTTGACAGTGAAGATTAAGGTAAGCCTTTTTTTTCCAAATAAGCCTAAGCAACAGGTAGTTTGGAATATATAGGCATTTAGTGGGAATTGAAATAAAGACTTTTTTTTTTTAATTTTAGCTTTAGAAATTGGAAAAAATAAAGTTCCTTTCTTCTAATAAGAAAACTAATCTTTTGTATTAAATTTCTAACATTAGAAATTTCACAAAATCCATAGACCACAAATGATACTAAACAATTTTTATATTTGCATAATACTGATATATGACTCAAAAAACATCATGACACAATTTGTGCAAAACTTAAAACACATGCAAAATAAGTATAGGGGGCTAGAGCAATGGTTAGTAGTATTCACGCTCCTATAGAGGGCCCAGGCTCAGTGCCCAGCATTCACATGGTACCTACAACTGTGTGCAACTCCAACTCAAAGGGAACCAAAGTCCTCTCCTGGCCTCTGCAGGCACTGCATGCACATGGTACACACGCATGCATATAGGCAATGCACCCATGCACATATAATTAAAAGAAGCATGTTTTAAAACTAAGTAAAATAAGTAAGCTGATGACTGACAGGTACTGTGTCTCTTCCCACCAGGTAGTCAGAGTCACAGGACACATGTCCCCAGCACAACTGTTTCAATGGCTCCTGCTTTGTTTTTATTTTAATTTAAACTGTGCGGAACAGTCCATTGTAAAATCACCATAGGTTACTTTTACATAGGACAAGATAGGAGGACAAGAAGAATCCAATGGAACAACATGAGAGGAAAGAGAGACTCCACAGACGAGATGATGGGAGACATGCTAAGAACACACTAGTACCAGGAGCTGTGAGAAGGGAAGAACTTTTCAAAAACAAGTTGAGAAACAAGAACAAGGTGTGAATGAAGAACAGTAAGTTGATTACACTGAATCTGAAGACCTGACTCAGCTACATTAGATTCTACATTTACTCCAAACAAACTCACTCACTCTAGTGACAGCTGTGTGACTTGATAGATAACTAGACCTTATACAATTCATTACCTAACTACAGAAAACGGAGTTCATTTAGTAATCTTCTACAGCAAATTATCAACAGCAAGTATTCGAAACTTGACAGGTGGTATGCAGCACCTCTGTACTGAGAACGCTTTCCTTTCCAGTCCAGGCTTCCATCACACTGAGTTCTGTGTGACAGATTTATTCTGATTTCAGTCAACATACTAGGAAAGAAAGGAGACTGGTGTGTGACATCGGGTGATTTGGTGATCTGTGAAACACTGACTTGAACATTAACATCAGAAATGTTATAGATTAGCCTATATTACATATATGTATATATGTGACAACAAGCGAAGAAACTGACCATGAATTTGAGAAAGAGCAAGGGGAAATACATAAGAAAAGTTGGAAGTAAAGGAAGGAAAAAGTGATATAATTATGTTTTAATTTAAAATTCTTAAAGAAGTCTGGGCATATACTGGAAAGATGCTCCATCATACAACAATGATATTTGCTCAACTATGTTCATAGCACCTTTATTCGTAATAGCCAGAATCTGGAACCAACCTAGATGTCCCTCAACCAGAGAATGAATAACTATGGTACATTTACACAGTGGAATACTACTCAGCTATTAAAAACAAGGAAATCTTGAAATTTGCAGAAAAATGGATGGAACTAAAAAAGATCATCCTGAGCGAGGTGACCCAGACCCAGAAAGACACACATGGTATATTCTCACTTATAAGTAGATATTAGCCCAACATGGATTTCCTCTGAGAGATGCCACCCAGCAGGGAATCAGGACACAGGCTGGGCCTAGGAGCTGGACTCTGTGTGGAGCACTGAGAGTTGTGTGAAGAGTAGGGTACAGAAGGACCCAGAGAGTTCAGGAGCCCCACAGGGTGACCATCACTGCTGGTGGATCTGGACCCAGAGGGGCCTGCACAAACTGATGCACCCACCAAGGGCACTGTATGCAGAGAACCAGGCCCCCTTTCAGATGTAACTGATGGACAGCTCATGGTTCGCATGAACAATGTGATCACCACCCCTTGGTGGGGAAGCCCTGCAGGCACACAGAGGAAGGGGAGGCAGGCTATCCTGATGAGAGCTGATAGGCTGTGGTCAGATGGTGGGGGAGGAGAGACCCCCTGTCAGAGGTCTAGGGGATGAAATAGGGCAGGCGAAGGAAGAAGTGTGGGAACAAGAAGGTAAGAGATGGAATAACGGATGTAATGTGAATAAATTATAATAAATAAATGCTTTAATGAAATGTAAGTTTTGTGACTATTTAGGAGAAAAGAAGCTATACTAGCAGCATTTTGTTTTACATCTATTTATTTATTGTGTATTTGTGTGTGTGTGTTTGTGAGTAAGGTGAGTGCTTGCAGGTCAGAGGACAGCTTAAGTTAGTTAGTTCTCACTCACTCCATGTGGGTTCTGAGGATCAAACTCAGATAATCAGGCTTGACAGCAACTGCTTTAATCATCTTTCCAGCCCAGTAGGTCAATTTTGATATATATGATGAAGAATATAGGTTTGAGTACAAGAAATCAGAAGTTAAAAATTACCAGTAAGTGCCAAGTATGGTAAGGCACACCTGTAATGCAAGTATTAGGAAGGCTGAGGCTGAAGCAGAAGAATCCAAGTTCAAGGCCAGGCTGCGCTGTACTCTGAGGGTAAGGCCAGCCTGGACTACAGAGTAAGATCTATGTTGTTTCAAAAGAACACAAACAAATGGAGAAAATCCACAAGATGTGTTGTACAATCATGTGCCTAAAAGAGCTGGTGAACATGGATTATAGAAAGGAGTAAAATGTAGGCACCCTTTAAACACACACACGTGTGTGTGCACCCACAAGCACTGCTCTAAGGCTATATTACTGTATGGTTATTCTATAATGAAAGCACCACCAGTTTGCAGTATATAATTCAAGAGAAAATGGGCAAGCACTTTAACATAAGCAGTAATTATTCTGGTCACAGTATACATTCAAATTACAAATATTAGAGAATATTCAAAAATAAATGTAACAACAATTCAAGAAAGAGAGGCCATGAATTTAAAAAAGAATATGGGGGATATGTGAGAGGGTTTGAAGGGAGATAAAGAAGGGGGGAAATTTATATTTTCTCAAAAAAAAGGAAAAAAAAGCCGGGCGTCGTGGCGGCGCACGCCTTTAATCCCAGCACTCGGGAGGCAGAGGCAGGCGGATCGCTGTGAGTTCGAGGCCAGCCTGGTCTACAAAGTGAGTCCAGGACAGCCAAGGCTACACAGAGAAACCCTGTCTCGAAAAACCAAAAAGAAAAAAGAAAAAAAAAAGTCCCATAAGCTAGTGGGGAAAGGGAAGTGCTGAAGGGCTCGCACGGTTAGCCTGCAGTCTTCAAGCATCCACTCGGCCCAGGAACCAGAGGACTGGGCAGTGGCAGACAGCAGGAGCTGCAGACGCTCATCTGCTCCTCTCCCTCTGACATCGCGCACTACGGCAGGCTCGGGTGAATGCCTGACACACACGGGAACCGCATCATCTTAGGAAACGCTAGCTTAGTAAACTGGTCTCATAAAGGTCCACTTGTAAGCCTGCCACCTTGGCCACCACTGAGGAGACAGGGGACTGACTGTCTCTATTATTTTGACTAGAACACAAAAACGCCCAGTGCCTTGGAAGGGGCCCAACCCTCTCGACCAGTGAGAACACAATACAATGTCCCTGTAAAGAGAATGCAGGACAAAAAGTCAAAACTTTTGCTCATACGCAGTAATGCAAGAGACACATGAAAAGTTAGTTCATTGCATTTGAATTCTTCACGCTATCAAATGTCCTCCATGTTATATTTTAACTAAAAAAAATGCATTCTGACAACTTTATTTTAAAGCCAATGTAAATATAGAAATTTCTGCTTTTTCTTAGGGGGAAAATAGTTGTCTAGATGAAATATTAAACAAATGTGTCCATATATTTTTACTAAAAACAATATGTTGGGTAAGTGAAATTGTTCACTGTGATAACCACCCACCAATGACGAAAAGCACTGTCACGGGTTTCTCTAGTGATGCACGCCTACTTTTAGAAGGCCAGACGTTCTCAAGTCAAAAGGAAGTAAGAAAGATTCAGCCTAACTATCACAATAGCAATCTTCATAGGAATAAAAACTTAAAAATAATACTCGATTTTCTGACACAGTAGAAGAGTCAACCTTTTAAAAACCATTACAAAAAAAAAAAAAAAAAGGAGAAAATTTTGTGCGAATTTGCTTTTCCATGTAAGTGATTCACTGGAAACTGCCAAAGTCATATGAAGGCTATGTCAGTATAAAAGCAAGTTGCAAGTTAAGAATGTGTTTCCAGGAAATGATAGAAAATTAACAAATACAAAAAGAAAAAGCATTTAAAAATCACCTTGTGTAAAAGGACTATGCAAACTGCTGCACCCTCCTAACCACTACCCCTGGTCCTTCAAATTGGAAAATTAAGTAAACAATATCCATGGAAAACCTCACCTTTCAAGCTGAAAAGTGCAGTAAAGCAATATGCTTGACCTACCTCGCCCAGAGCTTCATAGCGTTTCTGGTTCCACCTGTGTAAGTCTTCTCGGTAGTTAAAAACAAATGGTTCCCCCGTTTTTATGTGTCTTAACTGCCCCTCTAAAAGACAACAAGCAATATTCCAGTGATTTAGAATGTATTTAAATAATATGGAACTTCCAGTAAATAATGTCTGATAGAAAGCAAGTATAAATTTCTGAAATATTTGCTTTTCCCCTAAAATTTTGTCTTCAGATATCGATATGAAATACACTTATTAAGACTATAAAAGAATGGTCTTTATAAGGAATTTATAAGCTAGTTTCGACATTCACATGAGTATTTGAAAGTAACTGACAGTAGCAATAAGAACTGACAGCAGATAATGCCATGAGTGTGGCCCGTCTTGAAGGTTAGCGGCTGCCTAGAATACAAACGCTGAAACTCGAAGCAACTTTTCAGAAAGTTAGACAAGAATCAAAGAAATTCAACAATGTAAAGCTCGCATCTGTGATGTACACAGACAGTGACGTGGGAACACAAGAACACACTGTGGGGCTACCTACAGTGCAGAATGGGACTCAGGACTTCAAGTAAGAGTTTTGTACTAGGCCCAGAGACAAGGAGTCAATGGAGACTGAGGGGGAAGAGGGGCTAACACCAACTTAAACCACCCAATCAGCTAACTCCAACCACAGGGCTCCACCACCAAACACTAACGAGCTTTCTAACAATTCCAGGACCTGGCAATGAAGCTGCAACAGGTAATGGAGGGAGGGCCTGGACGCCTCGACTACCCCTCTCTTACAGGATTGGATTATCTGATCTAGAGCGAGAAAGGTCCAAATGAGGTATACAGGGCTCCTCACTTATCAGGAAACATTTCGGTCGTAATATTCCCATTTTGTGTGTTAAAGAATATAGTGCTTTGTGATATTCTTCATGAAAATGTGTCTCATATATCAAAAAGTAAGTTTGTTTAACATGAACAATGTTAAATCAACCATCTAGATCATAGTATCTATCTCATAAAAGATTCTCCTCATGGCAAACATTAGTTTCTATTGACTAAAAGGTTTAACTGTCAGCCTATTTTACAATGAAAAAAGACAGACCACCTGCCCTGCTTCTTTCACCAAAAAGATTCTGGAAATCAGAAGAAAAACAGCCCACAAGCCAACAGGCAACAAATTATTGTTTATACATATTTCACGATAAAATAATCTTTATAAAATCTGAAAATCTGAGCACTTAAATACACAAAGGCAGACAGCCTGTACACCTACAGGTGACATGTGAGGGGGACTCACTAAGAGTGATATGCAGTCACCAGATGGACATGATGGCTTCATGCTGCCCGCAGACAACAGCAACACCTTCAAATGTAATAGTGTATGGTGTGGGTACAGTGCCTTTCCCAACAGCTCAGGAATAAAGGTAATTTAATCCCACACTTTAAAAAGATATTAAACAAGTATGTTCCTGAAAAATAATGTAACACTGGGAAATCTGCTTTAAAATATTGTCACATACAATGACTACCAGTCACCTCATTCAAGACAGCAGGTTAAAGAATGCACCTTCCACTATAACTCAATTAGGAGTTTCCACTTAGATATCAGTAGAGTGCTCACATTGCAATGCATGAACTAAGTCAATCCATGTCCTTCAATTTATGGGACTTGCCAAGTACAGAAAATTGTTCCTTGATTCTTTAAGTTGAGTGAAGAATTTCACTTGAACAATAAGTCATCATCTCTCAAAAACTGCAAAATATTCTAGTTAGGTTTTTGAGAATATCTAATATGTTCCCTACAGTTCAATAAATACTTCTAAGCAAATTATACATAAGCACATATATTTTCATGTGTATAGTGTTACCCCTTACTTTCATTAAAAGCATATTCAAATCCTTCCAGTGTATCAGGAAAATCGAGAGGTGGTTCGTCCTTTTTCATGAGTTCATCCAAATCGATCCTAGACAGCAAATCTAGAAAAGAAGTTACACAAATTAATATGAATTTTACTTGGACTCACTGTTCATAGTTATAATACAAATGAAGACTTCATTTTTTATGGTTTAAAAGTATTTTTTGTTCCAGTACATTAATTTTATCCGTTGCTTTAACTGATAATGTTATAGTTCCAAAATTGTTATTTTTTACCATAGTATTTTGATCAAACACAGTATCAACATAAGTCCTTTCCAAAGCATAGTCTCCCAAAGAGTCACAACTTGATTCTGAAAATAACCTACTTAAGTGATTAACTTTCCCCTTCAAAATGGCTATTTATTTGTACCTCATTAACCCTAATCTACAGCTCCAAAGTTTCAGATCTTAATACAACATTTCAAAGACCACTAAATTTTACATATAAATGAGTTATGGTTTGTAAACTCATTATAAATGGAAAAGTGGTATTATACATCCATACACACACATACATTTTTATGAGAAATATTAAAATGAGACGTGTTACTAGAAATGCCTAGTTGATACTAAAGCACTTTCTATTCTTCAAAATACTGAATTTCCCCAATCAAAAAAGGCCAGGCACGTGGTGGGGCATGCCTGTAATCCCAGCAGTAGGGAGAAACCAGGGAGTTTGATGCCAGCCTGGTCTACATAGTGAGTTCCAGGCCAGGCAAGACTACATTGGGAAACTTTGTCTCAAAACAAACAAAAGCAACAATGAAAAAGGCCAGTAAGTTACTATCTTAAATAAGCAAAACTTTAAACTTTGTTTCTGGAATAATTTTATATTGATGGAAAAGCTGAAAGACAGCACAGAGTGTCTGTATCCCTTAGCCCAATTTTCCCTAATATCAGCAAGTTACATCACCACAATTTATTTGTCCACTAGGACAGTGCACAAAATTATTCAAGTATTTTGTCAGAACTACCTTTGATTTGACCACATCTAATATTTTCTCTGAAAAGATCAATTCTGCCTGCCTCCTACAGCATGTTAGTTTAGTGAAGGAACAGAGATGACTATGGTCCTCACACATACAAGGAGAATATGGCATGCACAGAACATCACCAGGATACTACCCTTCAACAGCTGGCTGAGGTGGTGCTTGGCAGACATCTCCACTACAGCGTCAGTGTTTCCCTTTATGTGGCCTGTCTTTAGAAGTCTGAGTCCCACCAACTTTTAGGTGAAAGCAAAGGAGTCATGCTCCTGAAATAAGGAACACTGGCTTATATCACTGATCCTTCTTCCAAACTGTCACACACCACTAGTCACGCTTACACACCAGCACACACCACCGGCCACCACTCTTCCACACTAGCACACACCACTGGTCATTTTTACACACTAGTATACACCACTGGTCGTTCTTACACACTAGCACACACCACTGGCCACTCCTTTTTTTTTTATGAATCAAGAAACTTACCTAGTTTTATTTTGTTAAGTCTTTTTTTCTTTTTTTTTTTAATTAATTTATTCTTGTTACATCTCAATGGTTACCCCATCCCTTGTATCCTCCCATTCCTCCCTCCCTCCGATTTTCCCCTACTCCCCTCCCCTATGACTGTGACTGAACGGGACTTCCTCCCCCTGTATATGCTCATTGGGTATCAAGTCTCTTCTTGGTAGCCTGCTATCCTTCCTCTGAGTGCCACCAGCACTGGCCACACTTACACACTAACACACACCACTAGTCACTTATCCACACCAGCACACACCACTGGTCATTCTTACACACTAGCACACACCACTGGCCACTCTTCCACACTGGCACACACCACTGGCCATTCTTCCACACTGGCACACACCACTGGCCGTTCTTCCACACTGGCACACACCACTGGTCATTCTTACACACTAGCACACACCACTGGCCATTCTTACACACTAGCACACATCACTGGCCATTCTTCCACACTAGCACACACCACTGGTCACTCTTACACACTAGCATACACCACTGGCCATTTTTCCACACTGGCACACACCACTGGCCATTCTTCCACACTGGCACACACCACTGGCCGTTCTTCCAAACTGGCACACACCACTGGTCATTCTTACACACTAGCACACACCACTGGCCACTCTTCCACACTGGCACACACCACTGGTCATTCTTACACACTAGCACACACCACTGGCCATTCTTCCACACTGGCACACACCACTGGTCACTCTTCCACACTAGCATACACCACTGGCCATTCTTACACACTGGCACACACCACTGGCCATTCTTCCACACTAGCACACACCACTGGCCATTCTTCCACACTAGCACACTCCACTGGCCATTCTTACACACTAGCACACTCCACTGGCCATTCTTACACACTAGCACACACCACTGGTCATTCTTACACACTAGCATACACCACTGGCCATTCTTCCACACTGGCACACACCACTGGCCACTCTTACACACTAGCACACACCACTAGCCACTCTTCCACACTAGCACACACCACTAGCCACTCTTCCACACTAGCACACACCACTGGCCATTCTTCCACACTAGCACACTCCACTGGCCATTCTTACACACTAGCACACTCCACTGGCCATTCTTACACACTAGCACACACCACTGGTCATTCTTACACACTAGCATACACCACTGGCCATTCTTCCACACTGGCACACACCACTGGCCACTCTTACACACTAGCACACACCACTAGCCACTCTTCCACACTAGCACACACCACTAGCCACTCTTCCACACTAGCACACACCACTGGCCATTCTTCCACACTAGCACACACCACTAGCCACTCTTACACACTAGCATACATCATTGGTCATTCTTCTACACTAGTACACACCTCTGCATTTTTTCCACACTCGCTCACACCACTGGCCATTTTTCCACACTGGCACACATCACTGGTCATTCTTGTACACTGATGCACATCACCAGTCATTCGTCTGTGTGGAAGTTGGCATCATCTACCTTTTTCACAACTATTCCAACATTTGTTAATATCAATGGACCAAAGGATGTTTACTATACATACTCTAGGTAACAATCCAGTACTATAGAATTTATTTTGTTTCTTAAATAATATGTTCTTTTTATTGCCTCCTGTGTCCCCTTGATATAATTTTCATCTTTTCAGTTTTAAAGGGTTTTGAGATCTTCTTACTTTCTTACTGTTCCCAGGCACACCATTAAATTTATATCTTCTCTGTTCCAACTCTAAAATTTTTTACCAACAGAGTATTTAATGATATCTTGTATCTGAGCAAGGGGGCACAGTGCCTCAGGAGTTTGAGAAAGAAGGATCATGAGTTCAAGGCCAACCCAGGATGCTCACTAACTGATAAAAGTTGTCAAAACCATGAGGGATTGATATACAGCACAATGGTACAGCATTTGCCTAGCATTCAAAAGGCTCTAGAATGTACTGTCAGTAAAAACAACAATAAATTAACTAATTAAGAAATTAAATAACAAATTCCACTAATGTAATGAACTCTAGCAATGTATCACTACTGGTGCAAAAGCAATGCCAGACATTAATAATATGGAAAATTGTTTCCCAGAGAGATGGTGAGTCTATTATCTGCTTATGAGCATTAATTTATGTGCCAAGATATGATGTCCAGGTATGTGGTCAAATACTATTCTACACATTATTGTAAAGATATTTTTAGACTTATTTTTTAATCCCTAAACATGGGATCAATAAAATAAGTAGACTATATCTGATAAGTTGAAGGTTTTCTTGTGAAATCAAATTCAAGACTGGATTACCAACTTTTACCTAAGTTTCAAACATTCCATGATACCCTACACTCTCTCCTTCTGTTTCACTCTCGCTTTCTCTTTTTCCTTCCACATCATACTCCCCCTCTTTTCCCTCCAATAATACATATGCACATATATGTACACAAACATATTGAGTCATTGCTATATCACATCACTTCAAATACAGGCCCATACATGACAGAACATACCATATACAATCAGTATGGAGTAGGCTATACCACACAGATCTGTTTATGTATCTTCTGATGTTCACAAAGTCAGGAAACTGCCAACCAACACATTTTCTGGTTTAGTGATACATAACTTCTTGGGTTTACAATTCTATTCATTTTGCTTCTGTGGAAAACTTTCACATATATTTCTCAATGTTTATAACCCTAAAATTGTTCTAAAAGTAAATTCTTTTAATTAAAAAAAAAGGAACTTATCAAGAAAAAAATACAAGCATAATGAAGGACAGTACAAACACAAACAGATCAAACTAGTTGAATGCAACTAAACAAACAGAAATATATATATAACAGTCCGAATAACAATCAATTTCACAAAAAACAAAACCAAATCAAGAGTTATTTATAGTGGCTTCCACATAAAACAGACAAAATGAAAAGAGGATTAGAAAACTTACCGCGTAAACACTAATCAAATATAATCTGTAGTTGCCATATCACTAATTAGAATAAATATACTTGAAGAGAGTAAAAAAGCAAATACATAAGAGAATTAGAGACATGTATATCATAATAATGACGGGCAAATTCTTCAGAAGAGTGTAACAATCTTAAATGTGTCTGTACCAAGTAAAGATGCTAAAGAAACCCAGAATGATCTAACATAACTAGAAAGAAAAATAAGTCCACAATTGAAGGTAGAGGTTTCAATACCTTTTCATATTAATGAACAGAGTAAGAACTCAGAAAACAGATAATGGCATAAAAGACTCTAAGTATCAATTCAAACTAATGGGCATTAACATAACCCACTAAATAGCCATTTAGCATTTTTTACACTTCAAGTATTATTTTTATTAAATTTTAAATCACATTATAATTACATCGCTTCCACCTTTCCCTGTCTTCCCTCCAACCTGTTCTATGTCCCTCCCTCTAACTCTTTCCATGTCACTCTTTCACTCTCCCTCTCTTTTCATTATTGTTGTTATGTGCACCTATCAATTATATAAATACAAGCTGCTGAGACACTCAGTGTGCCTGCATGCATGTGATGTCATGGCTTACCACTCTGTTTTGGATGGCCAGCTAAGGGGTTCATCTCTGGGAAATGCTCACGCTCCTTCTCTTAGCAGTCATTGGAATCTCAGCCAACTATGTGGGGCTAGTAAAATCATGGATCTCGACAAGAACCTACTACCACCACTTTACTAGACCAGCATAATTACCAACTGCACCTAAACCTTATCCTTACACCCACAGATAAGTGTACTTCTTACTCCTCATCTAAAGAGGTGTGTCTTTTCAGAAAACCATCATAGCCCATGATCAATAGATCATGTGCAGCCCAGCTTAGATGGACAGACCTACAACTTAGCTCCTGCCTTGAAGGCTCAGGGATATCCAGGAAGAAGGCAAAAAGATTCTGAGAGCCAGGAGACCAGAAAGACTGTTGTGACATTATGTTTTCTAGAGACAACAAAAAAAGTTTCACCCACAATACCTAACAGAATGGCTTCCTAATACAAAGGCAATGATATTGTAAATAAGCAAGCTAACTCAGACAAAGGAAATCACATTGAATGTCCTCCATAGACAAAGAAACATAGGTAATGCAACACCTCTGTAAAGAGCACAGGAAATTCTCACAAAAATGGCTGATATGCTAGGCCATGAAATAAGTCCCAGTGAATTTTAAAAGACTGAAGCAATATAAATGAAGTCTTTAACCACGATAAAAGTAATCTAAAATTCAATGAAAGAAATCTCTCACAAATATTCAGCTGTGAGCTGGGCATGGTGGTACACTCTTTTAAATCCAACCCTCTAGAAGCAGAGGCAGGAGCATCTTCCTGAGGTCATAGGCAGCCAGTTTACACAATGAGTTCCAAGTCTGCAGCGATAAACATAAGACCCTGACTCAAAAAACAAACAAAAAAGTAAACATTTGTTATTTATTAATTTCTAAATTTATGTTACTTAATAGGAGACAAAGGAAAAGGGGAGGGGCAGCAGGAAAAAAAAAAAAAAAAAAGAAGGAAGATGGAAAGAGGTAGGGAAGAATGAGAGAGCACACCAACGCGGGCAAGCCTGCAGAGGTCAGAGGACAACTCTCTGAAGTGGCTCTCTCCTGCCTCCTTGTGGGATCCAGATAATCAGGCTGTGCGTAAGCAACTCTACTCACAGCAACAATCTCATCACACACCCATGTCACTTGACTAGCTCTGGAACTGACTAAAACCCTGTGGTGAATTGTTTTAATTACTTTGAAGTGGGATGATCCAACTTTAAGCCAGATCGCGTGAGCTGGGAAGATCCGCCTTTAACCTGGGCTACACCTTCTGCACGCAGCCTGTATAAGGGACATGGAAGAAGAAGATTTGCTCTGCCTGCTTGAGCACTAACAAGTGGGCTTTCACTGGCGTTAGAGCCTGTTTCTTCAGGGTTACGGTGTATACTGTACACAATTGAAGAGTAATTGAGCTCTCCAGCCTCACGAAGTGAACAACTATTGGATTCTTATATTTTCTGTTGGTAGACGGCCATTGTTGAACTAGCTGGACCACGGCTATTAAGTCACTCTAATAAAGCCCTAATGGTAGGTAGATAGATAATAGATAGATAGATAGATAGATAGATAGATAGATAGATAGATAGATAATAGATAGATGATAGATAGATAGATAGATAGATAGATAGATAGATAGATAGATAGATGATAGATGATAGATAGATGATAGATAGATAGATAGATAGATAGATAGATAGATAGATACATAGAGGTAGAGATATACACATATAGATACAGATCCATTCTATCATTTCTATTACTCTAGAAAACCCTAACACAAACACAAACTCAATTATTAAACATAAGTGACTTTTTTGCAACTTCAGTGTTAAAAAAGTAAATCACATAAATTTTTACAAAGTACTAAGTAAGTGAAACTGAAAAATGGCACACAGAATTTGTGGGGCTCATGAAGCTAGCTCTATCTCAGCAGCAGAGCACTGGCCTAGAACTTATGGAATTTAGCACAAGTAGTGTTTACAGGGAAAACTGCAGTTAAATCCTATAAGTGTTTCTTAACCTACAATGAAATCCATCTCAATAAACTGACTGCAGGTTAAAAACGTAAGTTGAAAACACCTTAATTATACCAAACCTTTAACCACTATAGCTCAGCAACACTCAGTGCACGGCACAGCACTGGCTGATTAGTTATTGATAAGCTGAGTGGAAACTGAGCTCAGTGCTACTACCCAGAATCATAACAGATTACCATATGCCCCACACATTGCCGGTGTGTACCATACTTTTGGTTTCAAATGAGTGAGTCTGTTAAACATGTAGAAGTAAAACTGAAAGAGCAAATACCAAACAGCATATAGAAAGCATTAGATAGCAAGACATTATCAAATTGAATTTACAACCTCAAGCAGAAATCCACTGGAAAAGAGGCAGTCATGCCAGTGTTTTGCTCCACTACAGACATGTTTATGGTGTGAGGTAAGCAACACTAACCTCAGTTGGAAATGGTTTACTGTAGTGGACGTTTTGGTTATGCTATGTAAATATGTTTTTGTTTTGATCCCAGGTGTGGGATGTGAAACCGCCTTTAATTTATCCACAACTGATAACAGGCTTGTGAGAGGGCATGTGTTCTTTGTAAGCTAGAAACTGCCTCGTGAAGGGTGCGTAGTCCTTGCCAGCTGGAACACATCCCTGTGTGGACTCTGAGAGGATATAAATAGGACTGGGGCAGGGGGCTCCTAGAGAAAAATGCTCTGGAGAACGCTCCTAGAAAGAAACTCTCCAGAAATCGCTTCTAGAAGGCTGCGGATGCTTCGCTCCACTATTGCTGTTTGCTGCTTGCTGTTTTCCATTTGCCACTGTTGTTTGCTGTTTGGCTGAAATCCTGACAAGAGTGGAATCACCCCAAGGAACTGCATCTAAAACAGTTTACATCCCCTCTCGTACTAACTTTCTTTCTCTCCTACCTATGGTCAGTGGGTGGGAAGGGAGGTAGAGGCATTAAGGAACCCCAAATAAAGTAGGTTTAAAAAATCTGAAGCCTACAGTTTACTTTCTACCTGTTCTAAAGATAATAATGATTTTAATACCTTTAGCAGTGTGCTGTTCTCCTTCCTGCCTATTATAAAGAAAGAGTCAAGGGCCCTGAAACAAAGTTTTGGAGCACTTTTGAAATACACATGCTGGAGTCTGGGAAAAGAAAGCCTTCTTTACTACCAGAGTCTGCTTTTTTCAAGCCCAAACAATACATGAGTTATCAACACAATATATATTACAATCTAATACAGGATGTAGAACCAGTCCAAGAAGAAAACCTGAGTTGCAGTCAGCAAAGCTGAAAGGGCACAACCTTCTAAGCCAGTTGAAATGAGGCTTGAAGCTACAGGATTTGGAGTCTACTTGCTGGGTTTGGTCTTGTTTTGATCCAACATTTTCTATTATGTTTCTAATCTCTCTTTGGAAATGATAATCTATATTCTACATCAAAATTATATATTTGGAGTATGCAATTTGCTTTTTGCTTTTATAGTGGGGTTACAATTCAGAGACTACCTCAATGTCTCAGAAGAGACTTGGACTTTTAAACTATATTGAGACTGAGGAACTATGGGGACTTTTAAAGTTGGACTAAATACATTCTGCACAAAGTTGAATGTGGGGTTGAATAAGAATGGCTAACATGTGTAGAATACTTGGTCCCCAATTGTCAGTGTCTTCATAGGAAATAGAAAAGTAGCCAAGACATTACCTAAAAATTTGAAGAAACATGAAACAAACTAAATTTAATGATAAACATGAAATAATCCCAAAAACATGAAAAAAAAGAAAGGAAAAAGAAAATTCAGTTAAAACCTAAGGCTTTATATATATAATCATTATAAATACTATAAACCATTATCCAGAGTACCAAGAGGAGGAAAAAAATACTACTGCTTCCAGGGGACATATGTTATGAACATTATGCCCATATATTCAACAACTGTGGTAAAAATGGAAAACTTCCTTATTAAGCAATCCAATCTGAAAAAACTAACTTAAGATATCACAAAGTGCTCTATATCTACCCAATAAACATACTAAAACTTCAAAATACTACCCCTAAAAACAAAACAACCCCAAACATTTTCACTGATGATTTACATCTGACAGTTAAAAAAAGAAAAAAAATCATTTTATTTCCACAAAGGATAGTGGAAAACACTTCCTAGTCCATTTTAAGAAGTTGATATTATCATATCTAAGCCAAATGCCAACTTTATGCAGAAAGTTATAAAAATCATCAATAAAGACTAAGAAAATAGAATCTGCAGTGTGTAAAGGCAAGCCCAAACAGGGTTTATCACAGGAATACAAGGTTGGCTTAACATCTAAAAATAATTTAGTATAATTCCTGAAGCCTGAATTACACATTTTAAGTCAACTCCAGAAAGTTTCTTATCCACTTCAGACTGGTGACTAACTATGGCATTTCTATTTGTGAAGACACCAAAAGCTAGCAAGTCAGATCACAGAAACACACAGTAAGATGCTACAGGAGTTAGGTTTCAAGTGATATAACCAAATACCTGAAATATCTTTAAAAGAGAAAAAAAATGTTATTTTACATCATAGTTTGGATATTTCGTTGACAATGTTGGTCCAATGCTTTGGGTTGGCGGGGGTGGGGGAGGGGGGCGGTGCAGTGAGGAAAGAACATAAAGCAGAAAGGGCTGCTTTCCTCGGAGCATGCATGGAGCAAAGAGGAGACCCAAGTCTTTCAGTTTCCTTCTGAAAACACATCCTCTTATCTGCCTCTTCTAATGTTCCATATTTTTAGAATGCAAAGCTGGAAGCCAAGCTCCCATGGGCTTTGAG
Organism: Acomys minous; assembly: GCF_964271855.1. NCBI lineage: Eukaryota > Metazoa > Chordata > Mammalia > Rodentia > Muridae > Acomys > Acomys minous. Next base: position 80,353,381 of record NC_140492.1, on the reverse strand, counting down.
ACAACACTCCAAACCCAAACTAGCAAAATCTGCTTGACTCAGATCCATAACATGCAGCCTCCCATTAAAAACAGCTGACTGGGTACCAGTTCATGGGCCCTTCCCTGGAGACGGCCATTTCTCTCACTCTCAGCATCCGCACCCCACACCATCAACGCCTGCCCCCTGCCCAGTCACCATAGTTCTAGTCTAGGTTTGAGGCCCCAGAGGCTTTCTTCCTTCCAGGTCAGCATGTCCTTTGGTGTCCTTCTCGTTCTGGTCTTATTTACTAAGCCAAGCCCTGGGTCCTTATGGATGTAGCCTCTCTGCCATGTCTAGGAGACACAAGCTTACACCAACTTCCTGTGGCTCTTACAATCCTTCTGCCCCTATTTCTGCTATGACCCCCACAAGTGCAAGAATGTGCATCAGATGTATCATTATGAGTGATCAACCCTGCCATCACATCAACAAAAATAACATTACACAGAATGAACAGTCTGTGTTTATGTATTTAGGAGTGTGTGTGTGTGTGTGTGTGTGTGTGTGTGTGTGTGTGTGTGTAAAAACAATGAAAAATAGGCCATAAATTTGAGAGTGCACAGGAAGTTTGCTTGGGAACAGTTAGAAGAAAAGAATGGAAGGGGGAGAAATTATGTAATTATATTAAAATTTAAAATATATAAGTAAATTTTATGGGCAGAAAAATTTTATTTTTTAAAAAGATGTACTTATTTATTTATACAGTAGTTGGCCTGCATGTGAGCAGAGGGCACCAGATCTCATTATAGATGGTTGTGAGCCACCATGTGGTTGCTGGGAATCGAACTCAGGACCTTTGGAAGAACAGCTAGAGTTCTTAACCTCTAAGCCATCTCTCCAGCCGCAGACAAAATTTCTCGGTCAAAGCCTTCATCAACAAACCTGGGAATATCAGAGGCTAATTTTACTGAAATATAATCAAGGCTATTTCAAATAATGAAAATAAATTAACACTAAGTTCAGTTATGTCCAGAAGGCATCAGAACAAAACGCAGACATTCTGGCAGTGAGAGGAGAAGAGGGATAAACCAAAATTGATTCATAGAAACAAGGACCAGTTTCAGAAGATCTTTCCAGGAGTCAAGAAGAAATGATTTGACAAATCAATACTACATGGGAGACAAACTGTTATCCTATAAAACTGGCAAAAAGAAAGGTAATCTTTTAAGTGAAGAATTCACTACAAAGCTCTCTTCGTCCCCAAGCAATGACAAGCTGTTTGATATGCAAAATTCCCCCTTTATGCTTCTGGGTGAACTCACTCATTATGATAATTTCTAGTTCAATCCATTTGTCCACAAATTTCGGGAATTCTTTGTTTTTAATAGCTGAGTAGTATTCCATAGTGTAAATGTACCACAGTTTCTTAGTCCATTCTTCTACTGAGGGCATATATAGGGGGAGGATGTCTCCCTCAATCACAGACATAGGAGAGGGGAGAAGGGGGGAAGTGGGAGGGAGGGAGGAATAGGAGGATACAAGGGAAGGGCTAACAATTGAGATGTAATATGAATAAATTAATAAAAAAATGAAAAAAATTAAATAAAATTCAAAACAAAAAAATTCTTCTTTAAAGACAGCAATCCATATCCTCACCATCTTCATTATCATCAACATTATAGTCCATTATGTTAAACTTCTATGCACACGCATCACTTTTTTATCATGTGTGTGTATGTGTCGGTATATGAGTACCCACATGCACACATGCACAGTGGGCAAGACATGCTGCAATGTATGTGTGTGGGTCACAGGACAGCTTTCAGGACTTCTCTTCCAGGGGTCAAGTCATGCCAAAGGGTTGACAGAAAGCCACTTCTGCCCCTAACCATGTCACTGCCCGTAAGTTAAACTTTTCCATCCAGAACATTCTGCCATATCTTCAGATTTTTCTGCCACTTTTCATCCCAGTCACTCTGTTGAGTTTTTTCAAACATTGACAATTATCCAGAGCACCCTCCACAACCACCTACCTCCCTCTAAAGCTCTAGGAACACCTCAGAAGAATAAACAGAAAGAAAGAAGAGGTGGAAGACCGCGAGCAGTGCCGCGAGACACTATCACATGGTTATTCCACTCATGAATTCGCACCAGCTCTATTTACCTACAAGACCCACATAAGACCAAGCCACCCAGACGTCCTGAAGAGATGGAGAAGATGATGCCCCAGGCCCCACACCACCTGCGATACTAGCCCTTGGGAGACAGAGGTCAGGATCACAATCAGTCTTCGTTGCTTTTATATAAGGCCAAATGTAGCATCGAGGATGTCCTCAGCTACACAGCAAGTCTGAAGCCCAGCTGAGATTCTATCTTTAAAAGAAAAGAAGTCCTTAAAACTTACCAACGTACCCAGATATGAAATAATTTTAAAGTGCTAAAGATGTGGATGATAAGCCAGACTTAAAGCAGAGAGACACAGAGCGAGAAGGGGAAGGGGGGGAAGGAGGGAGGGAGGGAGGGGGGGAAGGAGGGAGGGAGGGAGGGGGGGAAGGAGGGAGGGAGGGAGGGGGGAAGGAGGGGGAGAGAGAGAGAGAGAGAGAGAGAGAGAGAGAGAGAGAGAGAGGCGCTAAAAATGAAAGGAGGCATCTTTGAGTCAAGTAATAAACGCCATGCTGAGCATATGACAGACATTCCTATACAGAGTCAGTGTGCAGAGAGAGCACCAAAGCCCTCGGCACCAACCATCCTTCACTTCCTATTGCTAGAGCCTTGCTTGCTCCTGTTGCAGGACTTGCAGGATGGCAACCTTTCACCCAGTCCTGCCCTGCTCGGTCTGAGAAGACAGTCTACATGGATTGGCTGGCTAACTGTATTGAGCTTTAGTGTTTTCTATTTTTTTAAACCCCAAAAGAAAGCAGGACTAGGGAGATGGCTCCCATATTAAATTGCTTGTCAAACCAACGTGAAGACCGAGCTCAGATTCCTATCATCCATACAAGAGCTGAGTACACAGGCATGTGTCTGCAACTGCAGCACACAGAGGCACACAGATCCATGCAGTTCACTTGCCACCAGCCCAGTAAAATCAAAACATTCCAAGTTCAATGAAGGACCTTGTCTCAAAAAAACAAGATGCAGACTACATGTAGAGAACACTCAATATCAACCTTTGGCCTCCATATATGCACACACACCTACACAAACATACATATAAACTCCACATACAAAGCCCCATGGCTTAAAGTGAAGCTATAATGATACTGATGATTTTGAGGTAACTACTGACTTTATAAGATGGAAGCCTTGCCTGAGATGGGGCAAGGATCATTGGACATGAACCTCCAGGGCACTCTTGAATCCCTTTCTTTTCCCAATTCTCACATTCTGATAATACTATAGATGGCTGCTATGTAGTAGACAGCACACCGTGTCTGTAATGGTTACAGCCTATTACTTATCTACTATCCTGCACTGGGACATCATCAGAGCATGAAACACTTGTGGCCTCTATATTCTTATGTTCTTGAATAACATCACGATCTCTCTATTGCCTTTATTACAAAGGTACTTCCTGACACTGGTCTTCTTTATAACAGTGTGATGCACAAGTACATTTTTTTTTTATATCACTCTGCTATTAAAGCATATGGGTTTCTTACACTGAGCCATTTTTATGTCCCAAAACCTGGCTACTTTGAGAGTAGCCACTGTCCATGGTGGTCACTTATATTGTCCACGATGGTCACCTCTCCTTAAGGTTAAGCTGTCTCAGGGTAAACTCTCTTTTCTAGTTCCATTGTTATGTCAGGTGATCTCAATTAGGACTATGACATTAAATATTATTTTTATACTAATGATTTTATGATCACATTTCAGCAGATCATTATCACTTATTGCAAATTAGCTGTGTATTAATTCTTCATTAGCCCCTTGTTCCAACCTAATCCAAACCATCACCCTGTTTCTGGCTGTGCGGAGACAGTCTGAAAACTGAAAGCCAAAATCGCCTTCATCATTTTAGTTTTGCAGGTAAGCACTAGTTCTACTATTCCTTTGAACATCACCTCTAAAAGACAAACCAAGATGATATAAATTGAGCTAGGAAACGTACTGCTTTATTGCACATATGGCTGAAATTGTTTTAGTAAAATATAGGCCAAGGTAGCTGTGCTCATTGCTATGACCAAAATTCCTGACAGAAACAACCTCAGGAAGAAAGGTGTGTTTGGGCTCACAGTAGGAAATTTCAGCCCATCGCAGTGGGGAAGGCAGGAGGAAAGCTCAGTCCACAATGAGAGCAGGCTATTCACACAGCAGCAGAGCGGGGCGCTAAGAGAGCACACCAGAACCAGGAAAAGGGACAGCCCAGCTTGGCCCCTCCAAAGAATCTACTTCCTGCTTCCTAAAGGCTCCAAGCCCTCACACCAGCAACACAGGCTGTGGGAGACACTTCAAATTTTAAACGTAACAGCAGAAGTATAAATTATTGATGCATTTTTTACTATCCAGTTAAAAGTTGGATAATATTTCCTCTAGAGATAAAACTATTAGATAGCAGAACTGAAATACACAAAAAAATCTAGAACTCAGAATTCCCCAACCATGTCTAAGACAAATTCCTTTGTAAGTATTAATATTGAAGAGTTTGAACAAAATTTCCCCAAGTTCCAGTTAACATAATAGCAGAATACAGGAAACCCAGATTACATGACACTCCACTCAACAAAATGCAGTAAAGATACTGATCCTGATTTAAAAATCTTTTAAGTGTTTGTTTTGCCATTAAATGACAACCTTGAGCAAAAAGAGCATGAAGAAACCTTACATCTGTGAAATCTTGAGTCTATGACTCATTTCAGGCACTGTAATGGTTGCTGTGAGCAACACTTGCAAATAGCTTAGGCACTGACATCCTTATTTGACAACTGGAACGAACCAAGACGATCCAAATATTCTCATGCTATCACTGCACACAGTGGAATTTTCCTCAGAAAGTAATTTAAGTATGTACCTTTCAATGCTGTAGTTTTTTCTTTTTCATCTGGACCTCCCTGCTGGATTTGTGCCATGTTTATCCAAATTGGCAAGAAAATTAAAAAGCTCAAGGAAATAGACATCGATCTTCAGAAGACAGTCTAGAATGAATGAGAGCAATAAATTAAGCTCTACCCAAAGCCTGCCTGTCTATGATAGCTTCCTAGTTCCTAGAAGAGGAAGAGAAAACTTCCTACTATGAGCGCCACTCTACTTTGTGGACGCACGCACCACAAAGCTTATCACTGCCTGCTGCAGATGACAGCATTTATGTGTCATCTGCTTCAGTTAACAGCTTACAAGTTGTTATATAGCATAAACATCACCAAACATAAAATCTCAAATCTTTAGATAACCTGTAAGCTTGTTCAAATTGCACTTAGCTCTTTATCAGCCAACAGTATTTATGTGTGTGTATGTTTAAGACAAGCTTTGTCTATGTAGCCCAGGCTCACCTGGTCTGCATGATCCCTTTTCTGGATTTATGATCATCTCATATTTGATATCTTCAGGTAATTTTGAAAGAGTGGAAATTAATATAAATGGTAAGCATGTGCCATTTAGAAGGTCAGAGTATTCTCTAGTATATAGATAGTTATTAAGATTAAAAAAACATAAATATTTAAAGTAACTACAAATGGCCTAAAGTTTAATTAAAAATGTAACTGTAAGGGAAACAATTAGAAGCTTTTTGAAAAACTACACTTACTTCACTATCTAAAAGCTACACTTTATAAATGGCACTCCAGGAAATAGCATATTATAAAATTATGATTTATTAAAATCTAACTCAATTCCACTCTGACCAAAAGCAGTAGAGCTATAGTTGGCCTTTCACCGTCTGCCCATGAGCAAGAATGAAAGCAACTTATCCTAATGTTTAAAAGAAAAAGCTACAGCACATTCAAGGAAAATACCTGAATTTAGATCATACATTAAAAAATACATCAAAGCCAGGCATGGTAGTGCATGCCCATAATCCTAGCAATTACTCTGAGAAAGGTGAATTACAAGTTTGAGGCCAGCCTGAGCTTCAAGGGAAGACTCTATCCCAAAAGCTGACAGTGAACAACAGGAAGAAAAACTTACACTGACAACAGCAATAAAGCAAAACTGAATATCCTACGGCTCAGAAACCCAACTGATTTGTTACTTGTATGCAAATTTCAGTTTCCATTCTTAAGTACACTTGAAGCCTCAAACCTCACAAAGAACTACAGGCAGCTCAGGAGTGCTGAGAGTGGGAAAAAAATCATCTCCAGGGAAGAGCACTTCAACTGGTTATCCAACACCAAATGGTCAGCCTGGAATACATACATACAACTAATACTATACAGACTAAGTCTGAAGGTTATATTTAGAAATGTGTGTGTGTGTGTGTGTGTGTGTGTGTGTGTGTGTGTGTGTATGTGTGTACATATATATATATATATATATATATATATATATGCATATAATAACAATTAAGAAAAATAAGACCATGAATCTGAAAAAGAGTAAGGGCAATATATGGAAGAAAAAAAAGAGAAGGGAGAAATGTAATTATATTATGATCTCAAAATTAAAAAAAAAAAAAAATCCCACAGCCATAGCGATAGTCAAAGGATATAGCAAAAATACATCATGACATACCTATTCAGTGAGTATATAAACAATTTTAAGGCCTAATAATGAAATCAAGTGTTTCAAGCCTATGAATATTGCACATGGCCATAACCAGGAATGCTCATGTCTCAACTCTACAGTAGGTAATGTAAGAGAAAGGGCACTGGTTCCTCCACCAACTTGAAGGAGCCTGTGTTATTTTCCATATTTGTACAACGGAAATGACAATCATACTTCCTTCACAGTAAAATTAAATATAAAATATTTAGTGCAGTGCCTGCTCTATAATTAATTGTCCAACATATATTAGCTTATAGTTTTTAACTGTTAGAAATGAACCTAATTCCCAATTAATAATAGCAGGCCACTTAATATCTAAAATTTATATTTTCCCATTTATAAAATTTACTAATACTAGTACTAGTTGCTGAAAAGTAAGCAGTATAGATGTTTATAGCAAATTATTGCTATTACTAGCAGTATCTGTGTAGCCAATGTAATCAAATCTCCTAAAAGGAATAACTACAAAAAAGATAACAGCCTACAGTTTACATCTGAAGTGTTCCCTAAAGCTAATGCATTAATATTAAAGGTCCAGCTGCAATGCGGGGCACTGCTGGAATGTGGAATAGCCTTTAAGAGGTAGCAGTGGAAGGAAGTTAGATCATTCGAGGTGTGAACTTGAAAGAGGTATTAGGTCCCCAGATTGCTCCTGTCTCTGTCTCCGCTTCTTGACCATCATGAAGTGAGTGACCTTGTACTCTCCATAGCGATGCTCTTGCAGTATTGCCACAATTCCAAAACCAATGTAGACAATTAATCCTGGACGAAAGCCCCCAAATAGACTATTCATCTCAGGCATTTTCTCACAGAAACCAAAAGCTAGCTAACAAAACCTTGACTACGAAATCATTTTCACTTAGTATAAAAATATCTATTTTTTTCTATGAATGGACAACTCAAAATTATATAAATTCAATATAAATAAAATATGTAAATATTCATTAAAGAAACATCATAGTCTATAAGCCAGGCAACATTCTGCAATGGTGACTACAACAGATACAGTCACTGCCTTTATAGGGCTTACTAGGTGAAATCAAACTGAAAACAATCAAAACAATAATATAGATTTAGATAGACTGACAGTTACTGTCATATCAAAGTGATACTTGTAAGGGATAGTATGACAGTCAAGATTTAATCAGATCAGACAAGTCTATATATGAGCATCACCAGCAGCCCCTCATTAAACACAATTCTACAGCAGAAATTAAAGAGAAACGCTTTTAATGAGCGGTCCTTTCCTAACACCTCTATAACTGTATTGGCTATATACAGAGAGCTACTTGCAGCCTGCACATTATCCATCCCTCTGGCAATAGAATTTCTTCTAACTATAAATCACTGTCTTAGGGTCACAATTGCTGTGATGAAACACCACGACCAAAAGCAAGTTGAAGAGGAAAAGGTTTATTTTGCTGATGAGTCCATATTAATGATCATCATCAAAGAATGTCAGGGCAGGAATCTAGAGGAGGCAAAAGTTAATTCTGGGGCTATGAAGGGGTGCTGCTTACTGGTTTGCTCCTCATGGCTTGCCCAGTCTGCTTTCTTATAGAACCCAGAACCAGCAGTCCTGGAGTGGCCTCACTCACAATGGGCTGGGCCCTCTGTGATGGCTGCAATGCGGGTGGCCTCCATAAGGCTCAAATGTTTGAATGTGTGGAACTCAACCAGGTGAAACTGTTGGCCAAGGAATAGGAGAAGGTGTATCACTAGGGATAGGGTTTGAGGTGTCAAAATCCCAGGCCAGGCCCTCTCTCCCCTCCCCTCCCTCCCCTCCCCCTCCTCCCATCGCTCCTGGCAGACCAGGATGTAAAGCTCTCAGCTGCTGCTCCAGTGCTATGCCTGTCTGAGTCCTGCAATGATGGCCATGTACCAACCTTCCTTCTAAAACTGTAAACAAGCTCCCAATTAAATTCTTTCTTTTAAGACTTGCCTCGGTTGTAGTGTCTCTTCACAATAGAATAGTAACTACGACACACTCCCACATCCATCACTAATTAAGAAAACGCCTTACAGGCTTGCCTCCAGCCAGATCGTATGAAGACATTTCTTGATTGGGTTCCCTCCTCTCAGATGACTCTAGCTGTGTCAAACTGACATCAAATTATCCAGTACAACCACTATGTCATTTTTCATTAGCCCCCAATTATCTGATTCCTGAACAGAACAGCATATATAATTATTTCACCATAGCTGTATTAATATAGAATACATTTTGATGCAAAGATCACATTTACTTGTGTGTGTGTGTGTGTGTGTGTGTGTGTGTGTGTGTGTGTGTGTGTATACCTGAGTATAGGTATATGCATCATATACATTCAAAAGGCTATCTCTCCAGACTATAAATTCACATCGTAAAGATTCTCATTCATCATTCTTATGATTAAATAGCAATCAATAATCATTATTCTTTATTTTAATATGAAACAACCTAAAAATTCACAGAGCATTTTACTGTGGTGATGACATATAAGCTGAGGGATTAGGAACTTCCACACATGACCCTAACCTTAAAATAGCAGACAAATCAAGTAAGCACGAAGGAAAAGTAATCTGTCTATCACTCTTATCCTATTTTAGACTTTACCTTCTTCTGTTATTTTCCATGGTTGTAGCACAGCTGGTGAGGCTAAATCAGAAACATTATAAATTGTCAATTTAGTTTTCCTAATAAAAATTCAGTTATAATCTGTACGACCACAGATAAACACTACTAAAAATGCAGCCAGCTAAGCGTTTGGTACATGTGATATATATTAGTGTGTGCACTTGACGCAGTTTATTTGGCGCTATCTGATGGAGGTGAGGTTATAGGGAATAAAGTACTTTCACTGATGTAAACTGGGACACAGTTGACATGTTGTGTACTTCATGATAACCACTGCTGCTTAAATGTGGTTTCCTAGAAATGGTTACAATACAAAGTCGATTCAAAACCTCTCCGTTTGCATTCTGTGAACTACACAAAGCAATTATCATATCTTTTCCTTTCTATGATTCCAACAGAGAGTCCACCGCATAGAATAAAGCTATAAACAACTTGTCATGCGTAATCTCTATCCAGTCAGCATTTCAAAACACGTAACAGTAGACTATTTATTTGCCCTGTTTGCTCAAAATATGGTGTGAACACATAAAATGTGCAGAAAGATACTGAAAGACCTATCTTTTCTCATTTGTTTGGTCCTAATCTGGTATCAAATACAAACTAGATATAAATGATATTGCCCTCATATTCTGAATACACAGATGAGCATACAAAATATGGCCAAGAACAAGTAAAATCGAGTTAATGTTCTCAGAACACTGGGGCTGGCCTGAATTGAGCCTAGCTACAAAGACTCTATACTCAATAAGTGAGGCTCTGGAAATCAAGTTCAAAACAGCTGACTTGCAAAGGAGAGCTGACTAAATCAAATGGTACTGGTAATTTATGAAGAACTAAAGATCTAAAGAAATTACGATAAAAACAGCAATGTGGCACTTTGTAAAGGATGGCTCAAACTATTGCTAGGCAGAATCTAATTCCAAAGGTATTGCAAGAAAATATGTATATGGGAGGGATGTCTATGAGCATGTATGGACATTCATATGGGCACAGATGGAGACACTGAACAACAAAGGCATCAGGCTGGAACAGATATAGAAAACACAGGGTGATACTGGCCCTTGGTACATAGAAAATGGCAGTTTACTCAAGGAATGTAATTATGATCAGATAAAAGTTTAGGTCTGAGTACAAACAGCTAATTCAAAGACATCAAAAATAAATCCTCTTTCTTTGTCTGATACAATAGATTCAGATGAGAAATCTAGGTTTGAATCTCTGTTCCATCATCTGCTAGCTAAGTGAACTACCATCAAAGAATGTACACAGAATTGTTTTACCAACCATAAATCGCTTTAGAAACACCAGTCATGCACAGTGTGGTGGTACATGTGTGCAGTCCTACCACCTAGGAAACTGACAAAGGAGGATCAGGGCCAACCTGAGATTCATATTCAGACTACATTTGAAAAAACACAGAAATAATAAGGTTCCCAGCAACTTGTGCTCAGAATTCCAGGATACTAAAGGTGATCCACTGTACAAATAAGAAGTGATATGCATCACTTACATGCACACCAGGAACAGGAAACAAAACACCACGATAATTCAATTTCTAAGATTATAATGAAGAAAATCATCATAAAATGCAGACAAAATGTAAAAATAATTTATGTATTTTACAATCCTTCCAAACCTGTACAGTGATATTAATCCAGCAACATGGCTACTCTGGCTAGAATACAGAGTGACAAATAGGAGAAAGATTTGACAGAATGAGCCAGAATAGAATACCCCCCAACTCTCACCAGAAGAGGAAAAAAAGGACTTAAGAGAACTGGGGGGGGGGGGAGAGCGAGAGAAAGAAGAAGAAGGAGGAGGAAGAGGAGGAAAAGGAGGAGGAGGAAGAGGAGGAGGCGGCTGAAAACATTCTAGGACTAGGTTAGATTGTACGGAAGCTAGAAGATTCCAGAGCTAAACATAGGTTAGCAGATGAAGCCAGTAAGCACTGACGATGAGAATTACCACAGGAGAATAAAAGACTAATTTAACACGAACCTTTGTATTAGTTTATTTCTCTGTGACAAAACACTGAACAAAATTGAATTAGGAAGAAAAGGGTTTACTTCATCTTACAAGTCTAATCCGTCACCAAGGAAAAACGGGGCAAGAACTCATGGCAGGAGCCTGGAAGCAGCTCCTCCAGCACCACGTCTGCCTGCATGCTTCCATGCTTCCCCCCATGATGATAATGAACTAAACACACAGGTAACATTATACAGACTGCACAGGTTGTATTTAGACATGTGTATGTGTACATACACATATATATTCATATTCACATGTAATAAAAGGTAAACACAACTGGGTCATAAATAGAACGAGCAGGGGTATATGGGAGGACTTAGAGGCAAGAATGGGAGGGGATAAATGATGTAGCTGTATTATAATATCAAACAAAGGAAAAAGAAATATTTTATCTTTTAAAAACTAGGCAGAGCTCCTAAGTATTATAGAGTATTAACAATATTTTGAGCCCTGAAGAAAGTAGTGTCTTAGCTAGGGTTTCTATTGAAGAGACGAAATAGCATGTCCAAAAGCAAAGGTGAGGAATGGTTTATGGGCTTACACTTCCACCTTGCTATTCGTCACGGAAGGAAGTCAGGACAGAAACTCAGGACAGGGATCTGAAGGCAGGGGCTGACGCAGAGGTCATGAGGGGTGCTGCTTACTGGCTTGCTCAGCCTGCTTTCTAATAGAGCCCTGGACCACCAGCCCAGGGATGCACCTCCCCCGCACAATGGGTGGGGCCCTCCCCCATTAAGCACTATTTTTAAAATGCCTTACAGGCTTGCCAGCAGCCCAGATCTTACGGAGGTATTTTCTTAATTGAGATTCCCTTCTCCCAGATGGCTCTAGCCTTTACCAAGTTGACATAAAACTATCCAGCACAGATAGTGAATATATAAAGTTTAATTATACTTTTATGCATAAACATTACTATGAAAAGTTGGTTTGCTTATTGGAATATAATTCCCATATAACAAAACACAATGATTATGACTACATATAATATTTTTCACTATTAACTATATAAAACTATACATACATACTATGTACACATATCTAGTGTGCACATGTGTGCGTGTGTGTGTGTGTGTGTGTGTGTGTGTGTGTGTGTGTGTGTGTCTTTTGATGTGGAATGAGGCAGGATCTCACATAAAGTATATAAATACTGTATCAATGTATACAGGCCTAGCATAACAATATATTTCTAAAAGATAGAAAAACACTAACATAAAAAGAACAACATCATTTTAGCATCACTGCCCTTTATAATTTATTCTATCAAGTGTTTTTTCTTAAAGATAATATTGCAAGTCCAGTGTCATCTATTTTGTCAAAAGTCTAGAGATCCTGCTAGGGATAAACTCTAGTAGACATAGTTAAAAAGAAAATAGTCAGATATTAAGAAAACTTCATAGTATCCATATATGACTAAATTACTGTTACTGAAATACAACAGATTCATTGCCTAAAAGGAAATAAGGGATATTTTCAGTAACAATGTATTATCTCAGAAACTTCTAATAGCTACTAAAATAAACAAATGTTAAATATTTCTTAAAATTTGAAAAATTAAAAATGTATGACCTTATACTAAAGCATTTTAAATATATATACTTCTGAAAATACTAACTTTAATTTATAGTTCTGTTTTTTCTTTGATTGGTATTATCCCACCATGTCTTCATAAGTAGAAGAAATAAAATCTGCCTTTGAAAATAAACAAGTAAGTAGAAATTTTTAAATTCTGATATCAGGAACAGTTCTAAGCAACCAGTGAATGAAAGATGAGGACAAAGGACTCAATTCAGAATAATCTGTTCTGCTGGCTGCTAGGGCATGGATTAATCTACTCACAAGAGAACACTTCCACAGAGAATCACCAGTCTACTGAACAATGTGAAAATGGGCTTTAATCCTGAGAAAAATAAAAAATTTGAAGTGAAAGGAGGAAATTCTGTGTGAAGGCAGCCACTGGAGGGAGGGCTTGATGTTAGAATAAAACTAAAAGAAGCAAACATTTTATTCAGTGCTTTGTCTGAACATAGCATTCCACTAAGCTAATTTCTATTTGTTGAAATGACAATTGCTGACAATACTGCTTTCTCTTCATGAGAGTTAAACCTCCTTCTACTGAAAAACAATGCTGGCTCAACTGTTCTTCTTTGGTACACAAAATGTCAGTAACATAATGATACAGGTGCCTGGACTGACAAAGAACCAGCACCAGTCTTGATCTTAGTATACTGAGTTCTAGATCTTATACTTGATATACTTGCTTACATGAAATAGTATACATTAATTTGTATCAAGGCCTCTGATGATTTTCTACACTTCTCAATACAGTGCTTGAAGTCTTAACTAGAGCAAAACGGTGTGAGGGAGAAAGAGAAACAAATAAAGGGAATGCCAATAGGAAAGGAAGCCATCAAAGTATCTCTATTTGAAGACAACTCAATTGTCCTGTTAAAGATACTACAGACTGGACCAGGAACTCAGTTCTAACAAGCACGTTCAGCAGACTAGCAAGATGCAGGGTCACATTCAACAACCTGGTTTTTCCAACACTGAACAGCCAAAAACAAATGGGAAGAAAATCCCATTCACAACAATTAAAGTAACAAAGTTGAGCAATTAGGTAAAAGGACTCTATAATGGAATTCTTAAATAAGAGAAGACAGGAAGCCCCTCTCATGCTGTGGGTCCCAGGGTTGCTGCTATGCAATGGCTGTGTTGCTAAAAGCCATCTTCAGAGTCAAACAGTCCCCATCAAGATTTCAGTGACATTCTTCACAGACCTAAAGAAAACCCTCAGATTTGTAAAAGCAAAGGACTGCTCAAATGGCACAGCCATCCTGGAGACAAGGCACAATGAGGGAAGTATCATGATGCCTGACCTTAAGCTAGACTACATACAGAACAGGTGGCATCCACCCCTCAGAAAGCAAGATACTAGAAGAAGAAAATCAGCATTGCAGCCACCTTTGGCAAAGGTATAAAACATGACTAGCAAGAACTAGTCTCTTTAACAAACAGTACTGGCAAAACTGGACATTCGTGTTGCAGAAGAATTATTCTAGATCTGGCTCTTTCATCCATACCAGTATCAAGTCAAGATGGCTTGGGGCCTTGGGGTAAAACCTGAAATTCAGAAACGATGAGAGGAAGGCACAGAAGCTACTTTTAGAAACAGGAATACGCAAGGACTCTGACATAAGGACTCACATAGCATTTAAGTGTATATGCAATTATACAGATATTTGTATACACATGACATGAAACTAGAGGGTCAACAATGAGGAAAGAAAAGGAGGGCTACAGGGCTAAGAGAAGAAAACATAGGAGGATCACAATGAAGAAAAACAAAATTATATTCTCTCCTACGAAGAATCAATATTTCATTGACACAATTATATTTATATGAAAGTATAGAGTGAATATTAGTAAATGTTAGGTCCTGCTGCAGGGTGTGGCTTGCATGGCCCGCTCTCTACCCCTACACACCCCCCACCTCTCCATCTCTCTCTCTTCCCCCCCTCTCCCCCCACCCTCTCCCTCTCTCCCTCTCTCTCTCTCTCTCTCTCTCCCTTTTCCCCACACCTCCCTACTCTCTCTCCTTCCCTTTCCCCATGCTGTTTGTTTAATCAACCAGTAAGAAGGAGGTAAGTCAGAGGTCATAGCAGATGATAAGGACATATGTGGCCAAAATACAAGGGTATATTTGTATGAAAATGCATTGAAGCCCTACTAACAAAAACAAAGACGCAGAGTAAAAAAAGAAAATTAAAAAATAAAACAGAGCCCAGTGCATTGCTCTCTATAAAGCTGGCACGTTTTGACTGGCCCAGCACTCAGAGGCAGAGGCAAAAGGATCTCTGAGTGCAAGGCCAGCCTAGTCTACATAGTGACTTCCAGGACAGCCAGGACTACACAAAGAAACCTTGTCTCCAAAAACCAAAACAACAACAAAAACATGGAAAACAGTTTCTGACAGTTGCCTTCTAACCTCCTCCACATGAACTATATGCACGCCAAAGCAAACATGCATACACACTCGCACATGTACCTACATACATATATACATACATACATTTCTTAAACTAAATTAAAAGTTTGTAAAAACAACAACAAAGGTATAAGTTGAGAAATGCTAATTCAGAACATGGCTGTTCTGTCAAGAGATCACATTCCAAAGTCTTCTCGGTCTGTGTGATCTGGCTGGAATAGAAACACACCTTTAATCCAGGAGACAGAGGCAAACAGATCTGAGTTCAAGGCCAGCCTGGTGAAGAGCAAGTATCAGATAAAGAAAAGATAAAGATAAAGAAAAAGATAAAGATAAAGGCATGGTGATACATGCCTTTAATCACAAATTAAGGTAAAAGTTAGTTGGTAGAAGGAAGCACCCATGTTTAAAAGTGATGTCAAATTGAGTGGCAGAAAAGATAACAACTCAGAGATATGACAGAATATAATACGCCCAACTCTCACAAGAAGAGAGAGGAAAGGGAATAAGAAGCCAGAAGAATAGAGCAGATTCCTGACTCAGTCTGAGGCCAAACATAGCAACTTCTGAGCCAAGAGAGAAGTCAGATTGAGTAAGTCAGCTAGGACAAGAGAGAGCCAGAACATCTGACTTGAACCAGATAGCCCGCAGCACTGATAGAACAAGTAGGGTGAGCTTATTAAGCAGTAAGTCTCAGAGGCTGAAAACATTCTAGGCCTAGGTTAGATTGTATGGAGGCTAGAAGCGTCCAGGACTAGGCATAGGCCAGCAGAAGGAGGTAGTAAGCCTCTCTCTCAGATGACAATTGAACAAGGAGAATAAAAGTTACTTTTACAGTTATATCTTATAATAATAGTCCCAGATAAAAGGTTGTAAGGTAAGTCCCTCCAAATTCATGTACTAAAATATAACCCCAAATGTGTTGACATTAGTAAGTGACTAGGTCATGTGTGCAGCACTCAGGAGTGGGAGTCGTCCTTTCAAAAACAAGGCCCAAGAGTTAGGAAGATGGCTCACTGGGCAAAGCACTTGCCATTCATGTAAAAGGACTAGAGCCTGGATCCGAGGCAGCCATAAAAACGCTAGTCAATATTCAAGTAGCAGAGGCAGGAGATTACTGGAGCAAGGATGGCCAGCTAAACTAACTGTATCAGTGAGCTCTGGGTTCAAGTAGCACACCCTGTGCCTCTGAGCTCTATGTGCACATGCAGCTGCACACAGATATGCCCCCCCCTCACAAGTGAACATGAAAATACACACCAGACACGTCTGCAACAGAACTTCTATGGCTCTTAAGCTCACTGTTCCTCAGCAGTCTTTGCAAGAGTCCAACGTACAGATGATTTCAATAAATTGCTTGCATGTAACTTCTATCTAAATCAACTTTTTTAAACAGAATTAACCAGATTTTTTTGCTACTGAAAAGAAAAAATGTAATTTGACAGGTGCCCCAAAATACTCACCTACAAATGCCTAGTATCTTACACACACACACACACACACACACACACACACACACACACACACACCATAAAAGGTAAAAACTGAAAACGATAGAAATTATTCATAAAGTCTGGAGCTAACCAATAGTAAGCTACTGCTTTAGTCAGCCAACTACATCCTTATTTAACTCACATATACCATGTTCAAGTTGATGTTTCTCCAGCCTTAAATCGTCTCAGGACAAGATATTGTTAGCTAGAGATCATTTCTACAATCCAAAGCCCACCAGAATTATTCAAATTTAACACTCCTTAGAAATTTAGCCTGCCCTGCCTTGCTTTGCCAGAGACTACCTTACAACAGATGTGGTTCTCAACAATTTTCTCCTGGATCTGCCTGGAGACCAAAACCTAGTGTTGTTCCTATAACCATGCATAGGGAGCCATGCCTTTCGTTTCTTGGAGGAATTGTGGGCAACACTAAACAGTTCTTACATGTTGGCCTTTCTTTGCAGTTGCCACTTTACAAATTAAGACCCAAACACATGGGCTGGCAAGACTGGTCATAAGGTAAAAATGCCTACCACCATCCCCATGACCTGAGTTCAAGTGTGGGGACCCACAAGGTAGAAAGAGAAAAAAGATTCCCACAAGTTGTCCCCTAGCCTCCTTCCACTGACATCCATATAGTGTGGCAAGTGCACAATGAGATTTAATTGTCTAAAGACCCAGTGACAAAACATATTGTTATCCTATACTACCCCTCCGCTGTGTGCTGGCTGTCAGAAGTACGGGAAAACAAGTGAAAAAAACTTATAACCACAAATTCCAACAGGCCTCACTGACACCAGCATTTGCCTTATTTCATGAGACTGTGGAGGTGCTATAATAATCAGATGAGACAAATGGGCACAAGTGCTGGGCAGGCTCTGCATAGGGGAAGGACATGACTCATGGGGGACTGTGGTATCCTCAAAAATGCCCCCAATGAGACCGAACAAACCTCTGAGATTCATAGCCTCCACCATATAAGAGCTGGCGTGGGTAACCCATAGCAGGCAGGGTAGTGGTTTAGTAAAACTTTAATCTATTTTAGGCATTCCCTCCCTATATCCATCCATTCCTCTCTCCTCTCCCTCTCCCTCTCCTCTCCTTCCCCTCTTCTTGTCCGGTTGACTAGGGTTGGAAAAGCCATGTTGTGACCCGCCCTATCAGAACCACACATGTTAAGTGAGGCTTCCTGCCAACAGCCACATGAGTAAGCTTGGAGTACATCCTACAGACACAAAATTACCCAAGTGTAGCCCCGGCTGACATCTTAATCGCATCAGAGGTTCTAATTCAGAGCTTCCCAGCTAAGAAGTCCCTAAATTTCTGACACTGAGAAGCTGTGTGAGATGATAAAGGCTTTTGCTTTAAGCTGCTAAATTTGGGGATAATTTATTACACAGCAATAGGCAACATATATTTAAATCCTTAATGAACTAGTGAATGTCACTTAGGCTTCCAGATTCATTAGTTCTCATCAGCACTGAACTGCCTAGTGATTTTCCAATTCAACAGTAATTTATGTTCCATGCAAGGAAGAAGCCTCCTTTAGATCTGCTAAAACAGAAATGGTATCTTGAACAGCCTTTGGATTTGAAAACAAATGATAAAAAAATTAGTATAAACTTTGGTATTTTCAGTAATGAGTTGACCTAGCTAAAAACCTTTATTCATTTTAAGAAGAAACAGAATGAAAATGGGAGTAAGGAAACTTACATTTTTAATTAAAACAGTTAAAAGCATAAACACATATGCTTGTTTTGATAAAATAATTATACAAGTTTCTCGTTAAGAAAAATATTCAGAATAAATAAGCTTGTTTTAAACAGTTTATTTTCCATGATAAAACTGAAAGAAAAAAAAAACATGTTACCATCTTCACCAGTCACACTCTTAAGAGGATGAATTCTTAGTTTTAAAAAGCCACCTGTCAAACACATCAGTACTACCTGACTTCATACATTGACCATCTATAATATAAAGTATTCAGTAGCCCTGCAAGAGTAGAAAATAGATTTTTAGAGTGATGTGACGCTGGAGTGAATGGCCCACACGGCCACTAGTACAATCAGTTTCGTTGATCTTAGAACAAAACCTAGAGTTCAGATGAGAATGCCAAGCCTAAGACAGGAGGAAAAGGAAGACACTGGTGCCCGGAGGACACAAGAGAGTCTAGGCAAGAGCAGAAGTTACTTGCACTGCTCAGGGCAGAGTCTGCAGCGAGTGCCAAAGTGCAAATACTGAAGGTATCTGGAAAAGAACAAGAAGAGGAGTGATATAACGACAAAAACATAAAGGTAAAGTCAGGCTGGAATGTTGGATGCTATGCGCATCAGGGAGTTAGCAGCAAATGCAGGGCATGTCCATAAGCACGCACTGTCTCAACAGTGAGAGCACAGCCAACAGGAGCACTTGGTTCAGCCCCAGGAAACAACCTGTCCCAGGACTGCCATGCAGAACGAAAGCCTAGTGTAGTAGGGACTTACTTTCAGATCAAAAGAATAGACTTAAATTAGAAAGAAACCAATGTTTAAATATAAACCTGATTTCTTAAGGTTCTTCAACTTTTCAACTTACACAGACTTTTGATTTTTGTGGTACTATTAACTAATAATACCAGGGCACACACATATTAAGGAAATGCCATATCACTAAGCTGTATCCACTTCCCTTTTTAAAACTATCCTATTTTGAGACATAGTCTAACAATTGCTAAGCCTGGCTTCACACTTGTGATCCTCTTGCCTCATCCGCCTGAGTGGCTGGGCCCACAGGCATAAGACACTACACCTGGCTCTGTGCAGTATTATGGAGTATAATGTTCTATTATTATCCAATAGAGCTGAGTAACATTTAGGATAAAAATTAGGCATATCTGTGAATAAAAATTAAACTCCAATGACTCAACAAATTAATAATTTCACCAAAAGTAGAATAAGATCAGAAGTATTCTCCAAATTATCCAAATTAACCAGCAAAAATTGAGCCATGAATAAGGCCATGATGGAAACAACCTAAATGTCCCTCAGTAGAAGAATGGATAAAGAAATTCTGGTATGTTTACACTGTGGAATACGACTCAGCTATTAAAAACAAGGAATTCCCAAAATTTGTGGACAAATGGATTGAACTAGAAATGATCATAATGAGTGAGTTAACGCAGAAGCAGATAGAGTCAAATGGTATATACTCACTTATATCTAGACACTAGCCCAAGAGGCATGTCCCATGAAAGTCTTCACTTACCAGGAAAGTGGTGAGGACATACTGTTGGGACTCTAGATGAGAGAATCATGGGAGAATGGGGAAATAGAAGGATCCAGAGGGTCCTAGAAACCTACAAGAAGAACATTATGACGGGCGGATCTGGGCCCAGGGGTCCTGCTCAAACTATGACACTAGCCAAGGACAATGCATGCAGTAAACTTCAAACCCCTACCCAGATCTAGCTGATGGACAGGACATTCCCCACCATTGAGTGGAGAGTGGGATATGACTTTCACATGAACTTTGGTGCCCCATATTTGACCACATCCCCTGGATGGGGAGACCTGGTGGCACTCAGAGGAAGGACAGCAGGCTGCCAAGAAAAGACTTGATACCCTATGAGCATATACAGGGGGAGGAGGTCCCCCTCAGTCACAGTCATAGGGGAGGGGAGTAGGGAGAAAGCAGGAGGGAGGGAGGAATGGGAGGATACAAAAGATAGGCTAACAATTGAGATGTAATATGAATAAATTAATAAAATATATTTAAAAATTTAAAAAATTGAACCATGACTCTGTTTACTGGCGGAAGTAAACAATATTTCCTCAAACTGCTTGGCATAAAATAGTAAATGTTAAAAAGTACTATTATTTCCTGGCCAGAGGTCTTTGGTGTCTATCTACCTATGTATGTCCTTCTCCATATTCCTTCATTACAGCGCATGCTGTATCATCCTATGTCCTGTGAGAACTCAGACATTACTGACGAGGATTTTTGATCCAAAATACTTGGAACAAGACTGTTTCAGATTTCACAGTACCTCAGATTTGGGGATTATTTTCATAGACTTTATAGTATAAGCTTAGCAAATCCAAATCAAAACCCTTCCAAAATCTGATAATTTTTGAGTATCATATATATGCACATAAAGTTTTTAATTCAGGATTTTGGATTAACAATGCTATGTCTAGGTTCATGTATCTCTATTTCCTAGCTTCTTAACATGAGAATGATAATGTTACTCTACACAAAGATTCATATATAAATATCTGAGTCATGTTAGTGGTTCTAATGTTATTTAATTCCTAAAATACTAGCATGTCCTAAATGGCTAACAAAACCCATGCCAAGATAATATCAATAGCATCACACATACACACACATACAATTTAAATTCTATTAAATATTCCTTTTCTTGTTGTATCTAACTAACACCTGTTCACTACCAAGCCCTAAATATACCTCATTACATCATGCAAAAGGCAAATCCGTATTTTAAAAATATTATAAATCTCGATAGATAGCTCCAGATGATCTCTAGAGATTCCAAGATGGCGGCGCCTATCACACAGTGTATCTGATCGACCGCAGGGAGACCAGGGACCTGACAGAAAGCCACAGAGTGCAAGAACTGGAGAGCACTAGGTGAGAGGGGACCCACGAAGTTCAGATCACATGTGAGCCTGGTCCTAGGTCAACCAACAGCCCACAGAGGATGGAGGACGGGACACCAGTCCCTGGATGCTGGTACAAAACCTGCCCGCAAACTGCAGCCGGGATCTATAACCCGAACTTGATATATGGGACAGTGAAACATCAGAGCTCCTGGCCTGAGTAAATCTCAAGGAAATGGGTGGATCTGTCCTAAGACCCCCCTACCTGACTTGGGCCAGTACACAGAAAGCCCCAGGGGCTACAGAGAAGCCCACGTGGCTGTGAACAAGTGCCCCAGCCACAGTGGTATGTCTGAATGCGACCAGACAGGAACCTACCCATTGGCCACCGTGGTCTGTCCCTGTACAATTAGGCAGTTAGAACCCGGCCTAGCCAGCCTGCAAGGCCCAGCAGGGTCTCCCATGCTCTTGGGAGAGGCGGGGCAACCCTGAGGGGTCAAAACAGTAACCTAAACAGCAACTCAAACAAACAGGACTGAACTGCCAAAGTTGTGCCTTCTAAAAGGGTTCAGGGAGGAGCCTAACTACTGGCCACAGCTGTCCACACCTACACAATAGGGCAGATAAAACCAGGCCTAGCCAGGCTCCACAGCCCGGCAGGGTCTCCCACACTCTTGGGAGAGGTTGAACAACCCTGAGGGGGTCAGGACAGAAAACTAAACAGTGGCCACAACTCATTGGGACTGAACCACCTCAGTAGTACAATCTGAACGGGACCAGACAGAAGCCTACGTCTGCTGACCCAGTGGGGAGCCCACAGCATGGAGCAAAGTCTCATGAGTGGAAACCAGGTCAACTGCCTGTTCCAGGAAAGAATTCTCTGTTCCCCACTGGCAAGGGCACTCGACCTATAATCACTCACCAACTATCCACTCCCAAAGGCCAGTGAAGGACTCCAGAAGCTACTTCCCAACATCAAAGACAACAAGATGACTAAATGCCAGAATAAGAACACAAACAACAAAAACCAAAACAATCTGGCATCTCCAGATCCCAGCTATCCCAAAGAAAGCAATATTGAGAACTCAAACACAACCAAAATATAAGAAAATGACCTCAAATATTTAGTAATGAAGATGATAATGGAAGAAATGAATAAAATCCATAAACAAATGCAGGAAGACGCAGCAAACCAGGTTGAAGACATAAAAAAGGACTAAAGAGAGGCACTGGAAGAAATTCTAGAAAATACAATCAGATGAAGAAAGTCAATATATAGTTCATGATCTGAAGATGAAAATAGAAACAATGATAAAGGCACAGACAGGAGAAAGATGGGAACGAGAGAGCTTAGAGAAGAAAGCAAGCAACACAGAGGTGAGCTTCTCAATAGAATCCAATAAATAGAGGAACACATCTCGGGACTAGAAGATACAATCGTAGAACGCAAATCAACCATCAAAGAAGATGGTAAATCTGAAAAATTACAGACCAAAAACATCCAAGAAATCAAGGACACAATGAAAAGACAAAACCTGAGGATAATAGGCATTGAGGAAAGAAAAGAAATCCGACTCCAAGGCCCAGAAAATATCTTCAACAAAATCATAGAAGAAATTTCCCCAATTTAAAGAAGGAGACGCACATAAACATGCAAAGAGGCCTACAGAACACCAAATAGAATAGACCAAAAAAGAAAATCTTCACACAACATAATAATCAAGACACAAAATATACTGAAAAAATATTAAAAGCAGCAAGAGAAAAAGGCCAAGTAACATATAATGGCAAACCTATCAGAATTACACCTGACTTCTCAGCAGAGACCATGAAAGCCAGAAGGGGCTGGACAGAGGTCCTGCAAAACTAGGAGACCACAGATGCCAGACCAGACTCCTATACCCAGCGAAACTATCAATAACCATTGATGGAGAAAACAAGATATTCCACGACAAAAACAAATTCAAACAGTACATTTCCAAAAATCCAGCGTTACAGAAGTTAATAGAAGGAAACCTCCAAGCCAAAGTGACAAGCTACAACCAAAATTACATGGGAAATAGATAACTACACTGTTGCAAAAACATAACCACACAAACATTCTAGTGCAACCAACATCAAAATCAAGGGACTTAACAGTCACTGGTCATTAATATCTCTCAACATTAATGGTCTCAAGTCTCCATTAAAAAGACACATAAAAACTGAATGGATGCATAAGCAAGACCCAACATTGCTCTGCATTCAAGAAATACATCTCAGCCATAAGGATAGACATTACTCAGGGTAAAAGGCTGGAAAAGATATTCCAAGCAAACGGACACAAGAAACAAGCTGGTGTAGCCGTTTTAATATATAATAAAATAGACTTCCAACCAAAATTAATCAAAAGAGATGAAGATGGTCACTTCATACTCATCAAAGGTAAAGTCAACCAAGATGACATCACAATTCTAAACATCTACGCTCCCAATACAAGGACACCCACATTTGTAAAAGAAATATTAAAAAAGCTTACATGACACAATGACCCACACATATTAATAGTGGAAGACTTCTACATACCACTTTCGCCAAAGGATAGGTCATAGAAACAGAAATTAAACCGAAAAATAACGACACTAACTAACATTTGAATCAAATGGATCTAACAGATATATACAGAACTTTTTACCCAAACACAAAGGATTATATCTTCTTCTCAGCACCCCATGGAACCTTCTCCAAAACTGATGATATAGTAGGTCACAAAGCAAGCCTCAACAAATTGAAGAAGATTGAAATAATACCTTGCATCCTATCAGATAACCAAGGTCTAATACTGGATTTCAACAACATCAGAAATATCAAAAAGCCTACACACACATGGAAACTAAACAACTCTCTACTTAATGACAACTGGTCAGAAAAGAAATAAAGAAAAAGATTAAGGACTTCCTGAAATTCAACAAAAATGAAAGAAAATACCCAAATTTGTGAGATACATTGAAAGAGGTAGTAAAAGGAAAATTAATAGCACCAAGTACCTTTATAAAGAAATTGGAAAGATCCCATATAAGTAACTTAACAACACATCTGGAAGCCCTAGGGAAAAAAGAAGCAGAAACACCAAAGATGAGTAGACTTCTGGAAATAATCAAACTACAGGCTGAAATCAATAAATTAGAAACAAAATCCAGGCGTGATGGTGCACGTCTTTAATCTCAGCACTCGGGAGGCAGAGGCAGGCGGATCGCTGTGAGTTCGAGGCCAGCCTGGTCTACAGAGCGAGTCCAGGACAGCCAAGGCTACATAAAGAAACCCTGTCTCAAAAAAAAAAATTAGAAACAAAGAGAACAATTCAAAGAAGCAACAAAACCAGGAGATGGTTGAGAACAATCAACAAAATAAATAAACCATTAGTCAAACTAACTAAAAGTCAGAGAGATGCAATCCAAATCAACAAAATCAGAATTGAAAAGGGAGACATAACAACAGACAGAGAAGAAATACAAAGAATCATAAGATCCTACTCCAAAGGCATATATGCCACAAAATTTGAAAATCTAAGGGAAATGGACAATTTTCTTGATCGATTACACTTCCCAAAATTGAATCAAGATTAGATAAAAAATTAAATAGTCCTATTTCTCCTACAGAAATAGAAGCAGTCATTAATAATCTCCAAAACAAAAAACAAAAACAAACAAACAAACAAAAAAGCCCACGTCAAGATGGTTTCAGGGCAGAATTCTACTAGACCTTCAAAGAGGTGCTAATACCATTACTCTTCAAGCTACTCAAAAAGATAGAAATGGAATCAACATTACCAAACTCATTCTATGAGGCCACAGGCACGTTGATACCTAAATCTCACAAAGACCCAACAAAGAAAGAGAATTTCAGACCAATTTCTCTGATGATCATTGATGAAAAAATACTCAATAAAATACTCGCAAAATGAATACAAGAACATATCAAAGATATCATTCACCATGACCAAGTAGGCTTCATTCTAGGCATGCAGGGATGGTTTAATATATGGAAATCCATCAATGTAATCCACCATATAAACAAACTGAAAGAAAAAAAAACACATGATCATCTCCTTAGACGCAGAAAATACATTTGACAAAATTCCAACACCCATTCATGTTTAAAGTTTTGGAGAGATCCGGGATACAAGGCACATACCTAAACATAATAAAGGTTATATACAGCAACCCAATAGCCAACACCAAAACAAATGGAGAAATACTCAAGGAAATTCCTTTAAAATCAGAGAACAGGCAAGGCTGCCCAGTTTCTCCAAATCTCTTCAATATAGTTCTTGAAGTTCTGGCCAGAGTAATAAGACAACAAAAGGAGATCCAAATGGGAAAGGAAGCCAAATTATCCCTATTTGCAGAAGATATGAAAGTGTACATAAGTGACCCCCAAAATTCCACCAGAGAACTCCTACAGCTGATAAACACCTTCAGCAACGTGGTTGGATACAAAATTAACTCAAAAAAGTCAGTAGCCTTCCAATATACAAACGACAAATGTGCAGAACAATATAAAATTAATAGTTTCCAAACATGCTATTGGGGGTTGGAGCTTTAGAAAATTGACTGGGTGGGAGGAAAAATTTGAATCCATAGAATTCTACCCCTGGCCACATCCAATTCACGTCCTCATCATGAACAAAACACTAAGTCTTAACCTATTTCAGAATCAATGCTAAAATTTAATGTCCAAAGTTACAGCTAAAAACATCTACATCAGGTATAGATGAGATATGAGGCACAGTCTGCCCTTAGAGAGATTTCATCTGTATCCATGAACCTGTAAAAACAGATAAATTATATACTTTAAAAATATAATGAATATGAATAAATTAATAAAAACATATTTAAAAAATACAATGGAACCGAGTGTGGTGGCACACCCCTATAATCCCAGCACTCAGGGAAGCAGAGTCAGGCAGACCAATGTGAGTTCAAGGCTAGCCTGGTCTACAAAGTGAGTCCAGGAGTCCAGGACAGCTAGTGCTACACAGAGAAACCCTGTCTCGAAAAACCAAAAAGATAAAGATGGTAGATAGATAGATAGATAGATAGATAGATGATAGATAGATAGACAAATAGATAGATAGATAGATAGATAGATAGATAGATAGATGGATGATAGATACACAAGGTGGGAATGATCTCATGGGACTCCTAACAGTGGAAGCAGGGGCTATCACTGGTTCTTTTGCCTGCTTTTGGAACCCCTTTCCTCCTATTCAGTTGCATTGTACTGCCTTAATATTAGGGTTGTGCCTAGTCTTACTGTGACTTGATATTTCAGGTTGCTATCCCTGGGATGCTTGCCTTTTTCTGAAGGGAAACAGAAGAGAGGTGGATGAATGAGAAGGGGAGGTAGGAGGTGGAGGTGGGAGATGGGACTGCTAGGAGGGGAGGGGGGAAACTGTGGTCGGAATGTTCTATATGAGAGAAGAATAAAGAAAAAAGAAAACAAACACAGTGGTAGGGGCTGGGTACACAGCTCAGTTGGTAGAGCGCTTGCCTGATAGTCAAGAAACTCTGGGTGTGGACAGCACTTTGTAACACCGTGGCGGTAGAAGCAGGAGGATCAGAAGCAAGCTCATCCTCAGCTACGCAATGAGTTCAGTGTGCGGCTAGGCTGGGCTACATCAACGCTTACCTGAAAAGTAAAAATACAAGACGGGTACACCTGCCATCCTAGCCTGGGCTACGTAGCAAGTTTCAGGACAGCTTAGGCTAGGCAGCTGATCCCTGTCAAAACAAAGGAAGGAAGGAAGGAAGGAAGGAAGGAAGGAAGGAAGGAAGTAAGTTAGGAAGAAAGATTGATTCTGTGTGTATGGATGTGTATGCACGTGCATGTGCGGGAACACATTGCTGTGGAGTACATATGGTGGTCAGAGAACAGTTCTGGGGAGTGAGTTCTCTCCTTCCACTGTGGGTTCCAGAGACAGGGCTCAGTCACCAGCCTGGCCTACTCTGTTTGGAGACGAGCCCTGACCCTGCTCAGCTAAGCCTTCGCTCTTTTCTGTTGAATTTCTTCCATCTGCCTTGTCTCATCCTTTTAAAACTCCACAACTTTCTAGATATAACGATTTAAGAAAAAGCTTCCAACTACATCAGAGTTAAAGCAAATGGGTTAATGTAATTTCCAAATTGAAATTAATATCAAAAATATCCTCAGTATAAAAGTAAGTGATATCAAGAAAAAGAAGGTGTCCAAAGCAACACAGCCTTTTACTGCCAACTAATCAATCTTTTAATGCTTTTAAATTATCTCATTTGGGATTGTAGTTGTGGCCACATTTCCAGTTTGTTTCCTCATCTGTGCAAGGTAAACACAGCTAAGCTATGTGTTAAAGTAGGAAAGAGCCGCATGCCTTCACTCCCTTGGACATTTACTCTAGATTGTTAAGCCATACATAGTACCTTTCCTGCTGCTTTCTTATAGCTGATTGATTATGATGGCAATGTGATTGGAAGATGGTAAGAATGCTACCTATCTCCCACAGTGGTTTGTGGTTAAACTCTTGTATACTGCTTGTAATCATGCTTTCAGGAGCTATGAAAGAGATTTCCAAGACCCCAACCACATCTGAGCCATCACCCCTAGAAGCTCTGAGTACATCAAGACTACATTTATGATGACTCAAAACTGTACTTAAGTTTAAACAAAATATAAAACCTGCTACGAGGAAATATACATACAATAAATGCTATTACTCTGCAATCTGCCTGGCAGTAATATTTTCTGAGACAAAATCTATTACATACATTGCAAACGAAAGTGCCTCCAAAACAAGGGGAGCGACAGGGTAGGGACAGCAACTTACTTGTAACTTACCTACAAAGCTTTGAGCATGTCAGTCATCTGTCACCTCACATGTTGCAGAGCAATTAATTTCAGTTAGCCAAAGAATGATAAGAAAATTATGACATAATTTTTCACTATTTAAACTACAGAAAAATGATTGACATAAACGAGTCTTCTAACTCTAAGACTTGAGAAATGTATGTTCCCAAAGTATTTTTTTAATTTATTTTTTTTCCTCCTTTATTAATTTATTCTTGTTACATCTCCATGGTTATCCCATCCCTTGTATCCTCCCATTCTTCCCTCCCTCCCAATTTCCCCTTATTCCCCTCCCCTATGACTGTTCCTGAGGGGGATTACCTCCCCCTTTATGTTTGCATTAAAAAGTCCAATATCAAACAAAAAAAAATTGTTACTGTAACCTAGCGGACATTCAAGCATTCTTCAGTAAGATACTTCTTTTAATTTTAATTATTATATGTAAAAATATTTTAATGAGTAACATGATGGTTCATTCCTTTAATCCTAGATTTGGGGAGACAAGAGACAGGTGGATGTCTTTGAGTTTGCGACAAGTCTGGTCTACATAGCAAGTTCCAGGCCAGCCAGAGTTACATAATGAAAGCCTGTCTGGGAAAAAAAAAATTGTTTTCAACTCAATCTCTGCCATAGGAACAAAAGTCATGTATTACATATTCTCAAGAATTTAGCTTATTCTGCAGGACTATACGTAGCTCACACCTTCCAGACAATGGCTACTGAACCCCATAAATAGAAACATATTACTGGATAGGGGGCAGGGTCCCTGGATTACTGAGAGCCAAGTGTTTTGCTTCAGAACCGCACGGAAGTGACTGGGGTTTGCACTCCTCACCCTCCTCCCCACCCCACTCCAATCTGTGGATCTATATTATTCTCATTACTTGGTTGTTGGGCCCTCTGTGCTGTCAGTCATGGCGCTCACTGTCTATTATCATTACTGATCTCCTGTGTCACCGTCCTCCTAGCCACATCAGACTGCTTCAGTGCTACCCAGTGTATCTTTACTCTTCATCACTTTGCGTCCTGTTCCCTTCTCTTCTCAGCTGCCAAACAAAGGAGGTCCGCTTCACAGGTACAGCCAGCCAATCAATATACCTTTTTCCTTTCAATTAAAGAACAAAACAACAAGCGAATCAGGGAGATCTTTGGTTTCTCTGAGCTGTTTTAATCATAATGTGATACTGAAAGTTTTGTTCATTGTACAAAAGTGACCTTACAGTTTTGTTTTTGTTTAATTTCTAAGTATGGGGTGATTGTAGACACCCAGCCCACAGTCTATTATTATATTATATTATAAAACTTTGGGGTTAAAAAACAAGAAAATGTATCATGTTTGCCATCTTAAAAGTTAACTCATAAAGTTTTATTAAAATCAGATCATAAATGGACAAGCTTGAAACATAGCTCAATGCTATAACACTTGACTAGCATACATAACATCCTGGTCCAATCCATAGTATGACACACACCCCAAAAAAGCTGGGACTCGTTGCCCCACCTGTAAACCTATGATTTCAGTATGTGTGTGGCTGTGACAAGAAGAATCATGAGTTTGAAGCCAGCCTAGAATACAAAGACTATTTCAAAAACTCCAAAGATGATACGTCAGTGACCAAAAGGCACAGGTAAAAAAATGTTTAACATCACCGATTATCATAGGACTGGGAATCAAAACCACAGACAGCCCTATATGGTTATGAGTATGGCAATTACTTCTATTTGAATGGTTTTGTGAAGATGTAGAGAAATAATCACAACTGTGTGTGCAAATTAGAGCTCTGTGCATTGCTGGTGGGAAATAAAAATCAGGCAGTCATTGTGGCCAACAGCATGGCAATTCCTCAAAAACTTATACACAGAATTACATGTCAGTCAGCTTTCTGTTACTATAATAAGTACTAAATCAATCAACACATGAAGAGAAAAGGTTTTCTTTGGCTCCCAGTTTTAGAGGTTTCAGTGCATTTTTTTATTGGCCTTATTGCTTTTGTACCTGTGGAAGGGAGCGCATTATGGTGGGAGCAGAAAGAAGCACATGGCAGAGCAAAGTGCTCACTTCTTAGCCAGGAAGCACAGCAAAGGGCGGAGGAAGGAGCTAAGGTTCCACTCCCCTCTTCACAGTCACGTTCTCAAAGCTGGAAAACCTCCAGCCAGCACCTACTTTTTTCCCCCTAGCACTTCTCTGAGGACCAAGCATTAAGACACAAAGATTCAAGATACACATGAGTCCAAATTACTACAGATCAAACAGTTTCACTTAAGGATACATAACCAGAAGAAATGAAAGTAAGGCCAACAGATGTTTGTACACAGGGCAGCAGCATTTACAGTAACCAAAAAGTGAAAGTAACCCCAGTGTCCACAGATAAATAGATAAAGAGATACATTTATACAGTGATTACTATATTCAGCTTTGAAAGGAAGGATATTCTGGCATATGCAATATCATAGTTGAAACTCGGGGACACTGTCCTACGTTAAGTACGCCAGCCACAAAAGGACAAATGCTGTATAAGTGAACTCAGGGTAAATCCATAGTAGTCAAGGTCAGAGACAAAAGGAAACTCCTTTGCTGCCAGGGACAACAGGTAGTTGACAATGAGGCATTAGCGTTTAACAGGTAAAATCAGTACAGAGGGGAAAAATATTCACTACATACGGACCCTATTGGGCAAACCCAGTCTAACACAACCAAAGGAACACACACATTACATTAACTGACTGAACGCTGGTAACTCTGTTAACTGCTCCATAAAAGCACGGACGCACCTTTACATGTGTACTGACCCTCACAAAGCTGACCCTCCTCACAGAGCTAAGTTGGTGGCGAACAAATATGATCTCTCAAAAACATAGCAAATCACCCGATATTCTTTCTCCAGACTGCTAATCCCTGTGTCTTTCCTATCCCAAGTGATGACAGATGTGTTTCTACCTCAGCACCTCTGTATTCACCTAAACCATAAGCCCATAGCTGTACAGTCTGGCCCCTCACTTAATTCCGATCTCCGAGCAACGAGGCCTTTCTTTCGCAAAGAGGACTCTAAGACAGCACTCTCCCCTCCGCTTGCGAGCCTTCTCACTACATTTTATGAATTTGCTATGGATTGCTCTCCACCCAATAGAATAAGCGCATCAGCAGCGCAGGACTTTCTGTTTTATTCACTATCAGCTTCTCTGAGCTTGGGACGTTCCCTGATGTACTGAAGGAGCTGGATAAATAGATAGATAGACGCTCACAGCCTTATAAATTGTATCTTCCTCTTGGCCTGGATACTGTTCTACCTTCCAGAAGTGCTGCTGTAGCAGCAGCCAAAACGCCATTCCAGCCAGTCCTTCACTTCTCACCCCTTCCATGGTTAAAGGGACCAGACTCCTAGTTTAAAAGTAGAAAAGTTTTTTACACACCACTCCATTCCAGCACTGCCAATGAAACCCAGATTTAGCACCTGAAAGAGTTAAGGGTATCTGAGAATAAGAAGAAACAGAATACTAGTTTCGGCAGGGCTTTAAGGCAAAACCAAACCATGAACTTTAAGAGCGTCACTACACCGCACCTATTTAAAAATAATCAAAACAAGGCAATTAGCAGATCCAGACCACAGAACTTTCCCGCTACACTTTTTTTTTTTTTTAGGACAGTGCGATTTGTCTTTAAGATGCAGGCCAAACGCACTTAGACAGAAGTGACTTGTTCCAAAAGATAGACACTTTGAAAAAACGAGACGCACGTGATGTGGGAGGAAAAATAGTCTGCTTCCAAAAGTAAGTAACTCTGAGAAGAATGTATACATCTTGCTAATGTTCATGCGATACAAGTTTTGAGGGCATTTCATAAGGGGACACTTTAATGTTTGCGACGAGGGGATGCCAAGGCTTTAGCGGCTAACACTTTTTGTATTAAAAACGAACAAGCAAAAACAACTTCAACCAGACAACTGCCACACAATAAGTGGAGGGTCCTTTACTGTAAGGTCTCTCTGGTGACAAGCACAGTCTCAGGGGCTCAGACACAAGGCTAGCCACCCCAGGACACACACACACGTGTTCCTCCTGCCTGCAGAGTGGACAAGGCAGGTGGAGGCAAGGCCTTTGCAAAGTCCTGGACCCAGGTGAGGGAAGTGGCCGCTGTGCCACCGTCCCGCCCGAGCCCCAGCCAGGCCGCCCCTCCGCCAACGGCAGGGCGCAGACGTTGCCAGCGCCATCCTACCTGAGCTGTGCCCCAAGCTGCACGGTGGCGGGGGATAGGAAGGAGGAGGCGTGGTCTTCCAGCTCTCAGGGCGAACTCCCTCGCGCCCCAGGTCCCAGTCGCTCACTCTCTCGGGATGCGCGCCCCCAGCAAGTTCGAGTTGCACTTCCGGGGTCTGCAGGGGACTTAAACGTCATCACGTACGCGACCGCCGCGGAGCCAACAACCCGGAAATGGGCGGGGCGGGCCTCTGGCTCTGTTCCTGCTGTGCTAATGGGTGCGTGAGCTAAGCCAGTGGGTTGTACTGTGTTGAGCGTCCTTGTCGCACTCCGCTAGCCTAAAGCCTCCTCCTGGCTGGCCTTAAGCGAATTCCCCATTCTTGGTTTGTGTGGCTTGTGTGTTTTACTCTAGATGACACGGGGGCGGGAGGGGGGGACGCCTAGGTTTGAAAGATTTTTGTTTACCAGGAAATTAAGAGAGGAAGTGTAAATGCTAACAAGCTAATGACAGCTGACTCAAATAAGAAGAGTGTTGCTGTTCTGTTTTTCCAAGATAGGCTTGAAAATGGTTCTCTTAATGGTAGATTAGGGGTGAGCAATAGGTGCAAATGATTTTAAATTTTTATGTGGTATTCTGATTTCTTTACCGCCCACCCCACCCCCGCAAAACAAACAAAACAAAAACATTATTTTACCAATGAAGGCCAGGCCAAAGAGAGTACTGGAGACACAACTATGAGTGACCACTGACCTGAGGAAAGGGT
The DNA here is from genome assembly GCF_964271855.1 of Acomys minous. Lineage (NCBI taxonomy): Eukaryota > Metazoa > Chordata > Mammalia > Rodentia > Muridae > Acomys > Acomys minous. The sequence continues at coordinate 80,320,181 of NC_140492.1, read as the reverse complement.
GGCAGCTAGCAAACCTACATTTGCAATATTTTCAGAGAGAAGATTCCAGAATTTTTGGAAGTACACTGTACCCCACTCCCATAATCTCAACTCCTGCTTTCTTCAAAACGAAAGGCAATGTTATTTGTTGGCAGTGTGCCCTATTCCAACTGTATGAGCACAATGACTTTATCTTGTCTTTTTAAGGTACCCTCAACCAGGACAAGATGCCTGTCACAAAATATACAATAAATGTCGCTTGGATAAATTAGTGCTTATCTATTACACTAGTTGGAGAAACTTAGTAACATACAGGACAAGAGGGTGGAAAGTCATCACAGCAGGTAACAATTTGGGCGGGAAAGGTTATAGCAGTATAAAGGAAATGTTACTGAGGAAAACCAGAATTTACTCAAACAAGCCAAGAATGCCTAGTAGGAAGCCATAGCATTGTAAGACGGTTAGGGTTCCATTTTAACAGAAGAAAAGAGGTTCTAAAATGCTTTGTATACTATGAGCAAATTGAATTTTGTGTTTCAGATAGTTTTTTTTAAATCATGAAAAACAACATATTTTCATTTTTGTAGACTGACAACCATGAACAAGTTCCTTAAAAATGCTCCTGGGGACAGGGGTTGGCTCAAGAGATAACTCACCTGTTAAAAAACACTTAGTGTTCTTCCAGAGAATCAGAGTTTGGTTCCCTACACTCATAACACGTGACTGGGCTCACCACTGCCTACAACTCCAGTTCTAGAGGATCCCATGCTTTTCGGCCTCCAGTTGTCAGTGCACACAAGTGGCTCACATAAGCTCACACAGGCACATGCATATACACATAAAAATCTAAAATCAAAACAAGAAAAACCAAGCCTGGTAGTGGTGATGGCACATGCTTTTAATCCCAGCACTCAGGAGGCAAATTCACTTTCTGTGAGTTCAAGGCCAGCCTGTGAGTGCCAGGATAGCCAGGGCTACACAATGAAACCTTGTCTTGAAAAACCATAAAACAACATTGGACTAAAATCTGGTCAATCTCTGATGTCTCTCTCTCTCTCTCTCTCTCTCTCTCTCTCTCTCTCTCTCTCTCTCTCTCTCTCACTCTCGTGTGTGTGTGTGTGTGTGTGTGTGTGTGTGTGTGTGTGTGTGTTTGGGGGAAAGAGAGAGAGAGAGAGGGAGGGAATATGTTTTCCATAACTATAACTACAACTATGCTATAGGGTAACTTGACTTGTTCAAGGCTTATGACAGCTACTATGAAAAGACTTGTCCTAAAAATAATAGTCTAAAAGAAAGAGAAGAAATCCAGAACAGAGGCCCTTAAACTGTGTTCAACAAAATCACAGAAGAAAATTTTTCTAAGCTGAAGAAGAAGTCTATAAAAGTACAAGAAACATACAGAACACCAAGTAGATTATACCAGAAAAGAACGTCCACTAGCCACACAATAATCAAAACACTAAACATACAGAACAAAAATATTAACTGCTACAAGAGGGAAAGGGTATATAAGGTAGACTTAATATTATTACACCTGACTTCTTAATGAAGACTCTAAAAGTCAAAAGGACCTGGACACGCTCTGCAGAGTCCAAGAGATCACATATGCCTTCTCAGAATACTATACCCAGCAAAACTTTCAATCACTATATATAAAGAAAATAAGATATCCCATGTTAAAGCCAAATTTAAGCAAATCCCTCTACAAATCTAGTTCTAAAGAAGGTATTGGAAGGAAAATTCTAATCTATGGAGATTAATCATGAAAACATAGGGAATCCTTAGACCAGCAAAATCAGAAGAAGAAAAGCACACACAGACACACAGAAACCATGACCATCAATGACAACAATAAATAATAGTAATCAACAGTCATTGGTTAATATCAATGGTCACAATTTCCCAATTTAAAAAAGCAGCCTGACAGAATAGATGCAAAAGCAGAATATATCCTTCTGCTGCATCCAAGAAACACACCTCAGGATCAAAGATAGACATTACTTCATCATAAAGGGTTAGGAAAAGATACTCTAAACAAACATCATAGCCATTTTAATATTTATCAAAATAAGATTTCAAATGAAAACTAACCAGATAAATTCATCAAAGGAAAAAATCCACCAAGACGACATCATGGCATTCTTAACATGTATACAACTAAACACAAGGGCACCCAAGTTTGTAAAAGAAACACTATTTCAGCTTAAATCACATATTGACCACCACATACTGATACTGGGAAACTTCAATACTTCACACTCACCAATAGACAGGGTATACAGACAAAACTAAACTCAGAAAAATAATGGAGCAAGACTGTCTAACCATCTCATTAAATGCAGAAAAAGGCCTCTGAAAAAAATCCAACAGATGTGCATGATAAAAGTCATAGAAAGATTAGGGATAAAATAGGCAAACTCAAACATAATAAGGGCATTTACAACAAGCCTATAGCCAATATCAAACTAAATGGAAAGAAATTGAAAGCAATTCCATCAAAGCCAAGAATGAGATAAAATTGCCTACTCTCTCCATATCCATTTAACATAGTACTTGAAACATTAGATACAGAAAAAAAAATACAACTGAAAGAGATCAAGGAGATACAACTTGGAAAGGAAGAAGTCAAAATATCTTTATTTGCATACAATATGATAGCATATAGAAGTGACTCTAAAATTTCCATGAAAACTTCTACAACTGATAAACATTTTCATCAAGGTAGCTGTATACAAAATTAACTAAAAAAAATAATAATCAATAGCCCTCCCATATCCAAATGACAAACAGACTGAGAAAGAAATCAGGGAAACATCGTTTACAATAGCCATAAACAATATAAAATATCTTGTGATAACTCTAACCAAGCAAGGGAAAAACCTTTGTGACAAGAACCTTTTTGGTTTTTGGAGAAAAAAATTAAGAAGATACCAGAAAATAGAAAGACCTCCCATGCTAGTGGGTTGCTAAGATTAAGATCTTAAAAACAGCCACTGTACCAACAGCAATCTACAGGTTCAATGCAATCCCCACCTAAAGGCCAACACAATTCTTTACAGATCTTGAAAAGACAAATCTCAACTTGATATAGAAAAACAAAAAACCCAGGGTAGTTAAAATAATCCTGAGCAACAAAATAATTGCTGGAGACCCTACCAATCCTAATTTCTAATTGTACTACAGAGCTATAGTAACGAAAACCACATGGTATTGGCATAAAAACAGGCATGTTAGACAACGTAACTGGAATAAAAACCCAGAAATAAATCCCCACACCTATGAACTCCAGGTTTGTGATAAAGAAGCCATAAATACACAATGGAAAAAAAACATCTTGAATATATGGTATACATCAAATGTATGTCTGCGTGTAGAAGAATGTAACAGATCCATACTTATCATCCTGCACAAAACTCAAGTCCAAGTGTATCAAAGACCTAAATGCAAATCCAGATAAGCCAAATCTTATAAAAGAGAAAGTGAGGAATAGCCTTCAAGTCATTAGTACAGAAGATAACTTCCTTAACAGAATGCCAACAGCTCAGGTTCTAAGATAAACAATTAATAAATGCGACTTCATGAAACTGAAAAGCGTCTGCAAGGCAAAGGACAATGTCAATAGGACAAAACATCAGCCTGCAAATTGGGAAAGGATTTTTACAATTCTACATCCAAAAGAAGGACTAACATTCAAAATATGTAAGAAACTAAATACCAAAAAGCCAAATAGTACAATTGAAATATGGTGAACAAAACTAAGCAGAGAATTCTCAATAGATGAATCTCAAGACGCTGAGAAACACTTAAAAATAAATGTTCAACATGCTTAGCCATCAAGGAAATGCAAATCAAAACTAATTTGAGATTCCATCTTACATCTGTCGGAATGGCTAAGATCAACAACAAAAGTGACAGCTCATGCTGGTGAGGATGTGGAGCAAGAGGAATACTCATTCTTTGTTAGTAAGAGTGCAAAGTTTTATAGGCACTATTTAAGTCAGCATGGTGGTTCCTCAGAAAATTGGGAATTGATCTACCTCAAGAACCAGCTATACCACTCTTGAGCATATACCCAAAGGGTGCTCCATCCTACCACAAAGACACTTGTGCAACTATGTTCATTGCCACTTTATTTATAATAGCTAGAAACTGGAAACAACCTAGATGTCCCTCAACAGAAGAATAAATTGAAAACTGAGGAAGATGATATGTAGTGCTTGCTTTTGACAAATATCAACCCTTTTCTTTAAAAGAGCAAAGAAAAAAGATGTCTTAATACCTATTTTATGTATAAGACTTAGTAGAAACAGAGATACTCCAGAAGAAAGTAAGTCATACCAGAGAACAGGAATGTGAGATTCTCTAAGAGGGAGTCAGACTTCATTGTCACTTTAACAGTCACATAGGCTTTTGGTGAAGTTTGAACCCCTATTAAATTCAAAGAGTTCCCAATGAACTTAATGAGACCCAAAGATGGTTACTCGGGATAATCAGATAAGATTACACTGGATAAGGTAAAAGTCTACTTCTCTGGAATGCAGAAAGGTGGGATATCTTCACTGTGAGAAAAGTTAATAGTCTTATTTAAAATTCGTAGAAAATTATTTGGAGAAAGAATAAGGCTCTACCTAAGCATAAGCTTAAGGCTTAACATAAATCATCCATATATGAAAGGGGTGTTATCTCCATGTCAATACCCTTCACAGCAAATGGTGAATGTACTAGAATTCTTGTTTCTCAGCAGGCAAGATTTAACCAGACTCAGGGTAAGGGGCCACTTTCCCTTCCTATGTGAAATAATTTTCTGCAATTTTTCTCCCCCTTCTTCAGGATCACAGAGTCAAACCATTTCACTGACTCTTCCACCTACAAAATATTATCTAGTGCTTGAAATCACTCACTTTTGCTTCAACTTAACACGTGAGTGTGTTTAGAATTTTTTTTAACTGCATGGAAAGATAAGTTGATGATTTTCAAGTCACGTATCAAGAACAAATATTTAAATACCAAAAAGTAAAATTATCCTGTTTATGGGATTTCAGATGTATACATAATCTACAGTTGAAAAGCCGTTTGTAGGCACAGTCCAAAGACTTCCACCATTTCTAGCATCTAGTGCACGAAAAGGGGTTCCTCCAAATAGTGTCAGATTTGACAGTTTGCAAGAACACCTCATGGAATCAGCAGAAAGTTGTTTTGCCCAGTTACAATTAATTATAAGAAAACAATATTAAGTACCAATATGTAATTCTACTGTTAGGCAACACAGATACAGAAGTCATCCCTTGAAAAGCATGTGTCAAAACAAAACAAAGCAAAGCAAAAAACAAAAAACAAACAAACAAACAACAAACAAACAAAAAACACATAAATGAATTCTGGGAACAGTAAGAGGCTGTGGTTATATTCCTGCCCCACTGTCAGGACATGCCTTGCCACACTCTCTTTCCTCAACCCAGCATCCACAATACACACCTACTTACTATTGTCTATTCAGGGAGCTCACTAGAGTTTCAACATTTCAGAATTTTTATTGACATTTTATTATGTAGGCATGATTGATTAACTGCCTACATAGATTAACTCAATCTTCTGGTAAAGTGATATCATATACCCAAAGCCTGCACACTAAGTCAAATAAGTGTGTGCATTAGGGTTCCTAACAGATCAGAATTGATGGATGAAATGTATTACAACAGAGAACATGATAGATTGATTTACATGATAGTCTACAGGTACTCTCAGAAGAACTGTCTGCATGCTGGCAAGGCTTTGAACTTGATAGCTGCTCAGTCAGGGATGTAAAGTGCTGTAGCGCTGCCAATCTGGTGCTGAAGATCTGGAAGACTCCAGGGAGCCACTAGTTTACAGTCCATGGGAGAGAGTTGAAGAAACTTGGCTCTGATGCCAGTGAAGAGTAGCAGCAGTGACAGCAGCAGCAGCAACAGTTACACCAAAAATACAGCTAAAGTCACCATCAGGAAGAAAATTTGGCCAAACAGTAGCATTGCCTTTTCCTTGGATATCCTCACACCTGTGACAGTTGATGGATCATGCTAACACTTTGGGGAGGGTCTTAGTTAACACTTCCTGAAAATGTCTTCCCAAATGATTATCTCTTAGGTGAATCTAGATCTAGTCAAGTGACAATCAATTTCACAAATCCACGTCTTGTCAACCTAATACCAATCTGCATATCCTTATACTCTGTTTGATTTCCAAATGAGAAAAGCAACAAGGTTATAGTTCTACCTACCATTATAAAACTATTCAACATTCATCCAAAAATATGTGACTTTCCCCCCAAGAATTCATGGCAAAGTCTATTGAAGAATGCTTAGTCTTTTAATGGCCTGTAATTCAACATATTTAGATTTAACATCAATGAACTACTTATATCATCTCAATCAATGTTATTTTACATTACAAAGAAATAAAGGAAAGAAAATAAATATTTCTGTAGTAAGAATTTTGGTTTCTTTAGAACCCCAGTTATGTTATATAAATATGTTGTTGTTTTAATTCAAGGTGTAGGATATGGGGCTGCTTCAGATTGTCCACAGGAGATGACTAATAATGTGTCTTGTGCTCTGGCAGGGGTGTGATTTTTGCTAGCTGCAGACAGTTAAATTCTGGGAATTCTTGAGAAGGTATAAATGGGAGAGCCCTGAGAGGGTCTGTGGCCACTGCTGATCCCCCTGCTGCTGCCCCAGCTGCTGCAGGTGTCTACTGGTGTTGGTTTCTGCTGATGCATTTGCTATTGTAGTATTAGTGGATTACTGAATTGCTGGTTTGCTAATGCTGAATTGCTGGTTGCTGGATTGCTGGATAGTCTGACAAAGAAGATTGTGCTTGCCCCTAGGGACCTAACAGCCCTAATCAGAAGGAAGTACTCTAAAGGGGTTTAAGTTCCCTTTCTCCTCTAAGTTACTTTCTTGCCTATCTAGCATTGGGGGAGGCAGGCTGGAAGGGATTGTGGTTAAGAAGGGTGGTAAGTAGGAAAACCCAAATAAGATACTGAAAAAAAAAATACATCTGCTAGTATGCTCAATGAGGCTAGGTATAATAAGAAATTGTGTTTCTAATGCTGTAGGAGAGACCCTAGGGTACTAAGAAATGGATACTCTGTTTCAGGGACATCTAGGTTGTTTCCAGATTCTGACTATTACAAATAAAGCTGCAATGAACATGCTTGAGCAAATGTCCTCATTATGTGGTGGAGCATCTTTCAGGTATATGCACAGGAGTGGTAGAGCTGAATCTTTTTTTTTAATATTTTTATTTTTTACATATACATTCATATTATTACATATATACAGTAAACTACTTATAAGAAGAATCATGAAACAATCAGGAATTGTATAAAAGTTACATTCTCGGTGCTTTGGCTATTTGTATTTGGCCGCCTTAAAGAAAACATCTTTCCTATCTTGATGAATCTAAAATTCTGAACATAAATCATTATCTATAATATCTCATCATTATCAACTTATAACATCTGTCTAGACCTAAAAACACCTAAACAACTAAGCTTAATTGTAAAACTAAATTATCTGGTCTTCAACCCCATCAGAGACTTGAGAAGGAATAAAATTAATTACCTAAGTTTATAGGGAGTGCAGGTTATTGGCTTCCTAAATGAGAAGATGACAGAGACAGTTGGCTACCTGAACAGTCACCCAAACTCTCTATAATGTTGGAACATCATCTTCAGTCTTCTGGCCCAATATATCTGACAGGCATATTTGTGAGGCAGGACCTATTTAGGACATGCTTACCCTGTCTTGGCAGAGTTTGGCTGTTGAATCTGCCTGAATTCAAGCTTGTCCTTTTTTTAGGCAGAATTTTGTCTGTAGAAGAAATTAAAACATTTTCACCTGTCTTGAGGTAGCACTATTCCCAATTTTTAAAGAAAATGCCAGATTGATTTTTAAAGCGTTTGTACAAGTGTGCCTCCCTGGAGGAGTGTTCCCCTTTCTCAATATCCTGGCTACCATGTGCTGTCACTTGAGTTTTTATCTTAGCCATTCTAATGGGTGAAGAATGGACTCTCAGAGTCATTTTGATTTCCAATTCCCTGAGAATTTCTTTTTTTATTTAATTGATTTATTCAGATTACATCTCAATTGTTATCCACACATTTGTATAGGCCTGTTCCTGCCTCTCTCCCTCTTTCACTCTATTACCCTCTCCTAGGTCTGTGACCGAAGGGGACCTCCTCCCCCACCATATGATCACAGCCTATCAAGTCTTATCCTAGTAGCCTGAATGCCGCCAGGCCTCCCCTCCAAGGGGAAGTGGTCAAATATGGGTCATCAGACTTCATATCAGAGTCAGTGGCCACTTTCCACACAGCTGTGGAGAATGTTCTGTCATTAGCCCCATCTGAAAAGGGGTTCAATGCTTATTGCATGTATTGTCCTTGGTTGGTGCAGTAGTTTGAGCAGACTCCCCTTGGGTTCAGATCCGCCCATCATGATGTTATTCTTGTAGGTTTCTAGGACCCTCTGGATCCTTCTATTTCCCCATTCTCTCATAATTATCTCACCTAGGGAACCAACAGAATGTCCTCACATCTATCCCAATCTCCTGGTAAGTGAAGACTTTCATGGGACATCCCTCTTGGTCTAGGGTCCAATTATAAGACAGTATATACCAAGTGAGTCTTTCTGGGTCTGGGTTAACTCACTTAGTATAATCATTTCTAGTTCCATCAATTTGCCAGCAAATTTCAGGATTTCTTTTAATAGCTGAGTAGTATTACATAGTGTAAACATACCACAGTTTCTTTATCCATTCTTCAACTGAGGGACATTTAGGTTGTTTCCAGATTCTGGCTATGATGTATAAGACTATTATGAACATAGTTGAACATATGTCCTTGTGTGGTGGAGCATTTTCTGAGTATATTCCAAACAGTGGAATAGCTGGGTCTTGAGGTTGCCCTATTCTCAGTTTTCTAAGAAAAGCACCAGATTGATTTCCAAAGTGGTAGTACCAGTTTGCATTCCCAACAGCCATGAAGAAGTGTTCCCCTTTTCCCACATTCTTGCCAGCAAGTGCTGTCACTTGAGTTTTTTTATCTTAGCCATTCTGATGGGTATAAGATGGAATCTCAGAGTCATTTTGAATTGCATTTCTCTGATGACTAAGGATATTGAGGATTTCTTTAAGTATTTCTCACCCATTCAATATTCCTATGTTGACAATTCTCTGTTTAACTCTGAGCCCCATTTCTTAATTGGGTTATTTGGTTTGGTGGTGTTTAATTTCTTGAGCTCTTCATATATTTTGGATATTAGACCTCTGTCAGATGTATGGTTGGTGAAGATCTTTTCCCAGTCTGTAGGCTATATCTTTGTTCTGTTGACAGTGACTTCTACCTTACAGGAGCTTCTCAGCATCACAAGGTCCCATTTATTAATTGTTGACCTTAAGGCCTGGGCTGTTGGTGTTCTGTTTTGGAAGTTGTCTCCTATGCCAATGAGTTCCAGATTCTTCCTCACTTTTTCTTCTAATCAATTTAGTGTCTCTGGTTTTATGTTGAGGTCTTTAATCCACTTGGACTTGAGTTTTGTGTATGGTGATAAATATGGGTCTGCTTGTACTTTTCTACATGTGGACATCCAGTTAGACCAGCACCATTTGTTGAAGATGCTATCCTTTTCCCATTGAATAGATTTGGCTTCTTTGTCAAAAATCAATCCCCCATATGTGTATGGATTTATTTCTGGGTCTTTGATTTGATTCCATTGTTCAGTCATTCTATTGCTATGCCAGTACCATATAATTACCATTGCTCTGTAGTACAGCTTAAGATCAGGTATGGAGATTCCTCCAGAGAATCTTTTAGTCTACAGGATTGTTTCAGCTATTCTGGGTTTTTTGTTTTTTGATATGAAGTTGAGAAGTGTAGGTATTTTGATAGGGAATGCATTGAATCTGTAAATTGCTTTTGGTAAGATGGCCATTTTTACTATGTTAATTCTCCTGATCCACAATTAAGGGAGATCTTTCCATCTTCTGATGTCATCTTCAATCTCCTTCTTCAGATATTTGAAGTTTTTTTCAAACAAGTCTTTCACGTGCTTGGTTAGTGTTCCTTCTAGATATTTTATATTCCTTGTGGCTGTTGTGAAGGGTATAGTTCCCTTAATTTCTTCCATTGTATGATTGTCATTTGGGTATAGGAAAGCTACTGACTTGTTTGAGTTAATTTTATATCCATCCATTTGGCTGAAGGTGTTTATCAGCTGTAGGAGTTCTCTGGTGAAATTCTGGGGGTCACTTATGTACACTATCATATAATCTGCAAATAGGATAATTTTATTTCCTCCTCTCCCATTTGGATCCTCTTGACCTTCTTTTGTTGTCTTATTGCTCTAGTTAGAACTTCAAGAACTATATTTAAGAGATATGGAGAAAGTGGGCAGCCTTGCTTGGTCCCTGATTTTAGAGGAATTTCCTTGAGTATTTCTCCATTTAACTTGATGTTGACTATTGGCTTGCTGTATTTAGCCTTTACTATATTTAGGTATGTGCCTTGTACCCCTAATCTCTCCAAAACTTTGAAAAAAAATCCATGTAGTCATCTCCTTAGATGCAAAAAAAGCATTTGACAAAATCCAATGCCCATTTATGTTTAGTTTGTTTATATGGTAGATTAAAGTGATGGGTTTCCATATATTAAACCACCCCTGCATGCCTGGAATGAAGCCTGTGCCATGATATCTTTGATGTGTTTTTATATTCATTTTGTGAGTATTTCATTGAGTATTTTTTTTGCATCAATGTTCATAAGAGAAATTGGTCTGAAATTCTATTTCTTTGTTGGGTCTTTGTGAGGTTTAGGTATCAAAGTGACTGTGGCCTCATAGAATGAGTTTGTTAATGTTCCATCCATTTCTATCTTTTGGAGTAGCTTGAAAAGAATCAGTATTAGCTCTTCTTTGAAGGTCTGATAGAATTCTACACTGAAACCATCTGGCCCTGGACTTTTTTTTTTTTTTGATGGGAGACTTTTAATAACTATTTCTGTAAATAGGACTATTTAATTTATTTATCTAATCTTGATTCAATTTTTGCAAGTGGAATCGATCAAGAAAACTGTCCATTTCTCTTAGATTTTCAAATTTTGTATCGTATATGTCCTGGAAGTAGGATCTTATGATTCTTTTTACTTCTCCAGTGTCCGTTGTTATTTCTTCCTTTTCATTTCTGATTTTGTTGATTTGGATAATGTCTCTCTGCCTTTTCTTTAGTTTGGCTAACAGTTTGTCTATCATTGATTTTCTCAAAGAACTAGCTCCTGGTTTTGTTGATTCTTTTAATTGTTCTCTTTGTTTCTAATGTATTGATTTCAGCCCTAGGTTTGATTAATTCCAGACATCTACTGCTCTCGGGTGTTTCTGCTTCTTTTTTTCCTAGGGCTTCCAGACGTGTCGTTAAGTTGCTTATACAGGATGTTTCCAATTTCTTTATAAAGGCACATAGTGCTATGAATTTTCCTTTTAGTACCTCTTTCATTGTGTCCCACAAATTTAGGTATGTTGTTCCTTCATTTTCATTGAATTTCAGGAAGTCCTTAGTTTCTTTCTCTATGTCTTACTGACCCAAGTGTCATTAAGTAGAGAGTTGTTTAGTTTCCATGTGTGCATAGTTTTTTTTGTTGTTGTTGTTATTTCTGTTGTTGTTAAAAATCCAGGTTTAGACCTTGGTGATCTGATAGGATACATGGTATTATTTAAATCTTCTTCAATCTGTTGAGGCTTGCTTTGTGAACTACTATATGATCAATTTAAGAGAGATACTTACAAAACAAAAAGGAAGAGTAAAGATGCCAGGGGCAGATTAAATCATGCCTTCTTAACATTAGTGTGTTTGTTTATTTATTTGTTTGTCTGTTTTGTGACAGGTTGTTTCTGTATAGCCTTGTCTGTCCTGGACTTACTTTGTAGACCAGACTGCCTCAAACTCAAGGCAATCTGCCAGCCTCTGCCTCTTTGGGTGCTGGGATTAAAGGTGTGTGCCACCATGCCTGGGTTAAGTTTTTTTTAATGTAAATGAAAAATGAACAACAGCAGCAAAGAGACATTAGGTTATAAAAGAAGAAAAAAAAAACAGTGGAATTAGATCAAGCTAAATACTATAAGGATGTGCTAACATCAGAATGGAGGCCTGCAATAGTTTTGCACTCGGGATGTGGTTTTGTTTATGTTTCTACAGGGAATTAATAGTAGAGTTACCATCTTATAAAGATTATATTTTTTCAGGGAAGACCTGATAACTGAGACCTGAATGACTTTGCATAGCCAGTGAATCTATTTGGTTACATGATCCTTATGACTTATTATTACATTCCATCCTTTCACACAGCATGGATGGAGATTTATATTAGAGTTTGATTACACAGTCTAAACAGACTCATATAGTTGATAGATGTGTTTTGCATGTTCAAACATAGAGCAGAAAATCATCATTAGCTGATTTGTGTACATCATACATTCCATACGTTGGTAATGCAAAAATGTACCTATATTGTCTTTAAAAGTATGTATTTTCAAAGCAAAAATATCAGACACCAATGAAGATAAAGTAGCCCAGGTGATCAAGCCTCACAGACTGCCTCAGTTACTGGTTCCTTAAAAATTTGCATCTATGTCAACTTCAAAATGGCTAGCTCAGCCTCAAAGACTGTTTCAGCAAGGACTTCAGTTAAGTCCTGCACTTTCCTGTCCCTCAGAGACTGGACAGCAATCAGGGGTCCCTTTCTCTATTTCTCTTTCTTCACTCTAGTCTTCTTTTTCTTCCAGCTAGTTTTGTAGGAAGGAGAAAAAGGGGGAATAAGACATTAAAAAGAAGAGGGGATATAGGGATGAGATGAAAGGGGAAAAAGTGGATTATTGTATCTACTTTTAGACTAGAAACCAACAAGTCTCAAATATGTTACATTGGTATGGATTATTATATATTGATAGAAATTTAAGGTTATTTGTTCAACTCTTGTTTAATGTACTATACATATGCAACTCATTTAAAATTTTGATGTAAAGTTTCAGTTCCTGGAAGCTACTAGTGTAAACTCTTTAGAATAATTAGAAATGCAAGTTAGTAGTTAGCATCTATAAAAAATCAAATTGTAGTCATGTTAGATACTAGTTTAGTTAATTACAGAAATAGTCTTTTACATGTTTTCAAAGTTAAACAAATAACTCATAGCAAGAAACAAGAAATGTTTGTCTATTCAGATATACTAGAGACAGATAGATGGTCTTCAAACACTTCAGAGATTTGTAGAGTATGGCATTTAATATGTTTTAATAGTACAAAGATTTTCTGACAGAAAGATACATCTGCTCCTGGCAGCACCCCCAATCTACGTCAAAGAAGATTATGATCATCGAAGAACCTCCCCATGGAGTTTGTTTCAAACATGGCAAAGCTAGCCATTGGCCAAAGTATGCCCTTACTTTGATGCTGACAGCATATTGTCCAAACTGTGGACAAGCAAGACACTGGAAAATTGACTGTCCAACTTTGCCAAGATAAGGTAGGCAAGTCTTCAAAATTCCTGCTTCAGAGATAAGTTTATCAGATTTTGTAGGCCTGAAAGTTGAAAATTGGATACCCCAATGATACAGAGGAAACTTGGATGATTTTCCAGGGCGGCCAGCAGTCTCTGTCAGTTTTAGAAGCTACTTGCTGTGCACTTCCGTTTTACTCAGGTAATATTTATCCTTCTTGGGTCTTTGTTGTGGTTGAAGACTAGGTAGTCTTACAGTTTTCCTCATTAAGATTAAAGACATAAAAGCTTAAGTTGTTTAGGATCTAAGAAAATATTTTAACGTCTAAAAATATGTTTATAGGTTGATAAATACAGGTTATGATAAGAAAGTGATTTAGGTATAAAGCTTTGGGCTCATCAAGATAGGGTAGATAGTCAAATACTTTCTCCAGTGTTGCTAAATAAAAATGTACTGGACATTGTGAATGTAATTCTTATATGGTAGTTCTCATAATTGTTCTTATTATTTGTACTTTATTAAGGTTAGAGGAAAAGCCCTTTTTTTGGACTAAAAGTAGTGAGAATCTTGGTTTCTTTGTGAACATGTTTTTGTTTTAATTCCAGGTGTGGAATATGGGGGCTGCTTCAGATTGTCTACAGCAGCTGACTATAATGTGTCTCATGCTCTGCCAGAGGCGTGATTTGTGCTAACTGAAGATAGTTTTATTTGGGGAACTCTTGAGAGGACATAAATAGGAGAGCCCAATTAGGGCCTGAGGTGGCTGTCGTCCCCACTGCTGCTGCCCCCACTGTTGCTGTTTCTCGCTGCTGCATTTCATATTGCTGGATTGCTGGATTGCTGGATATTCTGATGTAAAAGACTGGAATTTCCCCCTAGGTGCCCAATGACATTAATTAGCATGAAATAGTCTAAAGAGGTCTACATAACCATTCCTCTCTAACCTTCTTTCTCACCCACCTAGTATTGATGGGTTGGAAGGATAGTATTGGTGTGGAGAAGGATAGTAGGTATAAGAACCCAAATAAAATAGCCAAAACAGTACTCCTACATCCTTGCTTAATGTATATGCATATATACACGAATATATTTCTAGCAAAATGTGACAGAAATGTTCACAGACATTATAATTTTCCTTCTGTATCACATAATGTGATCTCAATTAGCATTTATAACCATCTCTCTCTATAACCCATCTATACTCAGTCTACCCTCAGCAAACAATAGAATAAGTCTTGGTTCTTTGCGTGGAAACGTGACCTATATCTTTTTCCAGAAGGGTCTGGGACATTCATTAAGCTGCTTGGATTTGGTTGTTGTAGTTTCACAGTGACTGTAGTTGTCGGTCATTGTGACACTCAGAATGATCTTCTGCATGATGTACCTATAGTTCCTTATATCCATTGTGGAGAAACAGTCCAATTTTATCCAGCACTATTGATCAATCATGCCTAGGTCAATGAACCTCTCTCAGCTGACTGACTCTAGGAGACTAGCAGCCTAGGGGAATGCTGAGCTTTCATCCCAATGGAATGTGCATTGTGCCTCCTAGCAGAAGCACTCCTACGTCTACAACCAAGGCTTCTAGGAAAGCAGAGCACAAGGTTAAAGGACTTGTGAACAAAACTTTTGCTGATGATTCTATGAGAGCAACAGTGAATGGTACAGTTCTCATTTCCACCTCTTCTGTTTTAAAAACTTTATTGCCAGGAAACAAATTTGGTTGGTTTTAATATTCAGACAACAGTAACATGCCCTTGCTTGTTAATAACTACACAGACTGAAGTAACTTTTTATGTTTGATATTAAAATGTAATTATACCTTTCCAAGCTCTCCTTCAAATCCCTGGCCCTTTTTTCATTAATTGTTATTGCATGCATATACATGTATGTACATAATATATGTTTCTAGAAATAGCCTATTTATTCCATAATTACTTGTATGTGTGCTTTCAGGACTAATATTTTGGCACTGAGCAAACAATTGGTGTTCTCTTCCCTGGGGAAGACTATTTCTTTCACTCCCACTTTTACTCAGTTTCCTATAGTTACTTTTATAGGGTTGAGGCCCATGAGCCTTTCCCCATCCAATCTGGTATCATTCTTTTCTTTCTTTCTTTCCTTTTTTTTTTTTGTTTTTTTGTTTGTTTGTTTGTTTTTGTTTGTCTGTTTTGCTTTGGTTTTGATTTTTTGTTTTAGTTTTTTTCAATACAGGGTTTCTTGGCTGTCCTGGACTTGCCTTGTAGACCAGAATGGCTCAAATTCACAGAGATCCACCTGCCTCTGCCTCTGCCTCTGCCTCTGCCTCTGCCTCCCCAAGTGCTGGGATTACAGTCATCCACCACCATGACCAGTTCATTGGTATCATTCTTGTTCATCTCATGTTTGGGCACCCATATTGGTGGAACTTTATGGGTGCAGCTTCTGATATTTTGCGGAGAAACTTTTCACAGCAAATTCCCTGATTCTCTGACTCTTACAAAATTTTCATGCCCTCTTTTACAATGTTCCCTAAACCTTAAGTACAGGAGTATTTCCTAGATATAGCCATTGAAACTGGGCTCCAACACTCTGCATTTTAATTGGTTATTCTTTTCTATAGTGGTTTTCATCTGTTGCAAAGAGAAGTTTCCTTATAAGGTATAAAGATGATATTTATCTGTGAGTATAAGGACAAATGTCTATAAATTGTTATTAGGGATTATGGTGGTTTAATACATTAGTGAGTGATGTATTCTCACTCACTAGTGATAGATGTTCCTCAAATAACAATGATTATTAGCACTGTGTGTTTATTTATAAGATCCAAGTTATGATGGGTAGCTTAGGATGCATAAGGACTTGGTGTCCCAGTGTCTGATATTTATCTTTTCATTAAGGCCCAGTGACAGGCAAAATATGCCTCTCAAAAGGATAGTGGGCAGGAATTGTTCAAAATACCAAGAGCCTCTGTTGTCACCTACGGGGCCTGAAATGAAAAGGCTCCAAACAGAATTGCTATCTTTCTTTGACACCTCAAGTATCATTGAGTCTGTTAGATCATAGGGTCCCAGAGGCAAAGCAGCAGATCTATAGATTGAGTCTATTGAATATTCATTTCCTATTCAGAACCCCATTCAAAACTAGCATTCTTTTGGGTCATGTGTCCTATTGACCATGCGGTGGTTTGAATAAGAATAGCCCCTGAAGGTTCATATATTTGTTTTCTTATCATGATGTAACAGTACTTGAGAGGGGTTAGGATGTGTGGCCTTGTAGGAGTGGATATGGCCTTGCCAGAAGAAGTGTGTCACAGGTGTGGTCTTTGAGGTTTCTAAAGCTCAAGCAAGCACTGGTGCCTCTTTCTTCTTGATGTGCATGGAAGCAGATGTAGAATTCTTAGCTGCTTCTTCCACACCATGTCTGCCTGCATGGCAGGCTCACCACACTGATGATAATAGACTAAACCTCTGAAGCTGTGAGCAAACTCCCATTAAAATGCTTTCCTTTATAAGTGTTGCCATTGTTATGGTTGCTATTCACAGCTATACAACATTGACTAAGACAGCCCATAATAGAAAACCCAAGTAAGGAATGTACTATCTCCAAAATCCAAATAGACTCCCTAAATGATGTACTTCTTTCTTAATAGGAGGACGTCCAGGTATAATAATCATTGCCTTTAGAAGGAAGATATCCATGTTCTTCAATCCATTGGACCTCTAGAAATTTACTGAGGTAGACAGTCTTTGAATCTTGGTTAGATTTATTTCTCGTCCTCTTGTTGTTCATATACCACCAAGTTCATAATAGTTGCTATGTCATTCTCACTTGGTCCAGTCAACATAATTTCATCAATATAATGGATAAATGTGATACACTGTGAAAGAGACAAGCAATCAAGGTTCCCACTAAGTTGTGACATGAGGCAAGAGAATCAATATGCAATTGAGATAGAAGAATAAATATGTATTGCTAGTCCTCATGGATGAAAGTAAATTGTTTTTTGTGGTTCTCACAGATAGATATGGAAAAAGAATTATTTTCAAGATCAGTAAGTGCAAAACAGGCACCAGGATATGTGTGTTAATTTGCTCAAGTAAAGGAAATACATATGGCACAGCAACTGTAAATAGAGTCACCACTTGATTAAATTTATGATAATCACCTGTTGTTCTCCATGACAGACTCTTGTCTCCTGTACAGGACAAATAGAAGAAATTAAGAGAAATGTGATGGGGATCACCACACATTAATTAGTCCTTGATGGTAGCACCAATTTCTGTAATTCTGTCAGGGTTGTGATTCTGTTTGGGTTCACTATTTTCTCTGGTAGAGACAGATCACTGATCACTTTTATTTGGGTATTTCAGCTTTGCTCCCTCGGTTGGGGAATAAATGTGGGGATGCCTCTAACTTTCATGTACCAGAATT
The DNA here is from genome assembly GCF_964271855.1 of Acomys minous. Classification (NCBI taxonomy): domain Eukaryota; kingdom Metazoa; phylum Chordata; class Mammalia; order Rodentia; family Muridae; genus Acomys; species Acomys minous. The sequence goes on along the minus strand of NC_140492.1, from coordinate 80,302,266 downwards.
ATACCTTCTTGGACTGGGAAAAATAACCAAACACACACATAATGTGTTTAGGGATCAAAATAGTATTGACAGTCTGACCTCCACAAACTCATATTTGGAATAAGAGCCACAGTGCTGTTTAGGAGAGGTGGTAGAGTTAATGTTAGTTCAGAGTATGTCTAGTAGGTTCTGGAAGATTCAAATACTTTCGTTAGCACAATGAATAGTTATCCTAGCAAATAGACATAGATCACTTTGTGGAAAAAGTGAACAAAATGTTAAGACTAAACTTTTTTTTTTGTCAGTTCAGCACAGGTTAATCTCAAAGTGATCTAAACCTACTTTTTCTTACATTTAAAAAAATATTTTATTAATTTATTCATATTACATCTCAATGATTAGCCCATCCCTTGTATCCTCCCATTCCTCCCTCCCTCCTATTTTCCCCTTACTCCCCTCCCCTATGACTGTGACTGAGGGGGACTTCCTCCCCCTGTATATGCTCATAGGGTATCAAGTCTCTTCTTGGTAGCCTGCTATCTTTCCTCTGAGTGCCTCCAGGCCTCCACATCCAGGGTACGTGGTCAAATATGGGGCACCAGAGTTCGTGTGAAAGTCAGACCCCACTCTCCACTCAACTGTGGAGAATGTCCTGTCCATTGGCTAGATCTGGTAGGGGTTTGAAGTTTACTACATGTATTGTCCTTGGCTGGTGCCATAGTTTGAGCAGAACCCCTGGGCCCAAATCTGCCCATCATAATGTTCTACTTGTAGGTTTCTAGGACCATCTGGATCAGAGGGGAGGACATCCTATTGGGACTCTAGATGAGAGAAGCATGGGAGAATGGTAAAGTAGAAGAATCCAGAGCATTCTAAACCTACTTTTATTCAAAAGATCTATAAACTGACTCAAATCTGACAACTGGCTAAGAGACCATGATTCTCTCTTGTTATACTTCAAGGTAGCCATTTATTTGTTTGTCTTGAAATTTTTCTACGTACATAAATATGGCAAAAAAAACCATACTAGGATTCTTATTTATTCTTTCTGGAAACATAATGAATAAATACAGTGCCAAAGTTTTATATGAGTCACACCATTATGAAAATTGCTTTGCATGTTCTGTCCATATGGTACATTTATTTACCTTGCCTTTGATGATTGATGCTCCCAACCACCCCTGGTTACTGTAATGGCTTACTAGAGCCATTGATTCTAAGTTATCTAACAGAGCAGCTACACTCACACAATAACATCACTCACACAGAAAGAAGATTATGGGGTTGTAGAGATGGCTCAGAGGAAAAGAGAACGGCCTTCTCTTCCAAAGTTCTTAAGTTCAATTTCCAGCAACCACATGGTGGCTTATAACCATCTATAATAAGATCTGGTACCCTCTTCTGGCAAGTAGGTGTACATGCAGGCAGAACACTGTATACATAAATAAATAAATCTTTTTTAAAAAGAAGATTATTACAGATATTTTCAATTCTGCAGATGCTTCTCTTAAAATTTTGTTTCAAGTAGCGTGAGTAAAGAGCAGATAGTTTCAACTCTCTCACTGTGTAAGTTGTAAAGAGAAAATCCATCCCAGCATTCCCCTTTCCCTGAGCCTTTGAATCACTTCATCAACATTAAGCCAAAGAATATCAGCTCATTCACCGCAGACCATCTTTTGACCCATACTTCATCAACCAGTCATACAAACTAGTAGCAACTTTTTAAATTGTGTAAGCAAAGACATAAAATAAAATTTCTGCTCAATGGTTCCATATTAAAAACTCAACCTTAAGTAGTGGTATTTCTTTCAACCATGATGCATCTGCTTTTAAAATTCAGGCAACTGCTTGAAATTGTATATAAATATTTAAAAATTTATACAGCTTCTTTAAAATTCTGGGAAAACACATATTCCCCAGAATTTTGCTCATATGTATTATAAAACTCAAGAAATGCTTTAAAGGTATAATTATCTTCCTCACTGGTCATATTGTGAACCTCATTTTTAGAGTTCTGATGAGCCTGAAGTCTGGTTATAAATCAAGAAGTAAAAATAAGTGGTGAAGATAGGTTTAATAGATGGTGAGGATAGGTTCTAAAGGACAGTATTGTGTGTGTATGCCCATACATATAATATATATTATACTATGTATATATATTATATTTCTGAAGAATACACACACACACACACACACACACACACACACACACACACACACACACATCCTTCAGAAAAGGCCTTGTTAGTTCTATGGACAGAACAGGATTAATTTTTTTCAGGCAAGACTAAACAGACCTATATGGTAGGAGTTGTGGATAAGAAATAATATACCATATTTTTTGGACCATAAAATGCACTCCTCCCCCTCCCCAAAGTAGGGGGAAATTAGGGTGTGCCTTATTGTCTAATTGCTGTTTTTACTGTTATTATTATTTTACTTCTCTAAAAACTGGGTTTGTCTTTTGGTCAGGTGTGTCTTATAGTCTGAAAAATATTATACCAGTAAAGTAACAGGACTGTACTTCAGACCAAATGAACCCATCTTAATCTGAGATTTTAATTCTCTCACCCTCAAAACGGTCTTAGCCAATGTTCTGTCGCTGTGAAGAGAAAACATGACCTTGGTAATTCATAAAAACATTTAGTTGGGGCTGACTTACAGTTTCTGAGGTTTAGTCCATGACCATCATGGCAAGGAGCATGGCAGCACATGTACATAGTGCTGGAGAAGGAGGTGAAAGTTCTATATATGGATCTGCAGGCAGCTAGAAGAGAGAGCCATTGGGGCTGTCTTGGGCTCCTGAAACCTTCAAAGCCCACAATCAGTGACATGTCCTCCAATAAGGTCACACCTTCTAATCCTTTCATATAGAGCCACTCCTGAAGCATTTAAATATATGAATCTTCTCATTCAAACTACAACATTACACTCCCTAGCTGCATAGGCTTGTTGCCATATCACAATGCAAAATGTATTCAGTCCAACTTCAGACGTCCCCATAATCTATCACAGTCTCAACACGGTTTAAAAGTTCAAAGTCTCCCCTGAGACTTGTGGCAATCTCTTAACAACAATCCCTATTAAATCAATATAAAAAAGCAGATTACATGCTTTAATCACACAATGACACAGAAGATACATTACTGCTCCAAAAGGGAGGGAAAGGGAATGTAGTGATAAAGCAAGACTGGACAAAAGCAAGACTGAAAACTAGCTGAGAAAACTCCAAGTTCTGCATCTCCAAGTCTGACGTCAATGTGTTTTTCAGATCTCCAACTGCTTTCACCTTTGTTGACTGCAACACGTGCCTTTATCTCTTGGGTTGATTCCATATCTTGTTAGCAGCTTGCTTTGGCATGTTTCTATGACTCCTGGGAATGTCCAAGATAGCCAATGTCTTGGGGTCTCTGACTAAATTCAGGCTTCATTTTCAAAGCTTCACACAATAACCTTTCTGGATCTCCAAGAAGGGGCACCTCTGAAACATTCCAGGCTTCGGTGGCTTTCCTTAGTCATGAAGAGAGAGAGGCCATAACCCCTTGTTTCTAGATGTGGCTCAAAAGCCGGAACCACTTGGCTGAAACTGGCCAACTTCTGCTGCTTGCTGGGGCTGGAGCTTGGCCCCCTCTTCCAATTACATTTGCATCCGCTTTCTGCTGTTGATGGTTTCTTTCACTGCTTAAGCTTTTCTTTAATTTTTTGTCATGTGTTGGAAGCTTATTTGGGTGAGTTATTGCTAGGAAGCCACCATGCCTTTTGTTCTTATCGTCATCAGGCTTTTTCTTACTTTTTATCTCCTTGAGCATTGACCTTAGTTCATTTACACTCCCTGGAGTTCCTTTCCCCCCAACGCCGTACATTTTGTATTTTTCCTTGTTCAGCTTGCTCCTTTGTATTATAGATATGCCTAAGATTGAACACTGATAATCACATGACACAATCAACACTAGGCATCTTGAAACCACCTCTGTTACCAGATTTAATCTAAAACTCTTTAGGAGGAGAGAAAAGAGGAAAAAGCAGCTACTTTTTTCTCCAAATTATCACATGAATAGTCTCTAGATCAATTACTAGTAGTTTTCTTCTCTGATACCTCTTAAGATGGGCTAGTATAATCTACATTGCTCTCAGCACCACTGCCTTCCATATTTCTACTAGTATGGCCCATTATACCCTGCTTAAAGTGCTCAACTTCTTTCCTAATACAAAGTCCACATTCAGCCAAAAAGCAGCGTGGCCAGGCCTATCATAGCAATACCTCATTCCTTGGGACCAACTTCATTCTTAGTGTCCTATTCCTGTGAAGAGACACAATGTCCCTGACAACTCTTATAAATCATTTAATTGGGACTTGCTTACAGTTTCAGAGGCTTAGTCCATTATCAACATGGCAGGAAGCATGGTGCTAGAGAAATAGCTGAGGAGTTCTACATCTGGATCTGCAGACAGCAGGGAGAGAGAGCCACTGGGGCTTCTTTGAGCTTCTGAAAACTCAGAGCCCATCTCCAGTGTCATATTTAGGATTTCTACTGCTGGGATGAAACACTGTGATTACGAATCAAGTTGGGAAGGAACGGGTTTATTTGGATTTCACTTCCAGGTCACGGTCCATTAGTGGAAGAAGCCAGGACAGGAACTCAAGCAGGGTTGGAACCTAGAGGCAGGAAATGATGCAGAAGCCATAGAGGGATGTTGCTTGCTGGCTTGTTTCCCATGGCTTGCTCAGCCAACTCTCTCATATAACCCAGGACCACAAGCCCAGGGATGGCACCACACATAAAGGGCGAAGCCATGCCCACTGATGACTAATTGAGAAAATGCCCTACATCTGGATCTCATGGAGGCATTTATTCAATAGAAGTTCCTTCCTCTCTGATGATTTTAACTTGTTCAAATTGACATACAGAAATAGTCACTACAACTGACCTTTTGTCAACTTGACGCATAAATACATCACTACTAAGCCCCAACCTTCTTTTTCTTATTCATTGCTAAGATCTGAAATTTAGAATATAAATCACTTTTAAAACTGCATAATCTTCACAAATTAAAACACATTAAAATTTCATTCCCCTTAAAATATCCAATCTCTGACCATTGGCTAGTTCTGGGTAGGGGTTTAAAGTTTACCACCTGTATTGTCCTTTGCTGGTGCCTTAGTTTGAGCGGGACCCCTGGGCCCAAATCTGCTTATCATAATGTTCTACTTGTAGGTTTCTAGGACCCTCTGGATCCTTCTACTTTGCTATTCTCCCATGCTTCTCTCATCTAGAGTCCCTATAGGATGTCCTCCCCTCTGTCCCAGTTTCCTGGTAAGTGAAGGCTTTTGTGGGATATGCCTCTTGGGCTGGTACTCTGGTGCCTCATATTTGACCATGTCCCCTGGAGGGGGAGACCTGGTGGCACTCAGAGGAAGGATAGCAGGCTACCAAGAAGAGACTTGATACCCTATGAGCATATACAGGGGGAGGTAATCCCCCTCAGTCACAGACATGGGGAGGGGAATAAGGGGAAAATGGGAGGGAGAGAAGAATGGGAGGATACAAGGGATGGGATCACTATTGAGATGTAACAATAATAAATTTATAAAAAAACATTAAAAAATATCCAATCTCTCTAAAAATCCAAAATCTCTTTTAAAAGTTCAAGGTCTTTCAGCTGTGGACACCTGTGAAAATCAAAATTATATTAAATCCCTTCTTCAAGAATGAATAACTAGCTTCTATCATTTCATCACCTCAGATTTAAAGTCTTCTCCTTGTGCTTCCTGGGTGTTCATATCTCCAGGGCTTGCTCTGTTAGGATCACTGGTTTCTAGTGTTATTATATGGTTCTCAGCTATCTTTCATGTTCCAGCACCAAGTGTTTCAATTGCTGTTCCTCATCAGAACAAGACAGCCTCCAGTACACTTTCAAGAAAGCTTCCAATGCCAATTGGTCCACCATTTCAAACTGTCCCACACAGGATGTTAATTAAGCCTAGATGGGAGGGAGGGAAGAATGGGAGGATACAAGGGATGGGATAACCATTGAGATGTAACAATAATAAATTAATAAAGGAGGAAAAAAAAGGAAAAAAATAAAATATTTTAAAGAATAATTGTAATTAAAAAAAATTAAGCCTAGAATTTCTCAACATTTAGAAACTGGACCACAAATGTCTTTGCTAGTTTGTTTAACCTTTTCCCCATTTTTACTTGAGCCCCTACAATGGTATTATGCATCCCAAATAAGCCAGAAGAAACCTTCAGAGAATGACATCCCATTTCATTTAAGGGGGTCGGGTAGGTTTTTGGTTGCTTTCTTGGGCTATAGAGGGTTATTATCAATGAGAGTTGGCTACAAGTCTTATTTAGAGAGGAATAGGTCTTATTTAGAGAGAAAACAAGGTTAGAACAGTGATGTCTCTCTTTTACTTTATCTTTCATTCTTAGGTTTGGAGAAAGGGGTTGAAAAGAAAGAAGGGGGAATATAAAAATATATAGGGAAGATAGAACAAAAAATAGATTAGTGAATCTACTCCTCAAACTAATGTCTCAATTGTCACTCACAAGGTTCTTTTTAATTCACTGGTATAAGATTTTGTATATGGATACAAAATAAGTTTAATTCTAGATACAGTGGTATAAAATTCAAATGTAAGATTGCATAAATATATGTATATATATATGTATATGTATAATATATATTTCTACTCTTATATGATGTATTGTACCCATATAACTCAATTATAATGCAAGGTTTACCTCCAATACTTTGAAAGTGCCATTGCAAGCTGTTTAGGATAAATAAGTTATACAAATTAGTTGTTAGTTGATCAAATCACGGTCAAGCTAGCCTACTTTTATCACAAGAATATACATCTTAGGTGCAGCAGATAGATATGATTCTATAGAAAGATAAGGTAGGATAGTTAGGTAAGGTCTTACAAAACCCCAGAGACATGTGGAATATGGCATTTTAAAATGGTTTTATTATTTTAAAGATTCCTGACAATGAGACAGGGTAACTCCTGGCAATACCTACCTTACTTCAAAGAACATGATGAGCATCAAAGAATCTCCTTATGGAGATGGCATCAAATGTGTCAAACAAGCCACTGGGCAAAAGGTCCTCCTCTCTACCACAGACAGAATTCTGCCTTTAAAAAAAAGGGCAAGCTTGGATGCAGGCAAGAGCCGATGGCCAAACTCTGCCAAGACAGGTTAAGTAAGTCCTCAATAGTTCTTGCCTTACACATATGTCTGTGAGATATATTGGGACAGAAGCCTGAAGAAGATGCTCCAACATTATAGAGAGTTTTGGGTGACTACTCAGGTAGCAAACAATCTCTGTCGTCTTCTCATTTGGAAAGCTACTAACCTGCACTCCCGGCATACTTTAGGTAATCAAGTTTACTCCTTCTCAAGTCTCTGATGGAGTTGAAGACCAGGTAGCTTAGTTTTACAATTAAGCTTAGTTGTTTAGGGGTTAAGATGTTTTTAGGTCTAGATAGATGTTTTAAGTTATTAATGACAAGATATGGTGTAGATTGATCTGCATTCAGAATTTTAGATGCACGAAGATAGGAAAGATGTTTTCTTCAAGAATATCAAACACAAGTAGCCAAAACACTAAGAATGTAACATTTAGTTAATTCCTGATTGTGTCACGGTTCTTCTTGTTATATGTTGTATATATGTATAAAAATATAAATGTATATGTAAAAAATAAAATTTAAAAAAAGAATAACATCACTACTTCATACTGCTAACTTCAAAAATGTACATCCACTCATTTAAGATTAAATATAGATGGATAAAATAACTCTATTATTAAAATATAATTTGATTAAACATGCAAAGAAAGAAAGAAAGAGAGAAAAAACCTAATGAATGTTCCTGAAAGGGGAAAAAAAAAAGAAGAAGAAGAAGACAACAGCAACAAGGAGAAAATCTAAAGCTACTACAAATGTGACTGAAAGGGTGCAGAGTGCATGCCAAGCTAGCAGTTAAACATAGAAATGTCATCTATGTGCTGCTGGTCTCAGGATCATGAAAGGAAAGAGATTTTCCCTGGTGGTTTTAGACAGGCTCTAAAGGCTGGGAGTGTGGAGAGTGCTTGTTGCTCTTCTATTGCTGTGACAAAATACAACGACCTACACAACTTCCAAAAGCAAGTATTCAATTGGGATTGTGGTTTCAGTGTGCTAGATTCCATGATAGTAAAACAAAGACAAAGCAGCAAAAACATCCAAAAGCTCACATCTTGATCCACAAGCAGAGGACAGAGAGGGAACTCTGGGGAGGGTGTGAGTCATTTAAAGTCCTAAAGTCCACTTCCAGTGATACATTTTCTCAAAAGAGGCCACACCTAACCCTTCAAAAACAGTTCCACAGACTGGGAACCTTTGGAGGCTACTCTCATTCCAATCACTACAGTTCATGTCCCAACATGCATTGCCCCAAGGCCATATTATAATGCAAAACACACTTAGACCAACTTCCAAAGTCCTCATACTCTTTCAGTCTGGACAACATAAAGAACAACAATTGTTAAAGCCTTTTCTGAGACTTGAGGCAATCTGTTACTTATAGCCTGCTTTAAAATAAAAAAGTGCCTTACATACCTCCAACACACAATGACACACATTACCATCCCAAAATAGGGGAATTATGAGATAATAAAGAAATACTGAACCAAAGAAATACTGAAATTTGTTAATCTCACCAGGCAAGAATAAGACCACTACTACAATTTGAGCCAAATTTGAAATAAGCTTGATTTTTATTGGAGTACAGTCAAGAGCTGGCCAGTAACCACTTCCCAATTTGGGTTAAAGATGGAATCCCTGAGTCCATTTATGAGAGCCAAGTTACCAACCTGGAAGCTTCACTTGCCCAAGGACAGATGACTTCCTGGAATGTTGAGCAATGTGGTTTTTTGGAGTAACTAGCAGCATGGTTGTTCCCCTAAGCAAGTTTATTTGCACTGAATATCTTTGATTCTATGTGGTCCGGAGGTACAAAGGCCGGGAATGCATCAGAATGTACATTTGCCCCGATTGTATTTGATGGGAAATACAGTGGCCAGGTAGGCTTATTTTTCTAAGATTCTGTAAAACATTACTCAAGTCCATTTCCTGGGAATCCAGCAATGGACCTGGCCAGAATTCATTAACTTGGCCAGTACTTAATTAAACCTTGCTTAAAATTTGGCTCAAAATTGTGGAACTGGTGTTTTCTCTCATGAATCTTGGGAGTAACGTATTTTTGTGGCCCTATTAAGGAGTAAAATCGTGAGTAGTTGCAAAGCACATTTACAGAAGTAGATAATGGAGAAATATGGAAGTACACACACACACACACACACACACACAAACTCAAGAAATAAAACAAAACAAAACAGCCAGCCACCACCATGTGGTCGCCATGTGATTGATCAGGGAGGGTTATGGAGGATCTGGGTGTTCTCAAAAACAAGTCAAGGTCATAGGTTGGGACTGGTCAGGTTCTAGGAAAAAAACCTTATTTTTACCAATACAGCATAAGGGCTTGTGCCTTCAAATGGAGTCAGGCAAGTTGCTCCAAACCCAGAAGGGCAAACTCCAAATCCTGAATCTCCATGACTTATGCCCTTCCAGATTGGTTGTCCGAAAGGTAGATCTCGCTGTCTAGAGCTGTGTGCACTCCTTGATGCTATTTCTTATTGGCAGATGTATCCCAGCACCGCTTGCTCCAATATCTTGGTGTCTACAAACCAAAACTGGCTTTGAGTTCTCAGGTTCACGCAATGGCTTTTCACAGTCTCCATTCAAAGACTCCCTTGCCACATGCTTGTCTTCAGTGGCTTTCTATAACCACAGAGGAAGACTCTGTAACCACCCAACTCCTGTATCCCTAAAGACTAATTTCAGAACTACATGGAGGATGCTTCCAAGCTTAGCTACCAAGGTAGGATGGGCCCAGGCTCCCTTGAAACACATTTTCAGCAGCTTTGGTTTGTTTTTTCTTCCTAAGAGGAGACAGTCATAGGAATTTTCCTTACACAACTTGGAAAAGTAGCTAGGGGGCATCTTGCTCTGAGGGCATCCTTCCTTGTTTCAAAGTAGATCAGGCCGCTTCTTAATCTCCTTTTCTCTTTCTGCAGAAGCCTCATGGTCTTTCTCTCTCCAAACTCTACATTTTGTATTTTACTTTGCACCATTTACTCTTTTTCATTGTAGATCTGCAAAAGAGTAATTAATATAATATAATTATAATATAATAATATGCAAAAGAGTTACTATCAGGCAATTTTGAAATCTCTTCTAACAAAGAAATTAGTTCAGTAATTTTCAATTTAGCAATTCAAGCACAATTTTAGGATGAGTCAGAAAGCAGCCACATTCTTTGCCAAAACAGGAGAAAAATAGTTTCTAGTCAGTGGTTAATCTTCCCTCTGAAACCTCTTGGGCAGGACCTCTACATTGCTTATAGCTCTCAGCACTGTCTTCAAAACTCCTACTGGGATGATCCAAACATATGAGCCTATGGGGAGCATTCTCATTTAAACCACAATAGGAACCGTGAGAAGCCATTGTGTGAAGATATGTAAGTGAGTCCTTAGGTAACAGTGGAAACCCCAAAATATTGAGAATGCCAGACCCAAGTGATATTTGCTAAGGAAAGCATTACACAGGGAATGAAACCATCCAAAGACAAAAAGTATGTTAGAGGTAGCAGTGTAAGATTTCAGGTGGCCTGAGCTCAGCCACCTTAACAATAGCATCATAAGCTGATAGGAGGAACAAATAGGACAAGTTAACATTGTCAGCTGAGCAAGAACCCTCTACCTCACCTCTCAGAATTTACTGCCTCTACCTCACCCTGATCAGAATTTACAGGTCCTTTAGAAAAGGTCATGCTCATATATCTTACCTCTAACCTCTGCCAGAATCAACTGACCCCAACCCCCAAAAGGTCATCTTTGTTAGCAGATCTGTTGTTAACTAATCACTGTGTGCTGAGTTCTGCTTCTGTAAAGGGTATTTAAACTCTCAGCTTTTGCAGGATGGGGTCCTCAACTCTTCTGAGCTTGATGGACCCTGACACATTGGCTCAATAAAAGTCCTTTGCTTTTGCATTAACTCTGGACTCTGACTCTCAAAGGACTTTCAGGAATATACTATGACATTCTGAGTCTAGCATTTGGAGGTCTCATCGAGATCTGAGGCCCCTTGAGGACTAGACTCTGGTCAAGAATACCAAGTATTGCCGTGGCTTGTCTTGTCTCCTGTCTGTGTCTGTGTGGCTCTGTTACTTTCACTTTTTTACTCTGAATCTGGTTCACTAATACTTGGTCTGTATCTGGGATGAGGATATTTCGTAAGTGGCAAGTTAGATGTCCTCACAAAAGTCAGGGTCCCCAGCATAAGCTGCCCCCACCCAAGTCAGGGTCCCCAGCATAAGCTGCCCCTGCTGGGAGAACAGTGTTTCCCACCTGTCCTGGAGGATACTCCAGAAGTTTCTGGAGGAGGAACAAACAGTCCCCCTCCAACATGTGTGCGAGCACTTTGCTCTTGCCCAAAAGAGTACAAGACTCCACTCACAGGTCTGGTTTCTGCCATGCCCATGGAAGGGACACTGGCCTGTGTGTGTGTGTGTGTGTGTGTGTGTGTGTGTGTGTGTGTGTGTGTGTGTATGCGTTTTTTTTCTGTTTGCCTCTGGTGTCTGCTGCACCCATGGCAAGGGTGCTGGTTTGTGTGTGGTTTTTGTTGTTGTTGTTTTTTGTCCAGCCCCTGAATGACTGGACGAATGGATGGCCCTCCTTATTCTCCTCCAAAGAAGATGAAGACGTAATTAAAGAATACCACTCTAATTATTACTTAGAGAAAAAGAAACAATGGAAAACCATAAAAGGAGAAGTCATTCCTCCCCGGGAACAGGCTGTGGACTGGATTTCTCAGATGCACCATTGGTCCCATTTGGGCCAAGACAAGTTAATACAGGCCATAAGGGCCTCCTCCATGTTTGTTCCGAAGCTGCGGGAGACAGTAAGGGAAGTGGTTCAGGCCTGTAAGTTGTAAAGGATACAGACGCCAGGGAAAAAGATTCAGAGGGGACAGACCAGGAGTCTACTGGGAGACAGACCTCAGTGAGGCTGAGTCAGGAAAGTGTGGTTACAGATATCTGCTAGTTTTTGTAGATACCTTTTCCAGATGAGTAGAAGCTTATCCCATGAAGCAGGAAACAGCCAACGTGGTAGCCAAAAAGATCCTGGAAGAAATTCTTCCCTGATTCGGACTGCCCAAGCTAATAGGATTGGACAATGGGCCTGCCTTTGTCTCCCAGGTAAGGAAGGGACTGGTGTCTGTACTGGGGACCAATTGGAATTTACATTGTGCATATTGCCCCCCAGAGCTCAGGACAAGTAGAAAGAATTAATAGAACTATAAAAGAGACCTTAATTAAATTGACCTTGGAGACTGGCGCAGACTGGGTGATGCTCCTTCCCATGGCCCGTTTTCATTATAAGAAACTGACCCCTTTCGAAATAATCTATGGGGGCCTTCCCCTCTAGTGGCTATGGGCCCTGCCTTTAACCTGTCCAAGGATCATCCTCGTGACATCATGGCCTGGCTGTTAGCCCTACAGAGTATACAAATAGAGATCTGGTCCCAATTGTCTGTTCTTTATACCCCAAGGACTCCTGATGTCCCTCACAAGTTTCAATTTGGAGGCGTAGTATTCATGCGAAGCCACCAAGCCACTTCCCTAGAAGCATGGTGTAAAGGACCTCATACTGCCCTGTAAACAACCCCCACAGCTGTCAAGATAGTTGGAGTTGCGGCCTGGTTCCATGCTTCCCACGTCAAGGTGGCCCCGAAGACAGCCCCATATCCAGTTGAGCCAGCATGAGGCGTTCAAAAGGCTGACACCCCCTTTAAAAATCAAGCTTAAAAGAGAAACAGCCATCACTCCATCATGATAACTCTGACCTTACTCCTGATTGTATGTATTGTTTGGGGAAAATCCCAGCCCTCTCCCCACATGACCATGAACTAACTTGGTCTGTTCTATCCAGGTCAGGAGACACTGTATGGCTGGTAATGGAGGACCCCCACCCCCTTTCTCCTGGTGGCCAGGCCTTTACCTTGACATATGAAAGCTCACAGCAGGCTCAGTCCTTGATGTCCCGCACTTATGCCCCTCTCAGCCAGACAGCAGACAATTACTGAAATGGGCAGGAACAAAAAGTTCAGGCTAAACCCCAGCTATTTTGAATGTGCTAACACCCTCAGAAGAAAGTGGCTCTAGACCTTTATTTTTTATGTCTGTCCTGGGTATCACCAAGGAAAATCACAGGCCACTAAATGCGGAGGGTCCTCTCATTACTATTATCAAGTATGGGATTGAGAGACTACTGGAAACACCTACTGGAAGCCATCCTCCTCATGGGATTTAATCACAGTACACGTTAACTATACTGTGACTTCCCATGTAAACCAACAATCCCAACATAATTGTTGAGGATGGTGCCACCCCCTTCTAATAAGATTCACTCCCCACCCTGGGTAAACTAGATAGGTCCTGGACCAAGGGACACACATGAGGCTTTCAACTCTATAAAGAACATGGTAACAATGGCTTATTGCTCACCATAAAACTTACTATGCTTAAAAAGACCTATGCAGTAGGACCAAATCCCATCTTTATCCCCAAACCACCTCCTCCAACTACCCTCAGACCAAGGCTATTGACTAAACATCCATTGCCTCAGTTTATGCTGACTTCTGCTTCATCCAACCCTGACCCCCTATTACAATTGGTTTTTAAAACCTTCTCAGTCCTCAATGAGTCCAGACCAAACCTGACTTAGTCTTGTTGGCTTTGCCCTCACATACATCCTCTATACTATGAAGCATTTGCCAGCCAATGTCACCGACCCCCAAAGATGTAGGTGGTATCAGATGCAGGTGGTATCAGATGCAGGATGCCTGGATACCCCTCCAATCTAATACGGGGCAGAGTCATTGCATTGGCAAAACCACTGGTGAGTTCAAAGGACTGTGCATCTCTACATTAGAAAAAGAATCAGTTTCCTGGTAAGTGAAGGCTTTCATGGGACATGCCCCTTGGGCTAGTATGTAGATATAAGTGAGTGTATACCATCTGACTCTTTCTGCTAGGTTAACTCACTCATTATGATCATTTCTAGCTCAATCCATTTGTCCACAAATTTCGGGAATTCCTCGTTTTTAATAGCTGAGTAGTATTCCATAGTGTATATATATCACAGCTTCTTTATCCATTCTTCTACTGAGGGACACTTGAGTTACCAAGAAGAGACTTGATACGCTATGAGCATATACAGGGGGAGGAAATCACCCTCAGGAACAGTCATAGGGGAGGGGAATAAGGGGAAAATGGGAGGGAGGGAAGAATGGGAGGTTACAAGGGATGGGATGACCATTGAGATGTAACAAGAATAAATTAATAAAAAGTTTTAAAAAATAAAAAATTTAAAAAAAACTAAAAAGAAACAAACAAACAAAGGAAAAATAAAAGAAAAAGAATCAGGACCAGAACCCAATGCCTTGTGGGCAAGCTCATCAAGAGTTACTCCCTGTCTTTACTCAGAAGCCCTACATGAGGATTTCTGTGTGTTGGTTCAGTTAGTGCCCTGTATCAACTGCCACACATACGAGTCCATCCTAGACATCTGGGATGTAAATAATCCTAGAATCCCTTGGGAACTCCTAACCAGGCTAACAGTATCCTTGCTACTGGGGCTAGGAGTAGCTGGAGCGACAACAGGGGCATCTGCCTTGGTGATCCAAGTTATCATGAACTCAGGTTAGCTATAGACAAAGATATAAAACACCCCAAGCACTCTATATCCCACCTAGAGGACTCCCTAGCCTCCCTATCTGAAGTGGTATTACAAAACAGGACAGGTCTAGATTTGCTCTTCTAACTGAAGGGGGGGCCTCTGTGCAGGTATCAAAGAATGTTGCTTTTATGCCAACCATTCTGGAGCCATAAAAGACTCTGCGGCCAAGGTCCAAGAGGGTCTGGTCAAACATAGACAGGAGTGGGAGGCCACTCAAGGATAGTTTAAGTCATGGTACAACTCATCTCCATGGCTCACTACCCTAATTTCCACTCTTCTAGGCCCCCTCCTCAGTTTCATGATCCTTCTAACTTTTGGACTGTGTATCCTAAATAAGTGGCTGACTTTCATCAGAGAAAGAATAAATATCATCCAAATAATGATGCTTAGACATCAATGTGCCCGTCTAAATGATGGGGCCACCTTAGCAGAGCATAAACTATAATTAGACTATCCCATGTTTGGAATAGTTACAAGGAAAAATGGGGTGGATGTTAGATTCCAGGTGGCCTGATATCAGCTACCTTAACAATAGCATCATGAGCTGATAGAAGGAACAAACAAAACAAGTTAACATTGTCAGTCAAGCAAGAGCCCTCTGCCTCATCTCTTAGAATTTACTGCCTCTACCTCACTCTGATCAGAATTTACAGGTCCCTGAGAAAAGGCCATGCTTATATATCTTACCTCTAACATCTGCCAGAATCAACTGACCCCAATTCCACAAAGGTCATCTTTGTTAGCAGATCTGTTGTTAACTAACCACTGTGTGCTGAGTTCTGTAAAGTGTATGTAAACCCTCAGCTTTTGCAGGATGGGGTCCTCAACCCTTCTGTGCTTGATGGGCCCTGACGCATCGGCTCAATAAAAGTCCTTTGCTTTTGCATTAACTCTGGACTCTGACTCTCAATGGGCTTCCAAGAATATACTATAACGATCTGAGTCTAGCAGCAGAGATGGAAAAACAGAGACATCTAAGCCGTTGACACTGGATTTAGGACTAAACTCTAGCCACAAACCCATGTGGTGTGTGCCCTGCTGGATTTGGTCTGGCTCTGGTTCATTATTTCCTCATTATTCCAGTGTACTGTGACAAAGCACCACGGCCAAGGCAATATATAAAAGAAAGCATTTAATCTGGTCCTAACCATTCCAGAGGTTTAGCGTCCATAACAATAAATCGCAAGGAGTATGGCAACAGGGAAATTGACATGGTGCGGGAGCAGGAACTGAGAGTTTTACATGTTGAGATAAAAGCTACAAGACATATTTTGAGAAGCAGGGAGGGAGCAGGGAGGGAGAAGAGAGAACACTGGGAATGATGTAGGCTTTTGACATCTCATAGCTTACCCACAGTGCCACACCCCTTCTACAAGGCCACACCTCCAAATCCTTTTAAGAAGGTTCCACCAACTATTGACCAAACATTCAAATATGAGTCTTTGGGGGCCATTATCACTCAATCCACCACATTCTTTCCCCTGGTCCCCATAGGTTTGTGACCATACCATAATGCTAAAGGTATGCTAACTGCAAATTTCCCCATCATCTTTTGCAGTCTCAACAGTTTAAAAGTCTAAAGACCAATATCTTTTCTGAGACTCAAGGAAACCTCTTTATTTTAAACCCCTGTAACCCAAATTATATGCTTTCAACATACAATTGTACAGAATATACACTGCCTTCCCAAGAAGGAAAAATAGGAACATAATAAGGATATGCTAGATCAAAGCAAGACCAAAACCCAGCTGAGCAAACTCCAAATCCTATCGCTCTATGTCTGATATCATAAGACTTATATGGATCTGGCTTTGTTGACTGCAACACACTTCTCTCTCTTGGGCTGGTTCCACTCCATGCATGCAGATATCCTTGGCAGGTATCCCACAGCTCTGGAATCTCCAGCATCGTGGGGTCTCTAATGAAATCTAGGCTTCATTTTCACAGCTTCACACAATGGTCTTTCTGTAACTCCATGCAGACACTCCTATGCCACATAACTGACCTTGGTGGCTTCTGTTAACCATAGAGGAAGATTCCTCAACCCTTTACTTCTGCATTTTTCATACCTCTAAAGCCAGAACTTACATGTCTGATGCTGCCAAGTTCTGCTTCTCGCTTGGCATGGAACCTGGACCCCTCCTTGAGTTATATTGGCATAAGCTTTGATATTTTTGATACTCTTTAAAAAAAAACAGATAATTCCTTAGTCCTTTTCTTTCCACAAGTTGTAGCATTAGCTGGGTGGTGTCTCACCCTGAGGCCACCATGCTCTTTATTCCATTTCTCCTTTCAGCACACACCAAGGCAACAACATTAAATTTCCTGGTGCTCTTTCTATCCACAACTATACATTTTGCCTCACTTGTTCTGTTTCCTTGGCAGCCTGAATAAGAGTGATCACTAATAGCCACCTGACAGAACACATTAGCTTGTCATGAAGTCTCTGCTTTTGAAAGTAGTCCAAAACTCTTCAATTTAGTCTCGGGCAGATTCTTATAACAAGGATCCAAAGCAGCCACATTCTTTTAAAAAACCATCATAAGAATGGTTCTGATCTAGCCTAATTGCTAATATTATTTGCCCATGAAATGTCTTGAGACCACATTGCTCTCAGCACTATTGTCTTCCAAGATCCTACTAGGAAGGCTAATTAATCACCACTTACAAATTGTAACTACTCTCTTAGTTCAATTTCTCAAAGTCTTGTCCATTGCTTCAAAAACCCAGAATGATCAGGTCTGTCATAGCAATAGCTCACTCCCTGGTACCAACTTCTGTCTTTGTAACTTCTCTATTGCTGTGAAAACACCAGAGAATGAAAGAGAGAGAGAGAGAGAGAGAGAGAGAGAGAGAGAGAGAGAGAGAAGAAGAAGAAGAAGAAGAAGAAGAAGAAGAAGAAGAAGAAGAAGAAGAGAAGAGAAAGAGAGAGAGGAGAGAAAGAGACAGAGGGGAGAGAGAGAGAGGAAGAGAGAGAGGAGAGAGACGGGGAGAGAGAGAGAAGAGAGAGAGAGGAGGGAGAGAGGAGAGGAGAGAGAGGGGGGAGAAAGAGAGAGAGAGGGAGAGAGAGAGGGGAGAGAGAGAGAGAGGAGAGAGATGAGAGAGAGAGAAAGGAGAGAGAGGAGAGAGAGAGAGGAGAGAGAGAGAGAGAGAGAAGAGAGAGAGAGGAGAGAGAGAGACAGAGAGGGGAGAGAGAGAGAGAGAGAGAGAGAGAGAGAGAGAGAGAGAGAGAGAGGAGAGAGACAGAGAGAGAGAGAGGAGAGAGAGGAGAGGGGGAGAGAGAGAGAAGAGAGAGAGAGAGGAGAGAGAGAGGGGGAAGAGAGAGAGAGGGGGAGAGAGAGAGAGAGAGAGAGAGGAGAGAAAGAGAGGAGAGAGAGAGAGAGAGAGGAGAGAAAGAGAGGAGAGAGAGAGGGGGGGAGAGAGGAGAGAGAGAGGGGGAGAGAGGAGAGAGAGAGAGAGAGAGAGAGAGAGAGAGAGAGAGAGAGAGAGAGAGAGAGAGCAGGAGATGGTGAGATGGTGGGCAGGTGAGGACATAGGATGCTGTCAGGACCCTGAAGGCCCATAAGGGCAGGCCAGTTAAATTGCTTGCACACCAACATTTTTTACCTTTTTGTTTAATTAAAAAATGAGGAACTAGGTATGGGTGGTAAGACAGGAACAAGGATGCTGTGTCAGAAAAAAAAGGCTGCTTCCTGCTGACTTGGGGATGATGACATCTTTGAGAATACTGAAAGAATGGGGTAGAAGAGGGGACAGCCAGCTGTTTTGCTGTTATCCAGGATCTGTGAGAGCATCTGCAGCTAGGAAGCAAAGTACAGGCTCAGCTACGCAGTCTGTGAGGTTACACTGGAGCACCTGTATTTGTTTTGCTGTTGTCCTGGATGTAGGAATCACCTGGACTTGACAGGCTGCCAGAACATATATATGGGCAGAAGAGAAAGTTAAGTATGTTAGGGGGAAATTCTTTTTAGGCGTACATTGGAAACTTTTGGACCAATGGTTTGGGTAGTTGTAGGAGGGAATCCCAAGACCAGGGAAAGGTGGAGGAATCCCACCCTCTGAAGTAGGCAATAGGTGGGAAACTTAGGGTGGACTTATCTGGAGTCCACTTGACCTGAGAGGTAGATTTGGGTGGATTTCCTGTAGCTTACAATAATTATTTTTAAATTTACAAAGGAGATAAACTTTAGACACATTAGGGTCACCATTGTTTGCAATCTGCAGTGAAAGTCACATTCTAGAAAAAGACAGTACATCTTTGTTTCACAGCACAACAGAGGCTTGAGAAATTATTTTGGGTTAACACATGAACATTCTTTAAGGCAGACACAGGGAAGGCAGAAGACTCCCATGAAGTAGAGGGGGAAAAACCTCACTTGATCTTGATTTTCAGTCTGACTACAGATTATGAAAGAAGGCCTTCTTCTCTTTATCTGGAAGACTGGATGTATATAAATTTAGCACAATGAGAAACAACTTTCAACTATCCTTAAAAAGAAACCAAAGGAAATTTAAAATCTTGAACTTGGAACTGTGATTGTGATTGTGGATCACATAGTGGCTTTTAAAAAAAACTGGAGTTAGATTAATAAACCAGTGCTCCAGTGAGTGGTTAATATTAAAGCTCTGAACAGTCTTTTTTGTTGTTGTTGTTGGTGGTGGTTTTTTATTTGTTTGCTTGCTTGTTTTTCAAGACAATGTTTCTCTGTGTAGCCTTGGCTATCCTGGACTCATTTTGTAGACCAGGCTGGACTTTAACTTACAGAGATCCACCTGCCTCTGCCTCCCGGGTGCTAGGATTAAAGGCCTGCACCACCACCTCCCAGCTGATACAATAGTAGCATAGCAACAGGAAGGAATCTGACACATTTGTTTGTTTGTTTGTTTGTTTGTTTTGTATACCTTGAATCACCTTCTTATAACCATCTAGGCCTACACTTGTTTTGTTAACCTTAAAACACCTACCCTACAATCCTTAGGCCTTAAGTAAGCTTTACATATTTCTTCATATCTAATTATTAATCATGAGACATAGGTGAAATTGCTGGGAGCAGTCACTGTCCTTTAGCTAAAGGAATAGTAAAAGGTTACATCTGAGACCTGTTTTGTGAGCTGAGTAAAAAGGTAGACTGTGTCTAGAATTAGTGGTAGCATCACTAGGAGGACCTAGAAGGCATCTGAAGCCTGTTTATCTTTTAACATGCAATCTGTGAGCAAGCAAACATGTTTGCCTTTTTTTCCCCAGTTGCTCTATGTGTTTATTATCTATAATTAATGCAATAAGAGGGGTCAGAAAGCTTGCAGGCTATACAATTTCACAAGATGCATTGCAGGGGAAAAGAAGGGCTGATATTTATCAATCATATCTTAGGGTCTTGGTGGGCGCATTCCTGGGGGAGGTAGGCCTCTAAT
This sequence comes from Acomys minous, assembly GCF_964271855.1. Classification (NCBI taxonomy): domain Eukaryota; kingdom Metazoa; phylum Chordata; class Mammalia; order Rodentia; family Muridae; genus Acomys; species Acomys minous. Next base: position 80,282,019 of record NC_140492.1, on the reverse strand, counting down.
GCCTAGTAGAGTGGGTCTTGTTTCTGAAGGGAGCATGCCTATAGGTGTCCCTTGAGCAGGGGGAAGATCAATTGGATGGTGGTCTCATACCCGGTGGAGGAGCCATAATCCCTGGAGGTGGGGTTGCTCTGCTTACAGGTGGTGGTGGAGTTCCCCGTCCTGGTGGCACTGTGTTGGGGCTCTAGCAATGCTAGCAGTAGCAGTGACAGCAACAGCTGATGCAGTGCCTCTTCCTTGCGGAGTCATGACCGGCTGGGATGGACCTCCAACTCCTTGGACAGAGCCTGCTAATCCAGCAGGAGCTTGGGGAATAAGTACACCAGTTGGTACTCCTCTGCCAGCTGCCCTCCCAATCCCGGGGCCACCTGCAGTGCTAGGAAGCAGCACTCGAGCAATTCCAGGATCTTTAGGAGATGGACCCTCCACAGCCATGGAAAGCAAGTTCTCCCCAGGAAGCAAGACCAGACCCAAAACCCATTTTTCTTCACGCTCTGGCTATTTTGCATTCTTTGGCTTGATCTTCCTGAACTCATCACAATCACAGAGGATCAAATTCATATGCCTGTCAGAAGCGTTAAAGGTGCCAATGCAGAAGATTCTTCCATCTTGCAGGACACAACTCATTCTCTAATCAACGTCTTGCTACTCTTACCCACAGTCATGACTGCTGTTCCACAATAGCCGTTGTCAACAGTAAGATTTCAAGATCTGTAATTCTTGGGGGAGGGAGGTCTATAAATATAGGTCTGATTCAGGTTCTTAGATGCAAAGTAAGTTTGACCAAAGTTTCACAAGCAGTGGATGGGTCCTGTTTTCCTTGACTTCCACTACCGTAAAGTTCCAGTGCTGCTTTAATGGCCACTTGGTGTCTCAGCTAAGAAGGCCTGTCTGGGTTCTGCCTAGAAATCCACCACAGGAACTTGCTGCTGTTGTTGTTGTTGTTGTTGCTGCTGCTGCTGCTGAGAATGCCACGGATACAAATGACACTCTTGGTTGCTCACTGAGGCTGTCCTTCCATGTCTGACCTGGACATCTATGTCTGGCATGTGCTATTCAGTAGTTCTTCTCAGGTGTAAATAATCCCTCCCTTCCTCAAAGAGAAGTGGCCACTGACTGCCACTAACTCCTTAAGGGTCTATCCTAGGAGTGTAGTCCTAGGAGCTCCTCCCCCATGCATTCCAGGATTTTGACTGACTTGGTCTTGTGGAGGCTACCACAGAGGCTGTAGGCTGATGTGTGCCTCAGCCATGCCTTGTCTAGGAGAGAGTGGCCTCCAGCAGGACATCCATACCTTGGCCCCCCATGCCCATTTGTTCATGGTCCACACTGATTAGACATGGTGGGCTATTAACAATAATAACCTTTGAAAAGAACATGAAGCCAGGAAGAAGACAGGTTGGTGGCTCCTGTGGGGAGTTGGAGGGAGGTAGTGTATAGTAAATAATATTTAAAACAAACAGAATAACCACTGCATGCATGTAACCATAAGCCTAAATAAATCTTTCTAGCCCTGTAAAATAAATAAATAAATAAATAATCCCTCGCTTGCTTCATTGCATTACAAATCACTCCTCAGAACCAAGTGTCAGACATCTCCAGCTTCCTCTCCTCTCTGCCCCTTTTGCCTTTTAAATAAGTGATCTAATAGTTAGTAATCTTAACCAGCTAATGAATTAGCATGGTGCTTACATATCATTGTGGATTTCCTTGGGGAAGGAGCTAATTCCCTGTTATAAAGCTATCAAGCTACCATTAGCTTAAGCATCAATGTGATCAGAGACCTGAGAAGGATAAATAGTAAAGTAAATGAATCTATGTATCAATCAAAATGATGGAGATGACTAGTCAGTCCATAGTCCACTACTTACACGGCTGTCCCAAAATCCTGGTGTCTCCATGTCAGTGTGGACAGTGGCAACCGGCCATCAGGTACAGAAGATGAGAGGCCTTTTCTGCAGAAGAAGAACATGGGAGAGACTGACTTCACCTGGTTTTCAGCAACATGGGACAATAACTCTCTGGATGTCCAGTTTGTCCACAGTTCAGGCTGGGCCTTAGCAGCAGGTGAAGCATTGGGGGGGGCAGTCCTGCCCAGTGGTTAGAATATCATACTTCAGGGTTTAAGTCATCTCTTGATGTGCCCAAATCTTGGAGACCTTGGAGAGTTACTGTTAGGATTTGGGATTCTCTGTCTGTCATAAGAAGCTTAAGCATATTTAATGCCAGATTCATCAGGTCTCTGACAGATTTGAAGGTTGGCATATTTGAATTAAGCAAGTTTCGTCTGTCTTTAGTTGTCTGCTCTAAACTACAACTTACATACATAAAACAGAATGTTGTGATCTATAGTTATGCCATATTCTGGAAATAAGTGTTTGAGGACTATATCAATCTCAAGTAGATCTAAATAGACAAGCTTTGCTTGGTTTTAGTTACATTTTGTTTAACTCTAAAAACAGGAGCAAGATGCTAAATAAAGCTTAATCCTGTAGCTCTAACTGCATCAGTTATTAACATGAGTACAAATATATTTATGGACACATTAAAGGATTTGATCACTTATAAGATGACTATCTATTAACCTGCATTTCATAATTATCATTAGAGACTAAAACTTTAGGTTTCATCTCTGTTAGGTTGGAGCTTTAAAAATCATAAATATCCATAAAGAGACCGGAACTTTTTGATCTTTTTATGGTGTGCTACTATAGAGCCTAACAGTTTCCTGTATGACCTAATCAGCCTATAGCTATAAAACTCTAAAGCTATATTATTGATTAGTAACATTAGAAAAATAAAGCTAAGCATATTTAAGGCAGTGATTTTTAATCCTTTGAGACTGAAGATAGAGCATAATAACCAAGTTCTAACATTGTATCCCAACTTAAAAGTAACTTTGCATTAATGTCATATGGTTTCCTGTTTTTAACCCTGGACTTTAAAAACATACATGGGTATGAGAAAGGATGAACAATAACCCATTTCCAAAGTCAGTATTACAGCAGAAGAGTATAAGACAACTTTTAACTTGCATTTGAATTTATTTTACCATTGGTCAGAAAGCCTAGAGGTGAACCATGAGCATAGGTAGCTGGTGGCAGGACAAACATCATTCATTCATTCGTGCATGCATGAATCCAAGAACTAGCAAAGACATAAGTAGTTAGACATGCATTTCAGAATAGCTTTTGTTTATCTATCTAGACCATTATAGCCTTGAAATTTTATATAAAGAATATGAGTCACATATACAGCATGTTGTAAAAAGTGTAATTTTGAATTTCTATAAAAATCCCTACCAATTAAAATAGATTTGTTGCTTTCTTAGTCTAAGAGGACATAAAATAATAAATATAGAGTTCATTAGGGCTAAGAGGCTTTATGATTGGTGCTTTATACCACATGCTCATCTGAAGATGGTGGAGTCACATGGCAGGTTGTAGGCCATGTGGTTGGCACATATGGACATATATATATATATATATATGTATATATATATATACATATATATATATATATATGTCTTAAACAATAGTTGATCTTATAGTTTAAACACCATACCCAATGGGAAAATTATAAATCTGTAGATAAGAATTTACAGTATAATCTTAAGATATATTTTTTCTTCTAAGAGTACAATACAAAAAAATCAGAGAGAAAATATTTTTTAATATTTTATTAATTTATTCATATTACATCTCAATTGTTAGCCCATCCCTTGTATCCTCCCATTCTTCCCTCCTTCTTTCCTCCTACTTCCCTCCCCTATGACTGTTCCTGAGGGGGACCTCCTCCCCCTGTATATGCTCATAGGGTATCAAGTCTCTTCTTGGTAACCTGCTGTCCTTCCTCTGAGTGCCACCTGGTCTCCCCATCCAGGGTACATGGTCAAATATGGGGCACCAGAGTACGTGTGAAAGTCAGTCCCCACTCTACACTCAGCTGTGGAGGATGTTCTGTCCATTGGCTAGATCTGGTAGGGGTTCGAGATTTACTGCCAGTATTGTCCTTGGCTGGTGCCATAGTTTGAGCAGGACCCCTGGACCCAGATCTGCCAGCCATAATGTTCTTCTTGTAGGTTTCTAGGATGCTCTGGATCCTTCTATTTCCCCATCCTCCCATTCTTCTCTCACCTAAAGTCCCAATAGTATGTCCTCCCCTCTGACCCACTTTTCTGGTAAGTGAAGACTTTCATTGGACATGGCCTTTGAGCTAGTGTCTAGATATAAGTGAGTATATACTGTTTAACTCTTTCTGCTTCTCGGTAAACTCACTCATTATGATCATTTCTAGTTCAATCCATTTGTCCACAAATTTTGGGAAATCCTTGTTTTTAATAGCTGAGTAGTATTCCATAGTGTAAATATACCACAATTTCTTCATCCATTCTTCTACTGAGGGACACTTAGGCTGTTTCCATGTTGGAACACATTGGCAGAGGGGACAACTTCCTGAACAGAACACCAACAGCCCAGGCCTTAAGGTCAACAATTAACAAATGGGACCTCATGAGGCTAAGAAGCTTCTGTAAGGCAGGAGACACTGTTAACAGAACAAAGCGACCGCCTACAGACTGGGAAAAGATCTTCACCAATCCTACATCTGACAAAGGTCTAATATCCAAAATATATAAAGAACTCAAAAAACTAAACACCACCAAACCAAATAACCCAATTGAGAAATATGGCTCAGAACTACACAGAGAATTCTCAACAGAGGAATATCAAATGGCTATTCCATTCCTTGGAATATACCCAGAAAATGCTCCACCACACAACAAGGACATATGCTCAACCATGTTCAGAGTGGCCTTATTCATAATAGCCAGAACCTGGAAATGACCTAAGTGTCCCTCAGTAGAAGAATGGATAGAGAAAATATTTTTAAGAGTTTGGAAGTATGGCTTCAGAGATGACAGGCTTTGGAACACAGAACACAGTTTAGATATCTGGATTTGTCTGTGGTTGTAAGAATTTGTAAATTTGGTGGAGGCATGAGGGGTGAGTAGGTCCATGTGGCCAAACCAAGAATGTGAGCCACATGGAAGAATAGGACTCTAGCTAGAATTGGGAAGTAAATTAACAAACAAATGGAACCAAATTAACAGTCATGTGGTCCGGGCATACCTTAGCAGTAATCTCAAGAACAGCTTCTTGTGACAGATTAGCCATTGGCATGAGCAGGTGTGTGTTGCTGACTCTGACTTGCTACATGTTTAAGTCATATACCATGGGAGAACAACCAGGGAGAGTAAAACCAGGTTTGGAGTGAGAAAAAAAAAAAAAGGATAAGGAAAGGAGAGCTTTTCATGGTCCCCTGATCACTTGGGCAATGTGATGAGGCAATTTAGAAACTAGATGACTCCAAAAAGCTCGGAGGTCTGAATGGGAACATCATTCCCATGGGTAAAGAGAGAAGTAAGGCACAGCCCTGAACCTTGGGTGTCCCCAAGGGCACAGAGGAGGCAGGGAGGCAGACGTGAGTAGGTACAAGCTGGCAAAGCAGGTCATGAGAGAGAGAGAGAGAGAGAGAGAGAGAGAGAGAGAGAGAGAGAGAGAGAGAGAGGGAACTGAGACTGATGAGTAGCACATGCCCTCCCATAAGGACACACCTCCTAATCCTTTCCATATAGTTCTACCAACTGGGGACCAAGCAGCCTGTGAGGGAGGGAAGAACGATGGGGGGGGGGGAATACAAGTGATGGGATAACAATTGAGTTGTAATCTGAATAAATTAATTAAATTATAAAAAAAAATAAAATTGTGAACAACAACAAAACCCCACAAACTACCACAGTCTTCATTCTTCCCTTTTGAAATGGTAATTGTGCTGCTGTGTTTTATGTGAGCTTGACACAAGCTAGAGTTATCTGACAAGATGGAGCCACAGTTGAAAAAAAAAAATGTCTTCGTAAGATTGTTCTGTAGACAATTCTATGGGGGAATTGTTTGGGTCAATAACTGATGTGGGAGGACCCAGACTATTGTGGGGGCTGGTCTCACCCCTACATAAGTGATTCTGAGTTGTATAAAAAAGCAGGTTACACAAGATGAGGAACAAGCCAGTAGACAGCATTTAGTTACTGCTACCACGTTCCTGTCTTGAGTTCCTTGAACGATGAAGTGTGATGTGGAAGTATAAAATAAAACAAATACTCTCTTCTCTACATTCCTTTTGTTCATGGCATTTTGTCACAGCAATAAAACCACAATTAAGACAAAAATATGTACATTCTGTGTCATTGTTGTTGGAGGTATGTGACTTTGTTTTTTATTCTACAGGGAATTATAGTTAAAAGATTGTCTTGAGTCTTAGAAGACTTTGAACTTTTAAGCAGTATTGAGATTGGGAAATTGCAGGAGCTTTGAAGGCAAAACAATGCTGCATAAGTTCCTGTGATGAGCTCCCTCAGTGATGAATGTTCCTGCCCAAAGTGGTTTAGGTGTACTGATGCAATAGGAAGGAAACAGGACACTTCTGTCACCCAGAAGAACAGGAACTGTTGTCATGTAGCCTAAGTCCCATATGCCTACCTCTTCTGTGTTGGTCACTACAGTTTCCATATTAGCCAAGCCAACTTTCAGTGATAAATACTTCCTCTTCTCTTGAAAGCTTGCTTTGTCTGTTGGGGCTAACACTCTTCTCCACACCACCTGATGTACTGCCTCAAGGACAGATCAATTCAATGAGTCTCTTTCTTTTGAACTTTTCTCCTCTCCCTCCCTAAAACCTAATAGTAGGCAAAGGAAAACATAAACAGTAATTCATTTGCTAACAGACTAGTTAAATAATTAGGTGTTTTTTCCCTCCATTTAGCCTCATTTCCTATTCAGTGTCTCCCCTTTAGTCTTTGTCTTATTACCTGAGGAAAAAAGAGAGTGTGAATTGTCTAGTCAGAGTTGGAAAGACAAAATAACCAAGCGGAAACAAGTCAAAGATGGGCTCTTGGATCCTGCCTTTTTTTTTTTTCCCATCCACAGACTAATAGAAACATAGAATGGGAACAGCTCTGGAAAGCTGTAGCTGCACCCCAAATAGAGGTTCTGAACTCAGCCTTTATGTTAGAAATGCCAGATAGCAAAAAAATTATAAAAATTCCTTAGGTGTCCCATAAATGTTGTACATTTGTTTGTTTTTGTCTCAAATTCTACATATACTTCTTAATCAAAATCTGTGAGCTCTTATTTCAAATAGTACACTAACCAATCCTCACACCTCCCCCACCTCCTTTCCCACACCTTTCCCACCGCCTTTTATTCCTCTGAAGTCTGTTCTATGTGCTTATGCTTTTGCATCCATACATTTTAATGATAAACACAATGATAAAAAAGTACAAAGTTTGTCGCTATCCATTTCAAAGTCTTCAATGGCTTCCTAGTTCCATAAGGTCTCCTAGATCTGACCCCTACTTAACCTGTGTACACCAAAGAAGGTGAGAAGAGACTTATTTCCCTTTGAGTCTGTGTAAAAATGGATATCCTACAGGGAGCAAATAACTTCATTGCCTGAAAGCAAAGAAAAGAGGATGACTTCAAGGGTCTGTAATGACGAAATGAGACAACAAGACCCCACCCTTATGGGCAGGATGAGGAGTGACTGGGGGTACTGTCTGCTTGTGTGACAGCAGCCTAAGTCCTCAAACTAGGTACCATGACAGCATTGAGCTAGTGAGATGGCTTAGCAGGTAAAAATCTCTTGTCATCAAGCCTGATGATCTGAGTTTAGTCAACAGAATTTAAATGATAGAAAGAGAAAACCAACTCCTTCAAGCTGTCCCCTTCCCTACACACACACACCCACACACCCACACACCCACACACACACACACACAAACACTAAATAAATAAATGTAGTAATTTTTTAAAAAGATATTTTATAGGCTTTGTATTTTTCAAACCTACTTTATTTGGGGTTCCTTAATGCTTGCACCTCCCTTCCAACCCACCTGCCCTAGATAGGAGAGAAAAGATAGGAACAGAAGAGATAGACCTTTTTATATTCAGTTCCTTGGAGTAATTCCACTAATGTAGTGGGCAGGATTCCAATAGACCAGTTAAACAGCAAACCAGAAATTCAGTGAAGGTGACTGTAACCGCAGCCACTGGAACCTGGAAAATCAGCCAGAACCCAGAGCAGCAGCCGGAGCATGGAGCCTCAAAGTCTCTGTTGGAAGATTTCTCTCTCAGAGCACCTTGAAGTGGAGTGATGAACAGCCAAGACCAAAAAAGCCCAGTCGGGATATATATATATATCTCCCGACACATATATATGTATATATATACATATGTGTGTGTGTGTGTGTGTGTGTGTGTGTGTGTGTGTGTGTGTGTGTATCCTCTCAGAATCCATGCTAGGATGCTTATCAGTTGGTAAAGACCATGCCCTCACAAGAGGCATTTCCTCTTCAAGTGGACCAACATCACCTGTTGTCTCACAAGTCTGTTTTCAGCTGAAAAACACTGCACACCCTCACATAAGTCTGTTTCACACCCCACACTTAGGATCAAAACAAAAACATGTTTACAACCACTACAATATTTTTTTTCATAATTCTTGGACTGGAGATGATAGATTTGGCAGATCTGTTTTTTTCATAGTCTCTGAGCAAGAACATATTTCTGGTCTCCTGGAATTTTTGTGGCTTTCTTTGTTGTTTGTTGGGTTGTAAGTACAGCATTCATAGCTATGTCCTTACCTTTGCATGGCCACTTTCCTGTGACCTATGTTTAATTTTCTTCATAAGAACGTACATCAAACTAGATTAGTAGCTCATTTTAATGGCCTCTGATTAACTCAATTACTTCTTTACAAACCTCATTTCTAGATAAGGTCACAAGCTGTGGCCTTGGGGTGACAGTGTCATCTTTTTTTGAGGGACTGCAGCTCAATCCATAAGGCTAGGGTCTAATTGTTTTTTAAAAAGAAGTAGAAGAATGAGTAAGGAGGAGGTAAACAGCAGGAGAGCAATGCTGTGTGATGCGAACCACATGAAAGAGCTACTTGGGAGTTACAAAGCACTTTCCTGAATATTCAGAAATCATCCCTGGAGTTCCTGGATTGGAGATGCAATTGAAAATGTTAGTTACCAGGCTTCTCACACCTAAAGTCTCAATAGGATGTCCTCCCCACTTACCCACTATCCTGGTAGGTACAGTTTTTCATGGGGACGTACACCTTGGACTAGTGTCTCGATATAAGTAAGTATATACCATTTAGCTCTTTTTGCTTCTGTGTGAACTCACTCATTATGACAATTTCTAGTTCAATCCATTTGTCCACAAATTTTGGAAATTTTTTGTTTTTAATAGCTGAGTAGTATTCCATAGTGTAAATGTACCACAGTTTCTTTATCCATTCTTCTATTGAGGGACACGTAGAAAGAGGAAATAGAAGGATCCAGCAGGTCCTGGAAAACTACAGGCGAGTCTGGGCCCTGGGGTCCTCCGCAAACTATGGCAACAGCCAAGGAAAAAATAGGCAGTAAACCTCGAACCCCTACCCAGACTAGCCGATGGACAGGACATTCTCCACTGGTGAGTGGAGAAGGAGATCTAACTTTCACACAAACTCTGGTGTCCCATATTTGAACATGTCCCTTGGATGGAGATGCCTGGTGGCACTCAGAGGAAAGATAATAGGTCACCAAGGAGAGACTTGATACCCTATGAGCATATTCAGGGGGAGGAGGTCCCCCTCAGACATAGACATAGGGGAGGAGAGGGGAGTAGGGGGGAAGTGGGAGGAAGGGAGGAATGGGAGGATACATGGGATGGGCTAACAACTGAGATGTAATATGAATAAATTAATTTAAAAAAATAAAAATTAAAAAAAAAGAGAAAATGTTAGTTACAGAAAGCACCAGTTTGGGGCATTTTCCTGCATTAGGACAGTGGTCCTATTTTATAATGCCACTGGTTTCTCAGTGCTGCAGTAATCCAGAATGATCCCCAAAGCAACAACAAATGAAAGGCAGGAATATGAAAATGGTGAAAGCACTGAGTCACCACAGTTTATAGCCCCTCTTTCCAGCCATACTCAAAGGTCAAGTCTACGCGAGAAAAGAGAAATTAGGTTTACAGTCTAGCATGTAGACAGTTGAGAGTTTAAAATGTGTCAGTTTGATCTTCACAGCTAGAAAAGAAAGGCAAAGTCAGTCAGTAGCTCTCCTCAGGCCCATTAGGAAATTTACTTTCCAGGGCAGACTGACATCCTGTAACTAACCGGATTCTAAGGGCAGATATGGCTTATGTTCCTCAGAATCTAGCAAATGAAGCCATTTCCATTAAGAATACTGTTTAATCTCTTATTGCTATACAAATAAAAGCTTATTTATCTAAAAACTAGACACTGTAAACCACAAGAGTATGGTACTAACCTCTGTTAAGTATCTAGGGAGGACTTGCTTGCTCTATGCTGACATGCTAAGACAGGTCTCCCTCCTCCTTCTCCTCCTCCTCCCCCTTCTCCTCAAGTCACTGTGACCCCACCCTTATAACCTCATCTAATCCTAAATATGTTCCACAAGCAGCCCCACCCAACTTCCAAATAAGAGGAAGATATGAAATTATAAATTAACTTTAAAACAGAGTTTGGGGAGATAAACCAAAACTGTAGAAAACACTATAAAATAACCTTTACTTGATTATTACAGGAAAATTACAATCCTATGAAGCAGCTATAGAATGTAACTTCCATGGTGTCCTATCTTTCATCACAAAGAGGGGAGAAGTAACAATATAGTGACTACTTTTTCAAGGAGCCTTAATATATTCTCACTGAAAGGATTAAGGCACTGGATGAAAATAGGAATTATTTTTGTTTTCTTGATTTCTTTCTCAGTCCATTTGTCATTTGTATATAAGAAGGCTACTATTTTTCAGGCATTAATTTTGCTTCCTGGAATTTTACTGAAAGTATTAACTAGTTGTAGAGTTTCCTGGTAGAATCTTTTAGGAACACTTACATATACTGTCATGTCATTTGCAAATAATGATACTCAGACTTCTTTCTTTTATTTGTATCCCCCTTGATCTCCATCAGTTGCCTTATTGCTCTAGGTAAGACTTAATGTACTATATTGAATAGATATAGAGAGAATGAACAGCCTTGCCTTGTTCCTGATTTTAGTGGAATTCCTATGAGGTTTTGTTCATTTAGGCTGATGTTGGCTATGATCTTGTTTTAAATGGCCTTCATCGTATTGAGGTATGTCTGCTGTATCCCTAATCTTTCCAAGACTTTTATCATGAAGGGATGTTAGATTGCTCAAAGACCTTTTCTGTATCTAATGAGATGATCTTGTGATTTATTGATTGATTGATTGATTGATTGATTGATTGGTTTTTCAAGACATAGTTTCTCTGTGTAGCCTTGGCTGTCCTGGACTCAGTTTGTAAACTAGCCTGGCCTAGAAATCATAGCAATCCTCCTGCCTGCCTCTCTGAGTGCTGGGATTAAAGGTGTGCCCTACCACACCCGGCTTGATCTTGTGATTTTTGTCTTTCATTCTGTTTAAATTGTGGATTACATTTATAAAGTTACATACGATGAACCATCCCAATTCTCTGGGATGAAGCCTACTAGAACATGCAGGATGAGTTTTTAGATGTGCTCTTAGATTCAGTTTGCAAGTATTTTATTAAGTATATTTACATGTATGTTCATAAGCAAAAAAAGGTCTGTAATTTTCTTTCTTTATTGGGAGGTTATGTAGTTTAGGTAACAGGGTAACTATATCCTTATAAAAATAATTGGGCAATCTTCCTTCTTTTCTATTTTGTAGAAGAAATTGAGGAATATTGGTTAACTCTTCTTTGAAATTCTGGTAGAATTCTGTGCTAAAACCATCTGGCCATGAGATATTTTTCATTATTGCTTCTACTACACTAGGGGTTTAAATTGCTTATCTGGTCTTGATGTAACTTTTTTAAGTGGTAACCATCACACACACAAAAAATCATCTGCTGCAGAAGTGCTGCAGGTGTGGCTGCTGTGTCACATGGGCATCATTAGGTGGCAGAGAGGAGAGAGACTATGTCTACGCTCTGTGTTCTGACCTATAAACATCTGAATGATTAATAGCCTAAGATTCCCTGAAAAAAAAAGCAAGCTTGAGATAATCAGTAGTCTAGTGCAAGGGAGCTAGCCTGAGATGACCACCAGTGTGGCACCATAGGCCTCAGACAGAGAGCTTGCCTGAGATGACCACCAGTACGATGCTGTGCAGGGCTAGTGGGTGGTTCTGACATGCCTGAGATGACCCTTTCCTGGTGCCATAAGGCACTAGTAGGGCATAGAATTCCTGAAACCACCCTTTAGATGACCCCAGATACTCAGAGACCCAGGTACCACTAAGAGGAGCAAGTAAGTGGTGGAGAAATAGAAGAGAAAGAGAAACAGAAGGATGTGGGTACCACGAAGAGAAGCAAAACTGGAGATTGAGGGTAGTGAGGACCAGTCTGATGTGAATAACCAGCTGTGACACTTGAGACCATGGTGGCATCCTGGCCTGTGGTGCCACAGGAAGGAGTGTCTGGGTTGTGGCCTTGCAGCAGTGGGGTTATGTTTCCACCAAAGCCAGATGCTCAGGAACATGTTGATGTCTGAGGGCTGTGAAGAACTGGCCCCCAACCCTAATATGGGAATCATAAGGGAGCTAGCCCTGGGAGCATGAGAACAGGAGAGCTGTAGCATTAAGGAGAGTGGGTCCTGCATCTTGCCTAGCAGCACTGTCAGTTGACTTTGGTGATGGTAGTGGCAGTACCACGAGCAAGCTGTCCCTGAGGATGTGTGCATGGGAGAGCTGGCCCTGCCTTGTGTGTCTGCCATGCTGTGATGAGAGAGAGATAGATAGATAGAGAGAGAGAGAGAGAGAGAGAGAGAGAGAGAGAGAGAGAGAGAGAGAGACAGAGACAGAGAGAGACAGAGAGAGACAGAGAGACAGAGAGAGACAAAGACAGAGACAGGGACAGAGAGAGAGAGAGAGAGAGAGAGAGAGAGAGAGAGAGAGAGAGAGAGAGAGAGAGAGAGAGAGAGAGTCTTTCCCTTCTTGCTCCTTGCCACCTACAGCAGCCAAGAGAGTTGTCCCTGTCCCTCACCTTCTAAAGAACTCAGGAGAACAGGGCCTGCACTTCCCCTGGGCAGCACAGTAGAGGCTGGCCTTGGATGTGTGGGTTGCAGGTGAACCAGCCCTGCCTCTTGTCTCCTGTGTGGTGCCACCAGCAGTGGGTGGGAGAGTTGCTCCAAGAGGGTCATGAGAGCAGAAGAGCTGGCCCTGCTCCTCACCTTGCTGCAACACTTAGCAGTGATGGACCCTGGCCCAAAATGTTGGACCCTGGGAGTCCAATTCGGGAAGGGGGTCACCGCGAGAGACCACTCAAGTCACACCAGCTGAGAGATGTAGGTAAAATTTATTACTGACACACCAGAAGTCCCAATTGTTGATGTGTCAGGGTCCCTCAGCACTCGGGAGGCAAAGGACCCCCGAGTAGCTGTTACAGGCTAGTTTTAAAGGCAAAAACCAAAAAGCAGGTAGGGTTGCTTATCACTGGAATCCATATGGACATTAGGACATCTGGCCTGGGGGAACTTCTTGTGAGGACATCTGATATCTGCAAATCTGCATGTAACTATTCTGGGAATTAGGGTGGAACTCTTGAGGTTAGCAGTTCTGACAACTGGGAGAAGTCTCTGGGGTCAGAAGTTTAGGTTCTCAGGCCACTGGACAAGCAAGGCTGGAATTTTACAGTTTCTCAGCAGCATGCTACACCTGACCTGGGCAGCAGAGTAGAGCTGGCCCTAGTTTCAGGGTTAGCTGGTAAGCTGCCCCTAGAGTGTCAGAGTGGGATAGCTAGTGGGCTGACCAGCTGAAATACCTCTCAGAGCCAGATCCAGGGCTTTGATTTGGCCCATCTACTCCATTGATGTACTTCTGGAGGGCATGAAGGGCCCGCCTAGCCCTACAGACCCAAAACTACAAGAACTCCATGACAAAGGGCATCAACAGGATCTCTAAGAGGAGATCCAGGGAGGTTCCAGTATCGATAGAGTAGCAGTGCCCAGAGGTCTTGTACCAGACCAACAGGTCATTGTAATGAACATTTGCAAGGAAAGATGTATGGGACACATTGGGACACACGAAAGCTTCCACAATGACATTTCCACCCCCCTGTGTTGCTGGAAAGGTTGCAAGGGTGGAGGGTGGGCATGAGGTGAAGGGAAGATAAGTGCAATTGGGGTACATGATATGGAATTCACAAAGAACCAACAAAAAATTTACAAACAGAAACAAGAAGGAAAATGGTCCATCTCTTTTAGATCTTCTAATTTGATGGAGTACAGGTTTTTAAAGTATGTCTTTTAGTTAACTTGGCTAAGGATTTGTTAACCTTATTCAATTTCTCTAAGAACCCACTCTTTGCTTCATTGCTTCTTTATAATATTTTTGTTTGTCTCTCTATGGTTGATTTCACCACTGAGTTTGATTATACTTTACTGTCTATTCATTTTGGGTGTCATTTATTCTTTGTGTTCTAAAGCACTCAGGTGAGCTGTTAAGTGACTAATATGAGATCTCTCCATTTCTGTTTAATGTAGTCATGTAATACTATGAACTGGGCTCTTAGAACTGCGTTCATTGTGTCACATATGTTTGAGTATGTTGTATTTTCATTTTTTAAAAAATCTTTTTTCATACATTATATCATGACTACAGTTTACCCTCCTTCCATTCCTTCAAATCTCTCCCTCTACCTCCTTTCATCCCCATATCCACTGCTCCTCCATTTCATTCAAAGAAAAAAAAATAAGCAGGCCTCCCAGGGATATCAACTGAACATGTGGCGTAACAAGTTACAGTAAGACTAGGCACAAACCCTCAAAGCAAGTCTGTATGAGGCAACTCAGTAGGAGGAAAAGGGCCCCAGGCTCAGGCAAAAGAGTCAGATAAACCCTTTTCCCCACTGCTAGGAGTAGCACAAGAAAACAAGCTACACAGCCATAACCTATATGCAGAGAACCTAAATCAGACTCATACAGGTTCTGTGTTTGTCACTTCAGTCTCTTCAAGCCACTATAAGCCCTGGTTAATTGGTTCTGTGGACTGTGTTCTTATGGTGTTAACACCTCTGGCTCCTACAATCCTTTGTCTCTTCTTCTGTGGGATTCCTCTAGCTCTGCCTAATGTTTGGCTGTGGGTATCTGCATCTGCTCCAATTAGGAATCATTTTAGTGACATTTTTGCCAGCCCTGTTTGGTTCTATCTGGTCTCTGGGATGTCCCGCTTGTTTCTGGCCATCCAGGCAGAGTGAGGTCTTGGCTGCTTTTCACGGCATGGACCTCAAGTTGGACTACTCATTGGTTGGCCACTCCCACAAGTTCTGCCACCATTACCTCAGCACATCTTACAGTTGTGACAGATTGTAGGTTGAAGGTTTGTGACTGGGCTGATGCTAGGAGTTTGCCTAGTTATTGAAGAGGGCCAGTTTGGGCTCCATATCCCCCATTACTAGAAGACTTCACTGAGGTCACTCTCTTAGATTCCAGGAAGTTTCCATTGCACTAGGTTCCTACATCAGCCACAGATATTCCAAATTTCAGTCATCTCTCCCTTCATCCCATCCCCACAAGCCCCCAAGGTTATGTGAGAAATCTATTTTATTTCTCTGTCCCAGGAAAATTCATGTGTCCCTCCCTTGAGCCCTCCTTGTTACTTAGACTTGTAGCATAATTATTTTTTTAACAGTTAATGTCCACTTATAAGTGAGTACATACCATGTTTGTCTTTCTAGTGAGGTCTGGGTTACCTCACTCAGTACGATTTTTTTTTTACTTTCATTTATTTGCCTGCAAATTTCATGATGTCATTATTTTTTAAAGCAGATTAATACTCCATTGTGCAAATGTGCCACATTTTCTTTATCCATCCTTCAGCTGAGGGATATCTTGGTTGTTTCAGTTTCTGGCTATTATGAATAAAGATGCCATGAATATAGTTGAACTCATATCCTTGTGGTAGGATAGAGCATCCTTTTGATATATGCCCAAGATGTGTTATAGCTGGGTCTTGAGGTAGATTGATTCACAATTTTCTGAGGAATCCTCTTATTGATTTCTTAGTAGCTGTACAAGTTTGCACACCCAACAGCAATGGAGAAATGTTCCCCTTACTCCATATTCTCAATAACAGGAGCTCACTTGTGTTTTTGATCTTAGTCATTCTGACAGGTGTAAATTGGAATCTCAAAGTAGTTTTGATTTGCAGTTCCCTGATGGCTAAGGATGTTGAACATCTCTTTAAGTGTTTCTTAGCCATTTGAGATTCCTCTATTGAGAATTCTGTTTAGATCTGTATGCCATAATTGGTTTGTGCAGTTAGTTGATGTCTAGTTTTTGTTTGTTTGTTTGTTTTTTGTTTTTCTTTTCTTTTCTTTTCTTTTTTTTTTCTTTTTTTTTTCTTTTCTTTCTTTTTTTTTTTTTTTTTGGTTTTCTGAGATAGGGTTTCTCTGTGTAGTCTTGGTTGTCCTGGACTCACTTCATAGACCAGGCTGGCCTTGAACTCACAGTGATCCACCTGCCTCTGCCTCACAAGTGCTGGGATTAAAGGCATTAACCACCACACCTGGCTGATGTCTAGTTTCTTGAATTACTTAGACATTTTGGATATTAGCCCTTTATTGGATGTAAAGTTGGTAAGAATCTTTTCCAAATCTGTAGGCTGCCGTTTTTGTCCTATTGACAGTGACCTTTGCTTTATACAAGTGTTTCTGTTTCAGGAGGTCCATTTATTAATTATTGACCTTGGAGCCTGAGCTATTGATGTTCTGTTGTGTCCTGTGCCAATGCTTTCAGGCAATTCTCCACTTTCTCTTCTATCAGTTTTAGTATATCTGGCTTTAAATTGAGGTATTTGATCCACTTGGACTTAAGTTTGGTTCAGGGTGATATATATTTATCTATTTGCATTCATCTATGTGCTGGCATCCAGTTAGACCAGCACCATTTGTTCAGTCTCTGTGTGATCCCATGGCCCCAGGTTAGTTTACTCTGTAGGTCTTCTTGTGGTGCCCTTGATCCCTCCAGCTTCCTCAATCCTTCTCCCCACATTCACTAGGTTTCCCAAATTCTGTCTATTGCTTGGCTGTGGATCTCTACATAAGTTTCCATCAGTTGATATATGAAGCTTCTCAGAAGACAGTTATGCTAGGCTCCTGTCTGCAAGCATAGCAGAGTATCACTAACAGCATCATAGGTTGGCTCTCTTCCATGGGCTGGGTATCAAGTTGGGCCAGTTATCCATTGACATTCTCTCAGTCTCTTGCTCCATCTTTATCTCTGGCACATTGTTTAGGCAGAATAAACTTTGGGTTGAAGGTTTTATGGATGGTTGATGTCTCCTGGGAGTCATGCCTGGATACAGTAGGTAGCCACTTCAGGCTTCTTATCTCCCACTGCTATGGGTCTTAGCTAGGGTCACTCCCATAGACTTCCAGGAGCCTCCCCCATCCCAGGTCTTTGGCTGATCCTAGAGATGCCTCCCTACCAATTTCCATTCTCTCTCCCAGCCCTCTTGCCATGCTTGATCCACATCTGAGTCCTACCTCAGTTTCCTTACACACTCTGTCTCCTATCCAGTTCCCTTCATCCACTTCTGATGTCTATTTTATTGCCTTTTCTGTGTGAGATTCCAGCATCCTTCCTTGTTACTTAGCTTCTTTTGGACTGTGAATTGTAGCACTGTGATCCTGTACTTTATGTCCAATATTCAGTTATAAGTGAGTATATACCATGTGTGTCTTTCTGGGTCTGAGTTACCTCACTCAGGATGACCTCTTCTAATTCCATCCATTTGCCTGCAAATTTCATCATGTCTTTGTGTTTAATCGTGGAGTGGTATTCCATTGTGTAACTGTATCACATTTTCTTTATCTATTTTTCAGCAGCTGGACCTCTAGGTTGTTTCCAGTTTCTGGCTATTACAAATAAAGCTACTATGAACATAGATGAGCAAGTGTTCTTTTGGTATGGTGGAGCATTTTTGGGGTATATGGCCAGGTTTTGTATAGCTGGGTCTTGAGGTAAAATTATTCCAAAATTCCTAAGAAACCACCAGTTTGATTTCCAAAGTCGTTGGACAATTTGCATGCTCACCAGCAATCTCTCATAAAATTTTTTGTTTTATCTACTGAAGCTGTTGTATCCTTGATTACACCCAGAGAAGTGTTAACAGAAGGCATTAATTCTTTAGTTGCTCTATAGATGAGTTTCTCCAACGCTGAATGTAAACAATTTAATCAATCTGGTATTTGGGCCTGCAGGATGTTCCTTAGGGGTTTCCCTGTGTCAAAGTGTTACCTTGCCTATCCTTTGTTGATATGTATTCATTAGCCTAATGCTGGCCCTTGCTACACCTTCTGTATACTCCAGAAGGCTGCGGCCTTCTTTTTGAATTATCTCTAGAAAACAACATTATTTCTAGGAACACCTTCCCCTTTTCAAATGGCCTGGCATACTATAGTTAAAACACCTAACAATTTGATTTTTCTTAAAACTTTTAGAAATTACTTTTCCTATCAGAGTAGCACCATAAATGTGCGATTTAATATCAGCCATATTTTTGACCCATTCCTTATTGGTGCTGATCCTGACTTTAAATGTCTAATCACCCCCATTTGAATTCTAAATTAGCATTTTCAAAAGCCAATGATTTGATTAAAATTTGTCTGAATCCTGAATCTGAAACCATTCTATTTACTGCTGAAATCAATCTTTGCAAAATGTCAGTGAAGAATTCTTTTGACCCTTGTATAATTTTAGTAAATGATTTCCTACTTCTTCAGCCTTGTCCCAAGCATTTAAAACTGCTAAATGACATAGTACCAAGGTGTGATTATCACATTCAACATGTCTTGATAACTTTTAAGCTTCACCTAGTAACTGATCCTGGGAAGTACTAACACCTCTATCCCCATTTCATTGTGCATGGCCTTCCTCTTTTCACCATGTTCAGCACTGTAATTGAGGACAAGCTTCCAATATTGCTGTTGCCAAATCTTTCCAGTCTCTGTTCTGAGTTGCCCATGAATTTAATATCTTCTTCATATATAGAGAATGCATATCATATCAAATAATCGTTTCCTTAAATCTTCTCAAAGCTAATATGTCTGTCAAATTCCACTTAGCTTCTTCATAACACTGGTGCTTCGTATCACTGTTGATAGTTCTTCTATGGTAACTGGATAAACTAAGGTTGGTTTTCTAACAACCTTGGGCTGCCCTTTTTAAGTTTCATCATGCAGTAGCATGGTAGGTTCTTGTTTAAATCATCTGTCTATGTCTGATTATTTTTCTCATTTTTATTTGTGTTTCTCTAATTTTTCTTCTAAGGCTTCTATCTTCTAAATTCACTGTAGTGTATATAAACATATTTTTGTTTAGATACCAAGTGTGGGATGTGTTTGTCCATTGGAAAAAAGACTTATGAGACAACACGTGATATTTGCCCACTAGAAGAGAAACTGGCTCTTGAAGAGGCATTGTCTTTGCCAACTGATAAACATCCTACTATGGACTCTTTTCCCAAAACCAGTGGCTTGGCTTTTGGTTTTGGTATTGCTTCCATTGTTTGGCTATTCATCACTCTACTTCAAGATGTTCTTAGAGAGAAATATTCCAGAGAACACTCTTCCGGGTTCCAGCTGCTGCTCTGGATTCTGGTTGCTGCAGTAGCAGCTACCTTTGCTGAATTGCTGTTTAACAGGTCTACTGGAATCCCAACAAGGAAAAGTGGCATTTCTCCAAGGCTGAGCATGGTGGTGCACGCCTTTAATCCCAGCACTCAGGAGGCAGAGACAGGTGGATCACCATGAGTTCAAGGCAAGCTGGGTATACAAAGAGAGTCCAGGACAGCCAGAGCTGTTACACAGAAAAACTCTGTCTCAAAAAACCAAAATGAAACAAAAAAAAACAAAACCAAAAAAAAAAAAAAAAAAAAAAAAAAAAAAAAAGAAAAGAAAAGAAACTGAATTTAAAAAGGTCTACTTCTCTTGCCCCCATTAACTTCTTTTCTCTGTAATGGCATAGCCATTGCAGAACCTCAAACTAAGTAGGATTGTAAAAGTTCAAAGCCTATGATCTACTTTTTATATTTTTCTTTTTCCTGTACCTCTAAAATTTTTTTCCTTTGAGAGGGTACTAAAAGCCACTGTTGCTATTAAAAATAAAATATGAAATACCAAGATACAAGTAAAGAGACAACAATCAGGATGTTAAAATGAATAAATTATTTAAAAAAATAAAAGTTAAAAAATGGGAAAAAAGAAATACCCAAATGATAATCAGTATCAGCCAAGTGCAGTTAAATCATTTATCTTTTCATTTTCTGCTTCAATTTTCAAGCCATTTAAAGTAGCACTATACAGGGTCCTAACACCTTGTATTATCATATTTCTCATTCTTAATTCTATTTTTGAGGACTCCCCAACTGACTTATCAAATCTGATTGATTCTCAGTGTGTCTGCAGCTGGTATGATTTCTCTGCCTGTGTGGTCATGCCACAGATGTTTTTAACAAAACATGAACTGTTTTATTTCACCAATAAAGACTCAGAAGCCAGAAGATGGAGTGAAAGTCCGCTAGCTCAGAGAAGCAGAGAAAGGACCCAGCTGTCCTTCCTCCTCAGCCAACATCACAAAGGGAAAAGGCACATGTCTTCTTCTCCATGCCATCTCTAAAAGCCTCAATCTGAAATGCTTTCTACTTCTGGATACTTCCTCTGTCCATCCTACTGACTTTCTCTTATTCTCTATGTTTTCCCCCTATGTTCACTCTCTGTCAACTGGTTAATTGTTCCACCTCTTGATCTAGGGTTGACTTTATTTAATCCTGTTTACAATACTCAAACAAAAGCTTTAGGATTACAAGTGTGTGCTAGGGCTGAGCCACACCACAACTAGAAATAGGTTTCCCCAGTAAACAGCACAATCTTGGCATTCACAGTGTGATCTAATATCCTGTAGCACTTGATAAGTACTTTACTCTGGAGGGATGGTCTTCTAGAACCTGTGCAAGGGTCTTTTACAGCATCCATGTAAGTGTACCATGTACATACAATGCCTGTGGAGGCATCATAGATCCCCCAGAACTGGAGTTACAGGTAGCTGTGAGCCATTATGTAGATGCTGGGACCTGGTCCTCTGCAAAAGCAGAAAGTGCTCTTGACTGCAGAGATATTTCTCTAACTACACACCTAGATCCTTTATAATCATCCTGCTCTTCTCTCCTACGAGAATTCCCTTTGGAGGAAAGTCGGGTCATTATTTCCTATCTTCTCTATTATATGTCTTCAGAGGCAATCTCTCTTTTGTTATAATGCAGTCCTCTCCCTGGTGTTCCCTTAATCACTTGGAAATGTTTCACCTAGACAACATAAATAAAAGACAAATAATACATACTTCAACACTGTCTGGTCAAAATATAAACTAGGGCACAAAGAGAGATTCTACTCTGTAACACCATTATCCAATTAGATCTCTGTAAAAGACAAAGAAAATGGAGTAAATCCTTTAGGCCTGGGATTTATGTTGCCTCTAGCAAAAGACTCCCTTTTACTAAAGGGTCAGAAAATCCGAGAAGGAAGGAGATTCCCAACTCTGATGCTGGCATTGGTGGATGATTCATACTTGAAAAGTCAATACATCTCTCAGGGGTAATCACATCCTCTTTAATACTTTACCAACCCAAAGGCTGAGAACGTCACTAGAGAGTATTTGAAGACTCTAAAAGACATTACACCACTTGACAACAAGCCACCAACCTGTGTTGATTCATAGCTCTCTTTATTCTTTTCCTAATAAAAAGAGCTTCATAAAATGGTTAGCTTATAGGAACATGGAGTTTGGTTCATGGAGCAGCATTACTCACATATGGCTCCAGATTGAGCTACCTCATCTTCCCTTTGTAATAAGATCTGTGTTTCTGCATTAACAGTTTTTGGGACCTAAGGAAGATCTACTTTCACCAGAGGTATCACCTGTATCAGTGTCAGGAATCAACATGGTCCCCTTAAGTCCTACT
Organism: Acomys minous; assembly: GCF_964271855.1. Taxonomy (NCBI): domain Eukaryota; kingdom Metazoa; phylum Chordata; class Mammalia; order Rodentia; family Muridae; genus Acomys; species Acomys minous. The sequence continues at coordinate 80,259,947 of NC_140492.1, read as the reverse complement.
ATCTGGTTCATTTATTTTTTATTTTTAGGGGTTATATATCCCTTTAGTTCTGCAATAGTCCACAGGTTTAATCTTAGCTGGCCAATAAAATGCAATTTATTTAAATATCTTTTGTGATTCCAAAAGTTTTATTCATTTTACTTGTTAATTTACTAGCATTTGGATTTTGGTTTCTCCCACTTCTCTAATATGTAACTCATGGAAGGAAAAAATATATGGAAAAAACCCTCTGCTTATTAGCATTGCTGCTGCTCTTATGGTTAATAATTATGTTTGTCTATCTTTTAAGTATTAAAAATTGAAAAGACCTTAGCCAGAGAGGTGGCTCAGCAGGCTAAGTATTCATTCTACAAGCCTGACAAGCTGAGTTGTTTATTAGTTTTATGAAAGAGAGCTACTGATCTTTTTGAGTTAATTTTGTATGCAGCCACTTTGCTGAAGGTGTTCATCAACTGTAGTAGTTCTATGATGGAATTTTTTGGGTTACTTATGTACACTATTGTATCATCTGTGAATAGTGATATTTTGACTTCTTCTTTTCTGATTTGTATTCCCTTGAACTTTAGTTATATAATTGCTGTAGCTAGAACTTCAAGTACTATGTTGAATAGATATAGAGAGAGTGGACATCTTTGTCTTGTTTCTGATTTTAGTGCAATTGCTTATAAGTTTCTCTCCATTTAATTTTATGTTGTCTATATGCTTGCTGTATATTGCCTTTATTATGTTTAGGTATGGGCTTTGTATTTCTGATTTCTCCAAGACTTTTCATCATGAAATGATGTTGGATTTTGTTAAATGTTTTTTTAGCATCTAATAAGATTATCATGTGGGTTTTTTTCCTTTCAGCTCGTTTATATAGTGTGTTTCATTGATGGATCCTCATACATTGAACTAACCCTGCATCCCTGAGATGAAGCCTACTTGATCATGGTGGATGATTGTTTTTTTCTTAAGTGTTCTTGGATTTGGTTTGCAAGTATTTTGTTGAGTACTTTTACATCGATGTTTATGAAGAGAGATGGGTCTGAAATTTTCTTAGTTGAATCTTTGTGTGATTTAGGTATTAGGGTGAATACAGCTTCCTAGAATGAGTTTGACAATACTCCTTCTGTTTCTATTTTATGAAATAGTTTGAGTATTGGTATTAGCTTTTCTTTGAAGGTTTGGTAGAATTCTCTGTTAAAACCACCTGGCCCTGGGCTTTTATTTTTAAAAGACTTTTAATGACTTCTTCTATTTCCTTGGGGGAGGGGTTATAGGACTATTTAGATGGTTAAGCTAATCTTGATTTAATTTTGGTAAGTGGCATGTTCAAGAAAATCATCAATTTCATTTAAAATTTCCAGTTTTGTGTAATGATGTTTTGGACTTTTTTCAGTGTCAGTTGTTTTTGTTTTCAGTTTTTGAGTCAGGGTTTCTCTGTATAGCCTTGGCTATCCTGGAACTTGCTCTGTAGACCATGTTGGCTTCAAACTTGTCCCTCTTTTCACTTTTGATTTTGGTGATTTGGGGATTATCTCTCTGCCTGGTATAGCTGCAATCTTAATTTTATATATTATATTTTATAAAATAACTTCTATTCTCCAGATGTAATTGTTGTATCAGAGGCTTACTGTTGAATAAGCTCATCATTCCTAGATCTTTCTGAATTCTGGCTGGCTGGTTGAACACAGCTGTTCTGACTCAAAGTCCTATCCTAGCTGACTGATTTAATCTGGCTTCTCTCAACTTCTCCTGAATTGCTCTGCTTTTGAACTACAGAAACTGAGCTTCATTAACTCAACTGAACTCAAGTGCACTCCATTGAACTGCACTGAGCTGCCTGTGCTGTACTGTCCCAAACTCTACTGTGCTCTATTCTACTGTAGTGCCTTCTCTACTCTCTCTCTACTGTACCTTACTCTTCCCTTCACTCTATTTTACTGCTTCTAAGTGGCTTCTCTTTCTTGTTGTTCTCGTGAGAATTTGGCATGTCCTATCTCTGACTCATTTTGTCAAATCTTCATTCTGTCTGCCCTACAGGGTTTACGTCACTTTCAAACATGGTTGTTGCCTTCTACAAACTAATCTCATCTGCATTGTTTGGGATGAAAGGCGTGTAGAAGAGTGTGTCTGTTTTCCAGCCAGGGAGATTAAAGGTGTGCTGGATTAAAATTCCTTTACATAAATTATATACTCTTCCTGGGCCCATCTTATGGGTTCGTTCACAAGCATCACCTGCAAAAATGGTTATGTCATATCCACAGGCCATGGTGTCACTTCTTTTCAAAGCTTGTAAAATAAGTATGCAAACCTTCGGTAAAAACCCAGTTCATATTATCACACCCTTTTCTGCAGCATAATTATTATGGCTACAAAGCAATAATGATGATTGGACCACATTTTTGTCCTCTGTTTCTAGTCAATTTGATAATCACTATCCTCCTAATAAGTTAAGTGACTTTTTAAAGTTACATCCTGTGATTTTTCCTAAAATAATTAAACAACAACCTATTCGTAAGGCCAGAGTGGTGTATACTGATGGAACCTCTAAAAGTATTGTCCTCATAGTATCAGAGTCTGTAAGCAAGTCCATAACTGTACCCACTCGGTCTGCGTAATTAGCTGAATTACAGGCAGTTATATTAGCTTTACAACTTTTTCCTAATCAGCTGCTTAATATTTTTTCTGCTAGTAAATATGTAACTCAGATTTTAGCCCCTGTAGAGACTTGTCCACATATTTAATCTGTCTCTAATGTACAGTCCTTGCTGCTGGAATTACAAGGGCTTATTTGGTGTCGAATCTCCCCCATCTTCGTTGGGTGTTTGCGAGCCCACTCTTCCTTACCTGGTCCCTTAGCTGTAGGAAATCGCAGGGCAGACCAGTTAACTCAAACGCCCATGCTTTGTTTTCAAATGAACGGTATGGATCGAGCTCGCCAACTTCACGCCAAGTTTCATCTTAATGCTCAATCCTTGCGACACCATACTGCAGCATCTACAAACCAAGCCATCCAAATAGTAAAGGATTGCCCATCATGTGCTGAATTCTGGAGTCTATCCTAAGGGACTCATGCCTAATCACATTTGGCAAATGGATGTTACTCATGTTCCTAGTTTTGGTAAATTACAATTTGTACATGTTTCCATTGATACATATTCTGGACTCTTTTTCGCATCTGCCGATTCAGGAGAAAAAAATTAAGAATGCCAAGGCACATTTATTGCTGGCCTTCTCATACATGGGGACTCCCAAACAATTAAAAACTGATAATGGACCAACCTACACTAGCACAGGGCTTGCATCCTTTCTCTCTCCCTATGATATTTTACATAAGACTGGCATTCCCCATAATCTGCAGGACCAAGCTATTATAGAACTGCACACTTAAAGCTTATTTATATAAAATTAAGAAGGAGGAATATTGTGGAAAACTACCCTGCATTCACAATTAGCCTATTTATTATATATTTAAAAATTTAAAACTATTGATGCTTCTGGAGCTTCTGCTGCAGATAGGCATTTGGAGACCTCCTACAAGGCATAAAGGAATGGTGAAGTGGAAGGATCTGTCCACTGGTATATGGAAGGGTCCGGATCCTCTTTTGGTGTGGGCCCAAGGCTCTGCTTGTGTTTTCCCACAGGACGATTAGGCCTATTTGGGTTCCTGAGTGCTGTGTGCATCCTGTCTCTCATCCATGTGCCCACCAGCCTTCAGGAGACAGTATGGGCACTACTGAAGAATCCCCCGATCTTGATGCTGGTTGTGGTGGCACACGCTGGTAGGATTTGCTAAAGGAGGCAGAGGCAGGAGGATCACAAGTACGAGTGCCTGGAGTAGTTCCATTTCCGGTGGAGCATATAGGAGAGAGCGGATTGATCCTCTTTTGAGAGAAGAGAGACTTTGACTTCACTGCTGCCATTATCGGAGCCATTGCTTTAGCTGCCACAGCTGCAACAGCTACTAGAATTGTCATCTCCCAGAATTTAGAATTTGGACAAACTTTTTGAGGAGGTGGCCAGTGCCCTATCTACTCAAAATTCATTGAACTTCATGATTCAATTGGTTTTTCAGAATCTTAATCAGCAGACAGCCTTGTTGCAAGAGCAAATTGATATTTTGTGGGATGTTCATATGCGTACTTGTTATCCTATGTATTATCATGCTTGCATTACCCCAGCTAAGGTGACCAATGCTTCTACATGAAAAAACAACAGGCCATTCAACAGTTCCATACCAAACAGGTCCTTGCGTCCCTGACATTGGATAATCTCACTGCCCAAAATTTGGTTTAGCCTTGATAAATGAGTGTCCAGTGACGGGTAAGACCATGGATGCCTCTGCCAACCTAAGACAGAGTGACTGTGTTTAGAGACGGCCATACCAAGGACGGGTAAGGCAGAGGGCTAATGTACTGGCACCCTAAGACAGAGGGACCTGTTGGGAACTGTTAGGCTTGGGCCCCCTGGGGCCATGCCCTGGCTGGTACACAATTGTTATTCTGTCCTGGCAGCTTCCTGTTGTGAACATTGTGCCTTGCTGAGCTGACCACAAGTTCCTGTTTTGCACCCTGGTTACCTTGGTTATATGGTTCCTTTTGTCCTGGGGACCACCCATCTACATCGTCTTATATTTGTCCACCTGCCTCTGTACTGTATAAAAGGCCTTGGCCTCTCCTCATTAAGTGGCATTCTCTTAGAATGGATGACCCGCTGTCTTGAGTGATTCTTCAACCCGCAGTTCCTCGATCGATATGTTGGGGTAATTGCCACATGGGCGCTGCAGAGTAACACAGAGGGTATCATTTACTGAACAAAGCAAATACAGAGGTTGAAAGCAACTTCATAAATTCTTTCATGAATAAATTCTACTAAGAAAATAAACTAAAAAACCCTCTAAAATGATTCCTAACTCCCATATTTTCTATTTATTAAATCATTCTGTATCTAGGTAAGGTGTTTGTAGTTTTCTTTGGTATACTCCTATGTGGTAACAATAATGCTAATCTTGTTTTTATTAAAGTTACAAACAAGGGTGATATTATACCCTTAAATTAATTGATTAGTTAGCTAATTAGTTAACTGATTTTGTTATGGCTATATATTGCCAAGACCCCCTCAATTTAAATTGTACTAATAACTTTGATTAGTGAAAATTGCCTGTTTCTCTTATCTGCTTCCTTTACTTCTTTAGGTCATATTTTTTAAAGCAATTAACTCTTAAGAGTCAATAGAAACCATGTAAAAGATATGAGTTTTCCAGGCCCCATTTATCTTGCATTTTGTTTTTGTTTTTATGGCTTATATGCCCCTATCAGAACTGATTATTAATGTCACACAGAAACTAATTCTTTTACAAATTCTAAAAGGTCCTACCAGACCTCACACCACGGTTGATTATGTGTGTAAGGATTACTGGCAAATTAAATATTTCAGTGGTCAAAATGTCTTCCCCAAGCCTTACAATCTTCTTCTTCCTCATCTACCACTGCCTGCTGTTGTCTATTGCCTAGACATATATACTAATCATAAATTTGTCAGTTCAGAAAGCAAAAGCTCTTCCTTGTCATGTCCCATGACTTCCTTCCTCATTAAATGTTGTTCACAACACAGCCCTGCTCTGTAGTAGAAGTTTTGGTTACGTTTGTAAACATGTTTTTGTTTTTATTCCAAGTATGGGATGTGAAACTGCTTCATGAGAGGGCCATAATCTTTGTCAGCTGGGGACTGCCTCATGCAGGGTGGGGGTGTTGGTGGAGGTGTGGGTTTTGATATCTTAAAAACTTCCTGTGCAGGCCCTAGGAAGGTAGAAGTAGGAGCCCCAAAGCAAAGAGGGGTTGTTTTCCATCACTTGGCTTTGCATCACTTGGCTTTACACAGTTTCTTTTCGCAACACTCCTAGAGAGAAGTGCTCTGGAGAGCCCTTAAAAGAGGCTGCTGATAAATCATTCCTGAATTGCTGGTTCCTGCTGCTGTGTTTGCTGTTTGGTTGGACTGCTGGTATCATGGCAACAAAAGCATGGAATCACCCCTCAAAGAACTGGCTCTAAAAAGGTCTACATCCCCTGTCCCTACTAACTTTCTTTCTCTCCTACCTAGGGTTGCTGGGTTGGAAGGGAAGTAGAGGCATTATGGAACCCCAAATAAAGTAGGTTAAAAAAAATCTAAGCCTACAGCACTCCATCCTCTGCACCTTGACTTCACCACACCGTTAAGTGTCTTCTGTGGAGTCCTTATACCCATTACCTCCCACTCCAAAATTATGCAAATACTTTGATGTTTCCACTTCTGCTATTCTACTTGAAATTTTCCTTTCTTCTCATCTACATCATTTGTCTTCTTTTTAAATGCCATCCCTAATCTCTTCCAACGAAATGAAAGTTTCTCTTCCTCATTCTTTGTCTTTACCCATTTGTAGATGCCTACGTTTCCCCCTCCTGGTTAGGTCAGTGCTTACAGGAGCACATTGTAGTCATTTCCATTGCTAGCTGTATAATAGAGCTCAAAGATACCATCATGATCCTCCTCATACTGCAAAATGGAGTTTGTGCATGAGAATAAGGATTTTCAGATGTACACATCCCTTAGATTATCCAGGGTAGCAACGATTAGGTCATATTCTTTTCATCTTAGGCACAGTATTCATATTACATGTCTCAGTTACTTGTTATATAAGAGACAGAAGACAGAAAAAAAGGAAAAAGTCAGACCTGAATTATGATAGGTAATAATTTTAATAAAACTTGAGGATGTTTTACTTAATAGATTTATCAACTAATTTTTTTTCTCCTGAGCTTCCTTTGCGCCTGTTTAGCTTCACCTATATATGATTCTAGTAATGAGCTTTGGTACTACTGTGCAACATAAAATACAGTGCTGGCTGCCCTTCACTTGAACAAAATGTGATCTTGGTCAATAGAATGATGTCTCTGAGTTGCCAAAAAAAAAAAAAAAGTCAATATTCAGTGTCTACAAGGTTGTTTGACTACTGTGGAAAACAAAACTGTTAAGGTTAAAGCCAAATTTATCTTAGGCTGTCTTTGTCCCCCTAAATAGTCATTTATTTTCTACCTTTGTATGTGACACAGATTCCTAGTCAATATTATGTAAATACTTTAAAAATGTGCATTCAGAGCCTCAGATCTCACCCTAAATACTAAGGAGGCCGCTCCTTTCAATAGGTGAACAAAAATAACCTGTATAATTAAAACAACTTTGTGTGACTGTAGGTAGATGTGTGTATATATTGATGCATGTATCTATGTGCGTGCACATGCAATGTTTGAATATAGGTGCACACATGCACACCTGGAGGTTAGAGAACAACCGTGGGCATTGATCCTTACTTTGTTTGAGACAGGGTCCTTTTGTCTCCCACCATTTATTGAAGACTAGCTGATTCACAAGCTTCTGAGTATTCTGTGTTTACTTCCTATCTCCCTATAGGAGTGCTAGGATTAGCAATGCGTCATGTGAGGGGCTGGGCCAGCTCTCCCACTCTCACACTTGTAGGTATGGCTCACCTGTGCCTTTGCCATTAGGGCCAGCTCTACTGTCTTCCACAGGGGAAGTGCAGGGCCAATTTCTGGCATGCTGCAGCCAATCAGAGGGAAGTACTAGCTCTCTTGCTCTCCCATCCCCAGGATCAGCTCTCCCTGCTACAGCAAGTGGCAAGGGGAGACAGGGAGGGCATTAACCATGCACCCATGCCTCCTCATGCCAGATGAATGGCTGGGCCAGCTCTCCAGTGCTCTCTCCTTTTGGGATGGCTCACCTGCACTGCCTCTACCAGGTTCAGCTCTACAGTGCTGCCTAGAGGAGGTTTAGAGCTTGCTCTCCTAGGTGCTGTAGATGGTGAGATGCAGGACCAGCCCTTTGCTCTCATAACCCTGGGGTTAGCTCTCCTGACTACCTCAGGTGGTGGGAGGCAAAGCAGTCTGTCCCCCACCAGGCTACTGAGTGGCAGAGAAGAAGCAGGGCCAGCTCTTTCTCATTCTCACCCTTGGGCCAGCTCACCTATGCTCCCTCCACCTGGGCCAGGTGTACTGTGCTGCCCAGTTGAGACAGATGTAGGAACTGCTTTCCTGAGAGCGTCAGCCAGTGAGGAACGGAGGCAGCTCTCCTGACCCCAGGCACAGTACTCTCAACTGCTACAGGTAGTCAGTGGGCAGAGGGCTTTACCTCCACACCTATAAACTTACAGGAGACAAGGGGCAGGGCCATCCTTCCCTCATTCTGTCCTCAGGGCTAACTCGCCCACTCCTCCTTAATCAGAGCTACTGTGCTGCTCAGGGGTGGCTCAGAGCCTGCTCTCCTGAATGTGCAGCCAGCAGTGTACAGGGCCAGCTTACCTGCTCTCATGACTCCAGGCCAGTTCTCCTGGTTGCTATAGGTGGTGAGGGGGCATGCATTGGGGATCACCACACCACACAGATGAGTGGTGGGGCCTACTCTCCTGTACTCTCACTCTCAGAGCTGGCTCATCCATGCTTTCTTGACCAAGGCTGGCCCTACTGTGCTGACTAGGAGAGACGGAGGGCCTGCTCTCTTGAGTGCTGCATCTAGTGAGGGACAGGGACAGCTCACCTGCTCTCATGACCCTAGAGTCAGCTCTCTTAACTGCCTTAGATAGCAGTTTGTGTTTCCATATGAATATGAATATGGAAATTGTCCTATCAAGTTCTTGGAATAATTGTGTTGCATTTTTTATGAACATTGAATTGGATCTGTAGATTGCTTTTGGTAGGATGGTCATTTTTACTGTATTGATCCTCCTACCAATCCATGGTACATGGGACATCTTTCCATCTTCTGTTATCCTTTTCAGTTTCTTTCTTCTTTGCCTTAAAGGTTTGTCATGCCAAGTCTTTTACTTGCTTGGTTAGAGTTATCCCAAGATAAAGTTTTTTCAAGGTTATTGTGAAAGGTGTTGTTTCCTGATATTTTTCTCAGTTCATTTGTCATTTGCACATGGGAAGATTGCTGATTTTGGAGTGCTAATTTTGTTTCCTGTTATTATATTGAAAATGTTTATTACCTGTAAGAGTTCTTTGTAACATTTTAGGAATATACAATCATATCATCTGCAAGTAAAGATACTTTGACTTCTTTCCTTCCTGTTTGTATGCCTCTGATTGACTTCAGTTTTGTTATTGCTTTAGCTAAGACTACAAGTACTACATTGAGTAGTTGTGCAGAAAATGAACAACCCTGTCTTGTTCCTGATTTTGGTGGAAATGATTAGTTTCTTTCCATTTAAGTTGATATTGGCCATTAGCTTTCTATAGATCCCATTTATTATTTTGAACTATGTCTCTTGTATCCCTAGTCTTCCCACAACTTCTATCACAAAATAGTGTTGGATTTTTCCAAAGGCTTTTTCATCATCTGATGGTGTCACGACCCCTCCAGTGGAGTCTATGTGACAAATGACGCTACACAACCCGAGGCGAAGACCCCCTACTCAAGTGAGAGCCTCCTAGAATGGGCCTGATGTTCCTGCAAGGAGTAACTGATTACAGCTTTCTTGTTTTGGGCCATTCTGACTGTTTTCTCTTTCTGACCTGCTTCCTTATCAGAACTTTTCAAACCTAACTGTGTTGCTAGCAGACCCCAAAGTTGGGACTGCAGCCAAGGGTCATTTAGAGTTTTACCACCAAGTTCCCCTCCAGAAAACGACCTTTGATCTTATTTAAGTTACTCCCTTGCTCATAGGATAATTAAATACTGCTTTCTCCTTGTGATAGGGTCCTGAGTTATTGCATGTAAATGAAATGCTGTACCACTGCATGTAGATTAAGTATCCTGGAACCCTTAGCCCCATTGAATCAGATACATTCACTCTCAAAACCCCTCCTCAGTGCCCAAGGTTTATAGATAAAGGCTGGTTGGTTTGCTTGTGCTTTCTTGCTTGCCATTCTCCCACCATGACCATTGGAGACAACATTTATTCTGGGGAAGAATTGCCACCGAACACCTGGGGCTTGACTGCCAATTAAGGAGGTCAAGACAGCTATGACGGACCTGCCTTGGCAGCTGCTCCACCACTGCTAGCTCATTGCTGACCCATGGTGAAGCACCACCAGGCCTGCCTCTCTCGCCGGACCTGCCTGCCAGCAGGCATCTGCTTGCTTCCTCTGTTGTGCTCAGCATAGCATGATGGGATGTGGCCCTTTTGGTATCATCACTGGTTTGTGGAGCTCCTGAGTCTCCACTACCTTTTGATACCAGCAATATCATTCTAAAAGAGCTAAAGTATAACACTCTGGTGAAACTCATTTTCCACCTCTCTTGGTAAGATCAGGAACCTGGACTGGTGCCCAGGCCACGGGCCTCTCCCTGAACACTCTAAAGCTGACCATAAAAAAGAAATGGGACATTAAGACCTTTCATCTCAAGGTCCATCCGTTCTTGTCTGGAAGCAAGCAGTACAGCGCCTGGCCCATCCTACTAGATGTGGAATCCACGCTGGCCTCCAGATGCTGAATATGAGACTCTGATCGGGAGAGTTTATTCCAGGAAGCGACCAAATGAGAGGCAGAGGCTGGTTTGATAGGAAGTTTATGATGTGATGGGGTCCACCTGCACCTGAGGGCCCCTGAGGGAGAGGATACTCCGAGTAACAAAAAGCAGAGTTTTTATACTTTTTTTTTTTGAAGGCAGATTTGTAACAATCTAACATGACCTTTGATTCTATTGGGTGGTTCTAAAGCTATGTCTCAGCCCGGAGGTAATTGTCTTGGCATGGGGGTGAGTGGGATAAGTTCCTGTTTGTGCAAGCTAAGACTGTCAGCTCCGCAGGGTAGAATTTCTCAGGGCCTGTTGTTGTTGTTTGTTTGTTTGTTTGTTTTTTCTGACCCTGCTTTAAAACAGAATTAGGTTGGATCTTTCACTGAACAACAATTCACAATGCTCAGGTAGGATGCATGGTGTTATTTCAATGTTCTTATATCTGTTGAGATCTATTTTGTGTTCAATTTTATGGTGAGTTTTGAAGAAGGATCCATGAGCTGCAGAGAGGAAGGTATACTCTTTTGTGTTCGGGTGAAATGTTCCGTAGGCCCGTTTAGTTATTGTTGGAACACGGTCTAAGAATGAACAGAGTTGTGAGAGAATAATTCTGAAAGCACGTGGGAGAACCCTGGGAGGGTGGAACATGAGTATGTGACGTCAATGTAAAGTTTATTTTGTCACCTTTCTTACTTGAGAAAGGCTCAGGGTTACACTGGGATCCTGAACACACAGTGTAGTTGCCAGCAGTCTAATAAAGATTTTTCATATAGGTTTAAACCCATGTTTGAGCAGTCTTTTCTGCTGATTAGCCCAAGAAAGATATTGTATGAGTCTTTAGTCTACCTCATTTTATCTGCTTCATTCTCCCAGGTCCCATTGCTACTAGAGTAGTGGCACCTATGACGTTATTTAGCTCCATCCTTTCTTTAATTTTTGTCTGAGTGACCTGTATTGGTGAGAGGAGGGTATTCCAGTCACCCATTTTCACTGGGTGAGGGTCAATATGTGATTTGACCTACAATATGTGATTTCACCAGTGGTACTTCTTTTATGAACTTCTTTTACGAATATTTGGTGCATAAGTATTTTGAATTGCAATATCAACACCATTGTGGATTTTTCCTTTGATGAATATGTGGCGTCCTTCCCTATGTCTTTTGATTGGTTTTGGTTTGAAGTCTATCTTGTCACATATTGAAATAGCTACCATATTTTCCAGCAAGATGACCCTCACCTTTAACTTTTCCAGTTAAAATATAGAGTTTGGAATATATTCATCATGCAAAACTACCCGTCTTCCAACGCACGCACTGTGCAGCAGACTCCGGCTAGAAACTCTATGTGGTATACTGGCTTGCTTCGTGGGTCTATTCATCTCTGCCCCCGTTCCCAGGGGATCATACAGAGCTCCTTCACTCTCCCTCCAACACCCCGTGCTCTTATCTCAGCTGCCCATTACCACAGGCACTCTCTGAAATTCTGGTGGCCACTCCAGACGGGGGACTCAGGTAAGTGATCTTTACTCTCCCACTATCCTCCAATTCTAATCACCTCAGCTTTGTAGCAGACCACCTGCTGTGGCATCTCTTTTTTTCCTAGTCCCATACCCTAGGGGTCCCTGATATCTGAGAGGGAGCATTTTGCTCACTATCCATAGCATGAGGCAGGAGACACAGACTTGGGATTTGTAGTAATTACAGTTCCCTTTAGGAAACAGAAAACAGAGAGGTCAGTGTTTATCTTTCTAAGCTGGCAAACTGAGGCTTTTATTCTTTTGAAAGTTAACTGCACTTGCTTTCCATTTTCGTTCTTTTTCAGGAGCACCATGTAACCTCTACCTCTGCAATATTAATTCTTCCTACATCCTGCACTTGTTACAATGTTAAGATTTGGCTCTTTGGGATAGACTACTCAGAAGCAGCTTGGCTTGAGTGAGATAGGATTTTCCTTTCTCATAAATGTAGGCAACTCAGGCCTAATTCTATGACTCTGCAACCATCAATAACTCCAATTTCAAATTTTTGTACTGTCAAGCTCAGTATATGCTATCTATATGTGGCACATTTTAATCATACATGTGACTTCAGTCAGAATTTATATCCCCAACAGAAGGAAACGGAAACTGCCACTCAAAAATTTTCCCCAGGGGCTAAAGAGATGGCCCTGCCATTAAGGTTGCATGCTACTATTACAGAAGACCCAGGTGGCTTGCAACTGCCTGTAACTCCAGCTTCAGGGGATCCAACACTCTTTTCTAGCCCTATGTGCACTACACTCAACTACACACACTCACACACAGACATAGAAATATACATGTAATTAAAATTAATTAAATCTTAAAACCTTTTTCCTGATGGTAGGGTATCTCCCTCAGAGTTGTTCATTAGTGAGGTCCCGAAGGAATCTCAGAGCAGTATAGGATATTGCCACCATGCCTGGATGCCTGCCACAACTATGTGATATGACCTTATAGGGCTGGAAAGATGGTGTTTAAGAGTATTCACTGCCCTTGCAGGGAACTCATGTTTAATTTCTAGCACCTACATTTGGAACTACCTGTAACTCCAGATTTTCGGAGATTCAGTGCCTCCACCTTCTACAGGCATCTGCACTCACATGCAAGTGCCCAAACACATACACATACTTAAATTAAAATAAATACTTACAAAATTAAAAGCTTTTACCCTTTTAAAATATTTATTTTTAAAATAATTCATTTAGATTACATCTCGATTGTTGTTCCCTCACTTGTATCTTCCTGTTCCTCCCTCCCTCCCTTTTTCCTCTTTCCTCCTATTCCCCTCCCTAAGCCTGTGACCGAAGGGGGCCTCCTCCCCCACCATATGATCACAGCCTATCAGGTCTCATCTGGGTAGCCCGCTTTCCCTTCCTCTGAGTGCCACCAAGACACCCCCACCAAGGGAAATGGTCAAATAGGGGCCACCAGAGTTCATGTCAGAGTCAGTCCTTTCTCTCCACACAACTGTGGAGAATGTGCTGTCCATTGGCTAGATCTGAATAGGGGGTCTAGGTTTACTGCATGCATTGTCCTTGGTTGGCACAGCAGTTTGTGCAGGACCCCTGGGTCCAGGTCTGCCAGCATTGATGGTCTTTTTGTGGGGTTCCTGGACCCTCTGGGTCCTTCTGTCTCCCCATTCTTCCACACCACTCACCTGCGAGCGACTCCAATAGCGAGCCCTAGCATCTGTCCCTATCCCCAGCTGAGTGAAGACTCCCAGAAGACATCTGTGTTGGGCTAGTGTCCAGCTACAAGTGAGTAAATCCCTGCAAAGTCTTGTTATATGTGACAGGATTTACCTTCTTTTTAAAAAGATATTTTCTGTTATAAAATTGCCCAAGTGTGAAGAAAGATAGAAAAATTGATGACAAACTATCTGGATAATCTTGTCTGAGAATACAGAGACAGCAGAGTGTGACGGATGAGCCCATATCAGTAAAGAAAAACAACTAATTTTTTCCTACATTGGTTGTGGGCATTCCTATAAGAATGTTTGCAGAGATAATAAATATACACTATCTGAACTAGTCATAATTAAAAATCTAATTCATGCTATTTCTATAGAGAAACTGCTAAGCTAATGATAAACTAGAAAACTGTATGATCACATAAGATGTAGTTGCATAGAACACAGCAGAGACTATTTTTTGTAATAAGCATGTGAAGAGTTACAATCTCTTAGGCTTCAATCCTATTGTGAACTCATACAAATGCAAAACTAAATATGAGAAACAACTACTTAAAAAAAAATAATATTTATCACACTCTTAAAAACACTGAGAGGTGGGCCTGGTGATGCATGCCTTTAATCCAAGCACCCAGGAGGCAGAGGCAGGCAGATCGCTGTGAGTTCAAGGCCAGCCTGATCTACAAAGTGAGTCTAGGACAGCCAAGGCTACACAAAGAAACCTTGTCTCAAAAAACCAACCAACCAGCCAGACAAACAAACAAAAAGCACTGAGATTCAAAAACTTATCTGACAAATACATAATGTACCACTGGGAATTATGAGTCATTCAATTATCACTATAGCAATTTCAGTGATCAAGCCCAGATCAGAATTCACCTGCAAGTTTCCTTTCCTGCTTTCCTTTCAAATGACAGGCACAATTATGTTCCTGAAGAAACAAAGTCACTTCTCAAGATTACGATACAAATGCAGAGACGCAGTAAAATATCTTTAGAACATCACCTTAGAGAAAGCTGATATGAGAACTGCTGTAACATTTTCAATTGCTTTATTTAGGCCAATTTGTTTTTATTTTTGCTTTTCAGTTTTTGTCCACTGTGCTACAGTTATGTAGACCAAGTGCGTAGCCCTATCAGACAGCTGGAGGCAGTCAACTGCAGCTTTATACTGTTTCGTTTTTACTACTTATGAGTATGGTTAAATGGAATATTCACTTTTCATAAGTGACTTCCATAGAATTAAAAAAAAGTTATTGGAGCCATATTTGAAAACACTTCACACAATGCCAGCCAACTAAAATCTGTTCTTTAAAATAAAAACATTTCTTTTATTTTGAGACTATGAAATAATTACATCATTTTCCCTTCCTTTGCCCCCATCCAAACTGTACCACACACCCCTATTCCAAATTCATGGTATTTTTTCTTTTTTTTTTCATTTAAAATGCATTTTAGGGGGGATCTGGATACATGGCTATTCATTTTACTGAAATTAAAAATCTAAGACTTCCTCTATAGTGGCTTCCTTTGCAGTCTAGACTCAGTCTTTGATACAGATGTGAGTACTTTCCTTAGGAAATCATATAGGTGCAAATATGCCATAAAGATCACCGAATGTGGGAGCACGCACAGTTTATTAACTTCAGGAGGACATCAGAGGACATGACGTTTGACGCCAGATACTCTATGATCCACAATGAGTCTTCTCCCATTTGCCCTCAAGGCTGCTTTGTCAACTTACTTATTTATTCAGCTATGTTTATTAGCTGCCCACACATGGAATAAACCAAGAGCACCATATTTGGATTTATAAATGGAAACTTCATATTATATTTATTTGAGGCCTTTGAGTTCCTTATTATCTAATATCGGGCACCGATAGAAAGGACATACTAAACACATATGATTGTACTTGACAGACAGGGTAGTAAAACACATTCCCTCCCTCATCCACCCACTGCGTGTGTGCGCATGCGTGCAATGGAAATAATAAAAATGACAGACATTATAGATAATGAAATGTACAAAAGGATAATTTTTGTATGTAATTTTGAAATAAAGATTGTTTTTTATTCGAAAAAAATTCTCATTTTTTTCCCTTTTGTACTAAGCCAAAAGGATGTTAGGAGTCGCCTGAGTTGGAGCTTCTTGGTACAGGATGTAAACGCACACGACTGGAATGAGACTTAGGAGGAGGGCAACACCCATCACAGACAGTCAAATGAATGAAGTTAACGGTGCTGGACAGTGCTTTTTCTGTGTTTATTATTAAGACAAAGTGGATGAACAAGAGCTTATATGGGAAGGGGTGGGGGATGGCCCAATCATGACTATTAAAGGCAATTAAGATCCAGACTTGGGCTATAGCTACAAAATTAAATTGTAGTTTTCAGATGACTCCAACCTAACATCCAAATACTGTATAAGAAATCCCTAGGGAAAATAGCTCCAAACATTTTTCCTGTTGTCATAGATACTTCAGTACTGAAAGTAAGGGGGAAAATTCATAACTTCAAAGGAAACACGAGATGGCAGCAGTTTTATCATATAAAGAGAAAATTTTGGAAAGAACATCATCTGAGATTATTTTTAAAATAAGAAATAAGGAGCCTCTTATTCTTTCTGTCCTGTGTTCCTTTTCAGTACAGAGGCTACTCCGCCACTGGTGGCATTCTGAGGCATGTGTGGGGTTCCTTTTGCCCATGGTAAAATGCCTCCATTGCGTGAGACTTTCTTCAAATAAAGCTGTTGCTGTTTTCTGCAGATTACTGTTCGTTTGCACTGTCTGTTGCAGAGGAGTCCTGTATGGCACAGATTTGTTTTAAATGTTCCAGCATCATTTTTTCTTTATCTCCCAGTGTTTCATCTTTCCTCATTTCCCACCTAAAAGAAAAAAATAAGATCAGCACTTTTATGAATTTCAAGCAATAATCATATACATGCACGCGCGTGCTCACACACATACACACACACACACACACACACACACACACACACACACACACACACACACTGACTATATAGTCACTGGTTTACTGAGGTGCCAGTTTTCTTTTCCCTGTTTATTCTTTGCTGACTTCTCTTGGGCAACTGTCCATCAACATGACTTCTTGGCGAATGGGAGGAAAAATAAAGTCAAATTTGAGAGTCTGAGTACTGCATTTTAAAGTATTTTGTTAAAGGTGGTTTCTGTATTTTCCAGATTTAAAAATTCATAGAATACGCTACACGTACTCTGGTGCCTCATATTTGACCATGTCCCCTGGAGGGGGAGACCTGGTGGCACTCAGAGGAAGGACAGCAGGTTACCAAGAGGAGACTTGATACCCTATGAACATATAGAGGGGGAGGTAATCCCCCTCAGGAACAGTCATAGGGGAGGGGAATAAGGGGAAAAGAGGAGGGAGGGAAGAATGGGAGGATACAAGGGATGGGATAACCTTTGAGATGTAACAAGAATAAATTAATAAAAAAATTTTAAAAATTCATAGAATACATTTCTTCCACGGTAGGAGCTGTCAAGGGCTATAGGTCACAGAGAAGTTTGCAGTAAGAAAACATCAACTGAACCAACCCACCTGAAGGGACAGCAACCTAACCCTAGAAACACAATCAGGCAGGGAATAATCCAGAAAAACTTCAAGGAAACAAGCCAAGACCAGCAGGTTTTCATACAATATTCACTCGAATTCTTTATAGTCCTGGACAATCAGGCAATGTAGAGCAAAGTATGAGAATCCAGAGCTGTATAAATATACGAGCTGTATAAAAATATGTAAATGTAATAACCTTACTGCTTATTTCCTTGAACACTAGCACACAGTAGCTCCAGACACTTGCCGGGGCACAGAGCACCTAGAATTGCAACAGGGAGGGATCTCCTGGTATCTGTTCCCTTTCTTTCCTTCTTTAGCTTTTCCACCATTTGTGGCACTTCCTTCCACTACGTAGTACAATAAAGGAGAGGCAAAACTCAGTGCTGCTGTATCCTAGAGGGTTCACCAATAGTCCCCACTGCAAAGGACAAGCCGCTCTCCCTGAGCATCCCCCCGGAGCGTTCAGCGCTTTTAGAACCAGAGCCTCCAGCTAACCGTCAGCTTCACCCAGCGCATGAGTGCAGGGCGCAGCTTTCTGGTTCTGCCAGAACAGCACAAAGAAAGTGTAGGTGTTGGGTTTCCATAGACACTTCGATTTTCCTGTTGCGAGCTTCCACGCTCTCTGGCCCGCCTTGAGCAGTCGCTTACACGTCAGAGGGAGGACAAGCTTAGAGAAAAGGGGAGCTTTGGAGACCCTGTACTTGGAGGTCCTTTACATTCCTTCTTCTCCCTGGGCTTTTCCTCATCATCCAGGTCCAATCCCATGTGGATCTAAAAACTACCATATGTGGGGCCGCCTCACATTCTCCACCTCATCCGTTATGGTTGGAATTAGCTCACCATCTATAGCAATTTTAAAAAATTACTTGAAAGAACAAAATAATTTTCACTACTATGCTGTTCAAAAATCATAGGGTCTGAGCAAATACTCCTGAAATAAATTATTTTGAGATTTACAATTTGCTCCACAAGGCCACCTTGTGCTTTAATGGAAGTTTAGTTTTATAGTGTTTATTTTATTTATTAAATGCTTTGAGATAGCATCTTGTTAGGTATCTCAAGCTGGCCTGGAACTTGCTATGCACTCCAAGTTGGTTTAGAACTTTTTTTTTTAACCCCACAATTTACACCTTTACTTATTTTTTACTGTATGAGTGTTTTGCCTGTGGGTATGTCTGTTTTCCACATGTGTGCCTGGTCCCTGTAGGGGTCAGGAGAGGGCATTAGATCGCCTGGAGAAGGAGTTACACTATGTGAGTGCTGGGAATTGAACCCAGGTACTCTGCAAGACCAGCTAGTGCCCTTAGAGCTGCACCATCTCCCCATCCCTCTTAGTTTAGAATTCTTTATCATTCTGCCCCACCTTTCTCGGTGTTGGGATTAGAGGTGTGCACCACCATACCTCATGTGAATGTTAAACAATTTCCACTACCTATTTTATAAAGGTGTATTGGGGTATTATTATTATTAGATGTCTTTTACACTGGGTGGAGAAATTACATCACTAGCTGTAGGTTATTTTAAGCATTTTTACACAGTCCTCTTTAAGTTCTTCAAATGTTAGTATTTTAATTCTATGAATGGGAATGAACCAAGTCACACAACGTGTAAGTTGCTTGGATGGGAACTCTGGGGCTGAGAAACATATGACAAAGCATGTCCAGGACCTTAAGACAATTTTATAGATACCACCATTTAGTCTTCAGAATAGTTGAGGCATGGGTGAGCAAGATGGCTTAGTGGATAAAAGCACTCTCCACCAAGCCTGACAACCTGAGTTCAGCCCTTCCTGCCCCCATGGTAGAAGGAAGGAACTGTCTCCTGCATGTTATCCCTTGACCCCGTCCCTGCCCATAAATGCAATAAGAAAACACCCTGGATCAGGGGTTTAGCCCACATCTTGGCCATTTCCTGCCATATGCAAGAGCTAGGGTTTCATTCCAAGTTAAAAAAAAATCTTAAATATTTCATTTCCTGAAAACTATTTATTGAATTGTGTTAGATATTAAATAGAAGAATTAAGGATCATATAACTTTAATGTGCAATCTAAACATGTTTGCCTTCCTCCCATCCCCTTGTATGTACAAATGCTAATACTGCCTGAATAAACGAATTATTTTAAGAATGTCAACAGAAGAAAATATGTAATATACAAATAAATATTTTGATCATTGCCTTTACTTGTGAAGTGAAGATTAAAAGCAGCCTCTCTTCATTAAAAAATCTGTATAATTAATGTAATTTAAATGAATTATATACATAATAGGATACATGATCAGGATTCTTAAGCTTCATGACAATTATAGCGCTTCACAGTATAATTGAGCTGTTAGTAATTAATGACATTAGATGAAATTATTTACCTACCACAGCCTTGTGTGCTTATAAACATAAAGCATATACCTGATTTATGTTTAAAGAAGAAATCATTTCTGAAGATAAGAAATAACAGCAAATGATATAAAGGTAATAGATTACATTTTTCTAAGTATTTTATTATTGTTAAATAAAAGCACCAGGCACTTGAAATGTTTGTTACAATCATGCCACATGTCACACTCATAAGCTGCTAGGAGAAGTCTATCTCTAACTGCTGATACAGCGCAAAGAAATTACCAGGAGAGAAACTAATTACCAATTTGTCAAATACCAATGCACAATACACTCAAAATCTTCTTCTGTAGTTTCTCCCAGTATAGTTAGTATCTGTGACAGAATCATTTCCTAACAGAAATCAGAAATTATCAGAACCATGTGTACTCTAATACTCACTGCAAACCTTTATAGTAAACATGTGGTGACTACTTTGTTCATCCTGACTTGGTAGCTTGCCTCTTGTACTAAATTCCCTACCTGCCCATTACTCTTTAAGAAATTAAACATTGCCCCCACTTTTTGCTGTTTATTCCCTTATGAGCAGTAGAATCTAGTGAGACCCCACTGATCTATATGACAAGTACCTCTACATTTTAGAAAAGGTCCCATCCATATGTCTTCTGGGGGTGTGGGGTAGTGACCGTCTTTGACTGTGGGTCCTTTTCCTATCTAATACAGTAGGGACTCTAAATAAAACCTTTCCTATGCATCAGCTCCATTCTGACTGCCTTGGGTGTCCCAAGCCTTCACCCAGTCCTCCTTCACTGACATAAGTCACTGCAGCACCAGCAGCAGTGTCGGCTTGCCGCTCCAAGTAATCTAACATGAGCTATTGCTTACGGCTTTCTGAGCATGTCAGAGCACGGCCCAACGTCTTCTGTTCCTTTTCACTTTGATGGGCAATAGTTAGCTTATGGTTCCTAGGAACACTCAAGGCATGGCAAATAAAAGTTACAGACCAGGAAATAGCTGTTCTGGTGACTGATTTCGTGCAGTCCTGTATTGGGGGAGGACTTTGTGAAAGACAGTGTGTCAGAGCCAGGCAGGAGTGCCATGTTTGAGGACACGGTTAATCATGGCACACAGGTCAAGGGTAGCACCAGCCCGAGTTATTAAAGACACAAGTCCCGTTGGGACTTTCATCTGGGAAATCAATCTTATCTCAAACATGAGCCTAGCCTAAACCCTGGAATTGCTCGGGCTTTGAGTTGAATTGGATGGAGCCTGCCGCTTGCTAGCTGAATCCTCTCAGGCATCTCCCAACCTCTCTATCTCAGTATTTTATCTGTGAAATAGTGCCTCAAGAGGCTAAGTGGAGGACAGCCATATGTACTTTTATCTATGTCCTCTGTGACTGATCCCACACAACACACAAGTTAGTAGATGTGATGGAGACCACCAGGATGCCGCATCCCACAAGCCCTGAAATAGTTACCATTTGGACTTTGTCCACAAAGAAATTTAGTTGGTCTCTACTCTGGAAAGGCCCTTGTCACAAGGGAAGACTCTGGGGCATGTGCAGGGTGTTTCTTCCCAACATGGTATTTAGTGTCCCTAGTGGGACCCAGTGAACAAGATGGAAAATTATTTTCATATACAACAATCCTGTACAATGATGTTGTGGTCCTCCCAAAGTTTTCATAGTAACTCTGATGAGAAACATTTGTTCTAGAAGTTTCAGCTACATTGAATAGTGATCAGAACATTAAAATAGTCAGAATCCCTATCTAACTTCTTATGTTAATTCAAATGGCTAAGGTCTTACACCTTAGAATGCTGTTTGCTGAAGAGAGTTTAGGAGGCAGGATGAAGCCTGGATTTGAATTCTGTACAGGCTGTGTGGATTTGGCCAAGGCAGAATAGAACTCAGGCTGATTTTTTATCTATAAAATGTGAATTCACAGAAGTTCAGTGATGATAAAATAAAAATAAAATAATACCCAGTTCCTAGCAAGCACTCCATGAGTGACATATTTTGTTGTCTTTGGGCTTCTTTAACATATTGGTTTTGCTTGCAGTAGGGGAAAATCTGACTGTGGTGGGTCTTACTTTCTTCGTGGAACAAACAATCCCAACAGGGAGTGACGGCTGGCATTGTTTATGTAGACCCACGACAGAGCTGCTGTCACTGTGGCTTTCTTTTCTTTTACATCACACCATGGTCCCTGGATGGTTGTGGTGACATCAGCCAGCCAGCCATGTTTAGAGGCAGGAAGAAGGAAGAAGGCATCTGTTTCTTTTCATTAGAATCATATGATTTACTCCAGGTTCTTCCCTGAAGATATTGAAGCCATGTTATTTGGCTTGTAGAATCCTGATTCCACCTCTTACTAAATACTTGATAATGAACAAGTGTTTTAATCTTTCTGTGAATCAGATTTCATCGGTTTTAAAATAAGCAATGCTGCCAGTATTCACTCCTCCAGTGTTACAAAGAGTAGGTGAGTTGTGGATGCCAAGTGGTTCATAAAATGTTACTCTTTCTTTTTTACTAGAGTCTACTTGAACAAAGAGGAGTTTTAGCATCCTTGTGTCCATGTTCTTTCTCCTGTTTCATGTCTTTCACATTGCTATATGACAAATTCTCCTTCAAATGCGTAGGCAAGGGAGGTCTCTATGAACGGCAGAAGTCTTCCTCAGTGCTTCCACACACATCGAGGATCCTCTCATCTTTCTTTCTGTCTTCTGTGACAGAACACTGCACGCGGACCCATTCTTCAGCCCACCCTGCCTGAAGTTGTTCTGTTTCTTGATGATCTCTTTGCTGTATTTTTAGATACAGTTATCTAATCTGGCATCTGATCATACTATTGGCATTTCTACTGAAATGTCAATAAAATACTTGAATATAAAAATGTAACTTGAAATAAGCCTCTTGACTTAATGTGATTATTAAACATTTATGTGGCACTTTGTATTTACAGAGTATTTTACAGTTATTTATTAGTTAATTGTTCCATTAAAAAACATTAACCATCTGGCTCAATTAATGACTTGAAATTGTCGTACCAGTTGGTGGCTATGCAATGAATAGCAAAGTCATATACAATTTTATTATTCTAGGGAAAAAAGCTTTTTATACTTCTCTGCATAGCACAGAAAGACCCACTTTCTTTACTTTGATGCTCTGTGCACATGAGCCTTGTGCAGAGTCAGTCTTAAACATCATCTCCCTCAAGAAGCCCTGCATCTGCTTCCACGCTCAGCTCCTGTCTCTCATCTGTAACACACCCCTGGATGCTCTGAATTGTAATCCAGATGTAATGAGTTGTCCTTCAACGTCATCCCCAAGTCCTCCAAAAAATCAGTTTCTTGATAATCACTTTGGTTCTTACATTAAAGTCTACGAATATGATTTATGTGAAGACATTTGTGTGTGGCTAGAAATTGACTGTGGCTTCATATCCTTCACTAATGGAAGGGTCTGCTAGTCGGGAAACACTTCCCATCTCTCTCCCAGTTCTGTGCACAAATGAGCTTCGAGGACAGGCACAGCATATTCTGAAGAAATTCTCACCCTCATGCACATCTCACTGCCATAGTCCAGGAGCTCGTGACGTCAGAGCTGTTCACATCTCAACTGTGTGACCCCCGAGGCACTGAAGCAGCAGTGCACACGCTGACTAGGAGGGCTGGAGGTCTCACACTCTAAGCCTGGTTCTGTTTGGCTCCTGTTGACTTTTCTCAAGGAGAGCACTGCCATCCTTATGGCACCTGTCATATGCTTCCTGTGCATTGTATGCCCCACTTTGCGCTTCATCCACCTGAAATTCCTTCCCCTTCACCCCAAGCCAGCTTCTTCTTCCTCAGACTATGCCCACAGTCCACCTTTTTGTCAGTCTTTCCAAAACTGCCTGAACCTCATTTGAATTCAGAGAATATTTGGTTATACTTTTTAATGATCACAGAATAGAAATATTACTTGGCTATCCACAATTCACAGAAATTGCCCATGGATTCCGTTTTCTAAAATATGAGCCAAATTGTGTTATTTCTTCTCCAAAACAAGCAAGCAGGCAGGCAAACAAACACAAACTGCTCCCATCCTCCACCACGATGCCTCCCACTGCCTAAAACGTTCAAATATGTTAGGCTGGCGCAGACAGCGCATTTCCACTAACACAGGGAGTTCTCCGCACACGGCATCCTCCACACCCGAAACTCACAGAACAGCTGCTGGTTGCTATCTATCAGAAATGTACATAATATTATATTATGCTTAGATGGATTGAAACAGCCTGCAAGTTCTAGTAACACAGTAGAAAGCAGTTGGCATCTCAAATAGGCATTATTTATTGGATATACGAATAATGTCAGCTGTTGAAATTCATCTTCTTTTCCTTCATTTCTACACCAACATTTGTTTTATAAGTCCTAAAATTTAAAAGTTCCCAAACACATCTTCCTGAAATTTTTTTTTATCTATTAGGCATATCCACATCCTTCTGAAAATGAGATCTGATATGCAATTATGAATGTGGGAGTTCAGAACCAATCAACCACAGAACAAGCCACTGTCCACAAGCACCTGAAGCCTGGTAACAGAGGACCAGACACCTCTTCTTGTATTTGCACATCTGTAGGTATTAGTATCTTCACATTTACATGCATGCACTTGTACACACATGTGCATGCACACATGCACCCACATACATGCACTCACAAGCATGCACCCAAATGCACACATCCAAACAAGTACACACACACACACACACACACACACACACACACATGCATGTGTGTGCTTGCAATGATAAAATCTTTTAAAAAGACATTTAATTATTTTATTTCATAAGACACTTATTAGCATTTTTTTGTCAATGCAAAACATCTTTAACTGTGGTTAGATCTAAATCACGGGGGGCTGGAAAGATAATCCAGTAGTTGGGAGAACTTGTTGGTCTTCCAGCAGACCCAGGTTTGACTCCCAGCACCCATATGGCAGCTCACAGCCAACTGTAACTCCAGTTCCAGGAGATGCGATGCCATCTGTTGGCCCCTGAGAGCACTGACGCATGTGGTATATAAACATTCTTGTAAACAAAACACTCATACACATACAATAGAAATAAACACAAATTTTAAAATGTTAAAGTCACATATTATACAAGAATAAATGCATTTACAGGTCATCAAATATTCAAATTTTCCACATCAGTCTCAATGGGGGGTGATGGTAAAAAAAATAAACTGTAGTATGTTCTTCTGAAGAAAGCGAAATAAAAAGGCTTTATATGTTAGCTGTTTTATTGGGCTTTAGACATGGGGCTTATGGCTGTGTGATCTGCTTGGTTTATGGGTCTATTTAAAATAAATCACAAGGAGTTGTGTTTTGGACAGAGTTCTACTGCATGTAGTTAATTTACCTGATCACCCAGAAAACACTCCCTAAGCACACACTGAGCCCTCAGTCCTGCACTAGGTGGTAACTAAGGTTAGCGGGGCTGGAGACGGTTATGTCCTCAGGTTGCCTATACAGACGGGGAATTTATCATATGGGCAAGGCTGCATAATTACCCGAGATCCACCCACAAAACTTCATAACAATTCCCCACACTGTTTCAGTGTGGGTATGAAATGTCAGTGGTAATAAAAGGCTCCTGTGCCATTTCCTTAGGCTTCATCTTGGTAACTGTCTGTGAGGCAGGCATAATTCAGGCATTCCTTCCCAACTCACGAAGCAGCAAGAAGTCGCTCTAGGGAATCATCTTCCTTTTTTCTCTTTGGAAAAATCACCAGCTTTAAGACGGAAGGCATTCTGAGCTTTTGGAGTAGTGACGTCATCATTAAATGATAGGGGCAGAGGCAGTCAGGGTGTTTGATACAGTTCTCAGAAGGCAGTCCTCCCGGAAAGTGACGAGCGTCAGGGAGGGAGAGTGCAGGCATAAAGATTTCCTATGCTTGAAAAAAATTACTCTAATGGTAGCTCTCCTGACCCAATCCACTCTATGGTGCTTTAAACAGATCCTCCTGCCTCCACTTACCCAGTGCTGGGATTACAGCATGCACCAGTTTTATGTGGTGTTGAGACTGCTTGCTGGGCAAGCATGTTATCAAGTGAGCCACGCATCACAACAGCATGTTTTAGCATCTCTCTCATCCCACATATGGAACCAGATTAGTCTCTCATCTTACAGGTAGGCGCTAACAACACATGCTGAAAAGGTAAGGTCACCTCTTGTCTAATGTGTTTTTCATATGAAGAAAGTCACAATCATGTTCGCCTAATGCTTTACAACCCAAGTTTCAAAAACATGCAGTTTTCGTCCATCTTCCTCAGTCTATCTACATTTAGTTAGAAACAGAGAAATCAATACTTTTTATATAATGTGAAAACATCTGATTTATTGATCAGCTTTATCCTCACAAAAACATTGAAAATGCCCTTCTAAGCTGAGATTTTTAAAACTTTAAATTTTTATTTTCTGAACTTTATATTGAATCTGTAACAGTCATAATATAGGAGGATCCCATAAATGCTTGATCATGATTTTTTAGTAGGGCTGTTAGGAATGGCGACTGGAAAAATATTTCACTTTGATAAACAGCTGAAAGTGGGTTTTGTTTGTTAGAGGAGCTCACTGTGTACTCCACGCCGGCTGTCCATTCGATACAGAGCAATGGCTGGCCTCAAGCTCACGCCCCACCTTAGCCCTGCACGTGGGATCACAGGCATATGCCACCCTATTTGAGATCCTAATAAACTTATTTACTGACAGTTTCTTAGGGTGTGTTAGCTTGGGGAGGATTTTTAAAATATATTATGGAGATTTCCATGAAATTCAAAGGACGTGGAACATTCACACAACACTGTAAATGATTTTCCCATCTTTGTCGTTGAACATTAGAGCACACAGGCAGAGTGGGTTAGCTAATGTTCTACATTACATTTACCTGAGTACTTTAATATCTAGAAGGCAAAAATCCCTGCTTATCTTATGAAAGATCTGTTAACATATGTACCTATGTAAAAACAGAACTAAGTGTAGTAGATATAGATGCATACAATTTGCAGAATGAAACAGTTATTCCTACCAAAACCCACATTCAGTACAAATGAACATCTGCACTTGGCACTGTGAACAGGAGATCTGTTTGCTTCATACACGTTTTTTGTTGCATGATTATATTAACTGGCTATATATCCATTTATCTAGCTACTTCTTCAAAAACTCACCTTTTCTTTTGCAAGGTGGTTGCTCTCTTTAGTTACTACTAATACACTAAAAGGGATCTTTTCCAAGCCCAGGGACGAGCAGTCTTTAATTAATTTGAATTTATAGCCTTCAGAGACGTCTGCAGCATAGCTCAACTGCCCAAGCAATTTATTTTAATTAATATGATTTGTTCTATATATTTAATAGGAGAGTTATGTGCCAACAAATGGGACAGGCAAGGATGCTAACTGCAACGATTTAAATAGTTACTGCCTAAGAATAACGCAAATGGGAGCCTAGCAGTCAGTGGTAATGGGATCTGAACCTCTCCGGCCACAGTAAATCAGCAACATCTCCACGGAGACTTCGCTTGCGACGCTAGACTTTTAAGGATTATAGGAGTTTACACAGAGGGCCAAGGTCACACTACCTAGGCCAGCCCCGACAGAGAAGACTGACGTCTACTGTATCTTGCCATAACCATAGTGCTGTTTTGTTTTGTTTTTTTTTCCTGCAGCTGTATATGATGTAATGTGTCAAAAGGAGATTTTTTTTTAACCTTTTAAACTTGGCATTTCTGGAAATCTTATGGAGTTTAATAAAGATATACATGTGCGGTACGTATTCATTTCATACTGTGGGGATTATAAAGAATGTGGAGTGAAGTCGTGAGTGAGTGTGTGCTGTTGACAGGGGATGGCCATATCAGGGAGCTCACGGTTAGTACCCAACACATCACTAAGCAGCACTCAACATTCTGTACAGGTGGAGTGACTCAGTTGGTTAATTCTGGCTCAGCATCTCTCATACAGTTATAGAGAAAATGACTCACATTTTACTCTGGAGCCCTTTCAGAAAGAATGGGTGAATGCTATACAGGCAAGATATATATATATATATATCTATATGATAAATGATTACTTCGAAAATCTACTGTGGTCTCTTAATACTTTTGGTTTTTAACTTCTATGGGCTTATTACTTAAAATCTGCTTTTCATTACTCAAATGCAATGGTGTTGATAAAAAGTACATAAAGCTTTAGAGGCAAGTTAGGCTCCAATATGATTCACTTCATTGCCTTTTACTAAGTAACTCAAACTTGCCTGAGACTCAATGCTTTTACCTGCAAATATTGAAGGAAATACGTAAAATTTAAGGTTATTATGACTAGTAAGCTGATTTATGAAAGGATTTTGGCACTGTAATTTGCATATAAGAAATGTTCCATTGTACTTCTGCTCCTTGTTTTTGAGATAGTTATTACATATAATACTAAGATTCAATTATAAAATAACATATAGGAAAAACATTGTACTGCCTATAAAAATAGATCAAATAAACATACCAGCAACCATTTCTGTTTCATATTCTTTACTTACCAGAGCAAATACCCCAAGGGATGGGTGATGCCCTCCCAGCTTCTCAGGACACTGACTTAACTTTTGTGTGTGTGTGTGTGTGTGTGTGTGTGTGTGTGTGTGTGTGTGTTTCAGGTAAAAGTATTGCACAATAAAGCCAGTGGAATTGTAATAATATGAGTAGCTAGGACATCTGGAGCTTTGGCTCAGAAACTCAAGTAAAGGACCACAGTCATCTGTGGCTTCTCAATTTTAAGACTGTGGGTGAAGAGTGTGCTCCTCAGGTATCGTGATGCTCAGGAGCATTTATACATTGGTCTTGTCATGTGGCTTGTGCTTCCCCATAGGATGGCAGTCTCCAGATCACAGAATTTCTTCTACAAAAGTTTAGGGTTCCAACAGCACTGACTCAGTTCAGAAACCCCACATGACCTTCTATGGCTGGCTCTCCAAATGAACTTGGCATTATTTCTTGGGTGTGCAAAAATTACAAAGGAGTCAGAAGCTTGGGTTCCAAGAAGACAAAACCCAGGCTGCACCATCTTTCTGGGAGTGAGAAGGCTCTGAACCATGGGAGGGCTGGAGACACTGTTGCAAACATCTCTGTAAAATGCGACTTGCCACATTCTGTAGTGTGTGGGGGTGGGGTGGGGGAAGGCAGCATCCCAGAGCAGCTTCCTAGATGTGCTCGCAAACCTGCCTGAAACCATCACAGCTGGCTGGTTTTCATTACCAGCCTTTAAGGTTTAATAATTTATCACTTTCACTTTGAGAGCACCTCATCATATATTAAAAAAAAAAAAAGACAGTAAACAAAACAGAGCAAGGCTAACATTTCAGCCAATGGAAATCCAAGCTCTGGTAAAAATCCATGAAAGTAACATCAGGTTCAAGGTAAATGGAAATCCAGAACATTCTGCTTGCATACTTTGCTTGTTTCTAATTTAATAAATGTTTTGCAGGATGGAGTTTGCAAATCAACGTGTATTTAAAGTGCTTACTTATTCCCTTTTGGGTTCTGTGTCAATTGTGTACATTTCATAAATATAAACATAAGATATATTTGCTAAGGAATTACATTTGTTGATGTGGCAGCCTTATGGCTCAAAGTATAAAAAATTCATACCTTGTCAATTATGAATTACGCTTTCCGTTTTTGTATAGAATATGGAACTTGTTTGAGTACTAGCTAAAAATGTACGTGATGCTATTTCAGATGTGAGTATTGCTAGAGAAAACCATCAGTCTCATATGGCTTTAAGAGGTGAACAACACCTGAAAACTGTAATCCTTTTTTTTTTGTTTGTTTAAAAGTCTGTCTCCTGCTCATTTATTCAGCTGCCTCCTCGCTATTTCCAATTAGCTACCCCACGTGTCCCTCCCTTGTGATTTATCCTTCAGCTGAATGAGAGGCATAATAGAGAGGCAGCAAGAACACACTTTCATATTTTAGAGTTGTAAATGCAAACGCTATCCCTCCTTCCTTGGTCCTGACCGACTCCCATAGCTATCACTGTAAATGCCCTCTTCCTATTTCATTACCATATCGTGGATGAACACATCATCAGGAGGCTATTTACTTTGAAGGGTAAGGCAAAATTAGTATTGCTCCCAAAAGCTCGAAAGCTATGCTGTGATTCCAGCCTTCTTCATGAGGCACGTTCCAGTAGCATGCTCATCGCAGAGGTGCGAGCGCTGACCAGTGGCCTAATTCACATGGTTGTATTTTCCCCAAAGGAAACCTGTCAGCTTAATTAGACACTGGCTATATACTGAGTGCTCCCAATTATCTCCCCGATTACCTTTCATTCTCCAAAATTATATCATTTTCCAGAGAACAGATTATTTTTGACACACTCTTGTCTCGTTTTTTTCTATCTCTCATTAACGTTGTTTTCTATTCAAATGCTTAGTCATGTCAACCTCTGACATCACAACTTAAGGTGTGATTATGTCTAATAATGTTCTATTTCTGCTATAAGTATAAACGGGGAGTTTTAACTGAACATTCATTTGTGGGTTTTTTTTTTGTATCAGAGAAAGTCATATACAGTGTTACCATATCTTAGACTCCCAGGAGAATAATCTCATGCGATGACTTGCTATCATTAAAGAAGACCTTGGTACTTAGAGAGCTTTCTTGCAACTGCCACTGCCTGAAGATTGTACTTTACTCCCCTCGTCTCAGCCTTTCTCCTAATTTAAATTCACCCTTTAAGTATAACAGCAAACAGATATACATCTTCCTATGTGTGTATATCATAGTGTGCATGCATGCATGTGTGTCTACATGTTTGAGTGTGTCTGCGTGTGTCTGTAAGAGTGTTTGTTTGCTCCTTTGAAGATGAAATCTAGGTCCTCATACATGGTAAATCTATGCCCTGTCTCTGAATGGTATTTAACTATGCACATTTAAGGTTGGCTAGCAATCACAATGTAAGAAACCAACTAAGAAGCAGGACATAACCATTCCTAACATATTGGAGGTTGAGGCAAGGGATTCATGAATTTGAAGTCAGTATTGGTCGTAATCAAGTTCAAGGTCATCCTGGGCTATATACATAACCTGTAATTTAGGTTCAAACACAGGAAATGTAATTTAATTATAGGCAGCTAACATTCAAAGTTTATGTCAATTGATATCTAAAGGCATGTTATGAATTTTTGCTACTGTACTGCAATCCAAATTTCCATATAAAATTATTAAATTTCCTCTTAGGTTAAAATAGTTCTTGTTCTAGGAATACGCAACAGGAATGACAATGTCTATTGACATTTTATAATTTCATTGAAAATTCAGTCATTAATAACAAGGCTTTTGCAAACCTATACGAGCAACAATATATATTCAAGAAGGACTTATCTAACAATCCAGTATCATCATGAAGAAATGGAAAGAGCCTCCCACAGACCAATTCTTCCTTAACAGCATGTAAAATATGAATGATAAAGAGGGATACTTTGGGAATATATCACATTAACGACCCAGCAGAACAAACACTTGACTGCTAAAAGTCCTGAGTCTGAATTTTTTTTTCCCTTTCTTAGCCTTATGATGCTTTCTATAACGCGAGCACACTCATTACTGCCGGGACATGCTGCGTCTGTGATTTCTTTAAAACAAAACAAACAACAGCACCAAACAAATAAAACAACAACAACAACAACAACACAATATCTAGGATTATGCCGAGACCTGACTTACCTGCCATGGTATGCAGGTCCCTTCTGCTCAGCACCCAACCTCTCTACCCAGCCAGACTTCCAACTTCCTTCTCTAGATTATAATCCAATGACTCTCCCAATTTACTCATCCTCATCCTCACCCCCAACCTGCCAACTTCAGCCCTGGTCTCACATTCGATGTTCCAGCCTACGTTAGTCTCCCCTGCTCTTTTGTCAACATTTCTAGGCTTCTCAGCACCCTCCTACTATCCTCAAACCCAAATGCCCCTCCCATACCATACCCAACCTTTCCACTCAGACAGATCTATCCCCACAGGCTTGGGCCAGGAGGAATGTCTTGAACACTAGCCCTTATGACCGTGTGACTTCATTTCACCCAGGCTATTTCTATCCAAGCTGTAGTTCAAATTTGCCTGTATATTCCTCTTCTGCACCAACCTACGGTCCCTATCAGACTTAAAAGTAACAAAAGAAATCTGCATGCCCGTATCTCATAAAAAAAACCCCACCAATATGAAAGATTAATCCAGTATTTTCTCTCCCAAACCTACCAGTCCTGTAGAAATATTGGCCAGTGAGAATTACCTAGATAAACTCCAGGACACAGAATTTAAAATAACAGCCACAGACTTCATCAAAGAATTCAAGGATTTAAAAGAAGATACGAAGAAACGGCTCAATGAAATCAAAGAGGAAGGGCTTAAGGTAGTTAACATCTAAGAGACGGCAAAGAAAACATAAATTAATAGAGATGATGAAGACAACCCAAGATTTGAGAACAGAATCCAACCAGGAGATAGAAACATTGAGGAATACTCAAGCTGAAATAAAGATGGAATCAGAAAACCCAGCAGCTCAATTATAAACGTCAACGGAAAGTCTCAGAAGTAGAATGAAGAGAGCAGAATATGGACAATCAGTACTCAAAGATAAAGGAGAGAGTTGAGATAAAGATAATCAGAGAATGTAACAACAAAACAAAACAGAAAAAGAACACATGGGAAATGTAGGACACCATGGGGGAAAACTCTCTTATTTCTAGGCATAGGTGAGAGAAAACAATCTCAAGTCAATGTCATATACCAGATTTTCATCAATATAATAGAAGAAAAAAAATCAAACTATGGAAATTCACACCCATACTGATACAAGAATCATACAGAACACCAAATAGACAAGACCAGAAAAATAAATCCACACAACATATCATAGATAATATGCTAAGTATAGAGAACCAAGAAAGTATATCAAAAGCTGCAAGAGAAAAAATGCAAGTAATATATAATTGAAAATCCATTCAGAGTAAAAGCTGATTTTTCTTTTTTTTTTTTAAGCTGATTTTTCAATAGAAACTTTGAAAACTAGAAGAGTCTGGAGCAATATACTTCAAGTCCTAAGACTATGACAGTCAGCCTAGATTAATATACTCAGCAAAATGATCTGTAATAATTGAAGGTGAAAAAAACTTCCAGGACATAAATAGCTTAAAAATTATTTCCAACAAACTAAACCTTAAAAAAATACAGGAAGCATCTGTTGAGGATATATAGAGGAATGAGCATATTAGAGCGACTGTGGAAGGAAATATGAAGCTATAATTATTAAAATACAAAGTACAACCAAGAACATAAACACCACCAAAAATCAACAGGACAGTGACCACAATTAATACACACATTTTAATAACTTTAAATATTAATGGCTTTCTCTAATCAGAAGACACATTGACTGAATAGCTCAAGAAACAAAATACACCTGTTATATAATATAAACAAATCTTAGCATGAAAATGGGCATTTCCTTAGAGTAAAAGACTAAGCAAAAAGGCTCCAATCAAATTCGACCAGGAAGTAAGCAGGCATTACTATCCTGCTAATATTTGACAGAATAGACTCAAACTAAAATTAATCAGAAGAAATAGAGAAGTATACTTCATTGTAAATCAAGGTAACAGTTAGCCAATAAGATATTACTATCCCATCCACATATGCACCAAACTCTGGGCACACAGTTTTATTTAAAAAATACTACCGGATTTAAAGACAGAGATTTACATAAGTCTGTTAGTAGTAGGTGATTTCAATATCGCTACTTTGCCAATATACAGGTCACCTGGATGAAAATATAAACAGAAATATAATTAAATGATATCACACATTGTGCTGGATAGTTATATGTCAACTTCATACAAGGCTAACATCATCTGAGAGGAGGGAACATAAATTAAGAAAATGTCTCCATATCACCAAGCCTGTTGGGCATTTTCTTAGTGATTGATGGGGGAAGACCCAGCCCATTGTGGGTGGTGCCATCCCTGGGCTTGTAGTCCTGAGTTCTATAAGACAGGAAGCTGAGCAATCCATGAGGAGCAAGCCAGTATGCAGCACCCCTCCATAGCCTCAGCAGTAGCTCCTGCCTCCAGGGTTCTGCTTGCTTGAGGTCCTATTCTGACTTTCTTTGATGATTAACTGTGATGCATAAGTGTAAACTGAATAAACCAAATAAATCCTTTTCTCTCCAAGTGTTTTGTCACAGCAATAGCAACCTTAACAAAGATGTATATCAAATGGACATAGTGGGCATCTACAGCACATTCCATCCAAATACAAAATAATTCAAGTTCTACTCAGTAGTGAATGGAAGCTTCTCTATAACATATCACACCATGGGACATAAGGCAATTCTTTAGAAACTCAAAAGCCTGGCATCACCCCTTGTATCTTACCTGACCATAATGCAATAAAACTTAAAATCAATAGCAAACAGATCTTGGTTGGTAGATATACAAACAAATGGCGATTAAACAACTCATTACTGAATGATGAATGAGTCAAAGAAAAAAGTAAAAAAAAAAAATTCCTGGAATTAGATAAAAAAAGATCTTCCATGCTCATGGATTGGTAGGATTAACAGTAAAAAAAC
Source organism: Acomys minous (assembly GCF_964271855.1). Lineage (NCBI taxonomy): Eukaryota > Metazoa > Chordata > Mammalia > Rodentia > Muridae > Acomys > Acomys minous. Next base: position 80,225,645 of record NC_140492.1, on the reverse strand, counting down.
AACCATCCTACCAAAAGCAAGCTACATGTTCAATGCAATGCCCACCAAATGTCCAACACAATTCTTCACAGATTTTGAAAGAACAATTTTCACCTTCAAATGAAAACACAGAAAACTCAGGATATATAAAACAGCCCTGAAAAAAATATAATAAATGCCAATGGTATCACCATCTCTGATTTCAAGTGGTACTACAAAGATGTAGTTAAAACAAACAAATAAACGACAAACAAACAAACACAGCATGGTATTGGCACAAGAGCAGGCATACTGACCAATGGAAATATACAGCCTATTACAGTCGCCTTTGACTACCTCCCAGAAGTAGGAGGTAAGTCTACATTTCTGAACACAGGCTCTGATCTGGAACGGACCTGAATACCTCCTGAGGATGACATTTCATGGTATCAGAAGGCAAGATGCAAGTTTCCAAGGGAGGGAAGCAAACAACAGTCCCACCCAGATATGACACTTAGGAGACACAAAAATGACCACTATGGCACATAACTGAAGTATGCAGTAATGACACACATAACCTGGTAGAGACCAACAGATTCCTCTTGCTCAACAAGAATGAAGTCAGGCCTTGTACTGGAAACCTAGCCAACTACTCAGGGCTAGTGAAGTCATGGATCTTGAAGGAGAACCTACAACCACGGTTTTACTAAGCCAGTAGAATACAGTCTCTAAGTATATATCCTTATACACACAGATAAGTGTAGATCACCTCTGTCACCAAGGCACTTCTCTTTGCAGTAGATACAGACCACTGTGGAAAACAACAGACGATCAAACTGCTCTGAAAGGGCAGAAATGAAGAACCCAGTCCCAGTGGATACATCAATGAAACACTCCTGCACCTAGGGCCCCAGGGAACATTGTGGAAGAGGGGGCAGAGAAATTGTAAGAAGATGACATGGCTTATTGTGAAACTGTGCCACCTAGTAAGTAATGCCAGATGATACACTCATAAAGTCTTACCAATATGACTGCCTAATTATTAGCTGGACCAAGGGGAACAGCAGCAGATATGCCAACCATGAGGGCACAGCCCTACACTATGAACTACAGGCAAATGAGGAGAGCTGTGAGAAGGTAAAGTGATCTTCCACAGGGAAGGGCACACCAAACGGTTATCTAACACCAGGTGTCGGTCTCAAAAAAGATATTCACAAGTAACATTATATAGATTGATCAGGTTATATTTAGGGATATATATTACGTCTAACATACTAATTCTCTGTGGTGGTTTGATTAAAAATGCCTCCCATAGGCTCAAATATTCGAGTGCTCAGCCGTCAGGGAATGGCACCACTTGAGAAGCATTGCGAGATGTGGCCTCGTTGGAGGAAGTGCGTCAATAGGGGCGGGCTTTGCGCTTTCGCAAGCCCATGTTGGGCCCAGTGGCTCTCTCTTCTTGCTGCCTGCAAATCTGGATATAGAACACTTGGCTACTTCTCCAGCAACATGTCTGCCTGCAAGCCACCGTGCTCGCTGCCAAGATGATAATGGAGTAAATCTGTGAAACCATAAGCAAGCCCAGTTAAAATGCTTTCCTTCATAAGAGTTGCTGTGGCCATAGAGTCTCTTCACAGCAATAGAACCCTGACTAAAACAGAACGGCCATGAATTTGAAATAGAGCAAGGAGAGGTATATGAGAGGTTTTTGATGGAGGAGAGGGAAGGGAGAAATGATGCGATTACATTATAAAAAAATAAAAGGAAAAATGAAAAAGGACAAATACATGTATATACCCATAGGTAATAAAATATTGGGAGACTGTATGACAACTTTAAGTCACATTATGATATGATTCTGCTGCTATTTTTTAAAAATTAAAAACAATTTTAAAGACAGGACTTGCTTGACATTGTATCCCATACTTGCACAAATCTCACCATGTAGCCCAGGCTGGCCTTGAACTTACAACAATCCTCTTGCCTCAGCCTCCGACTTGTTGGCATTACAGATATAAGTCACCACGTCTGGCTTAACTCCATTATTTGCAAAATGTAGGAAAGTACTATAAATCAAATTTTATGAGGAAAATGTAAACCTAATTATGAAACGAAAGTGTTAGTCAAAGATTCAGTATTATGAATCAATGACAACCTTATTTTTTATATACATGGAATCAAAAAGAACTCACATCGACTGATTACATGCTGTTATGTACTTCACTTCAAACTTCTAAGAGGTTTGGGGAGTTTCTTTTCAAGTTTAATTTTTTTTTGTTTTGTTTTTTGTTTTTCAAGACAGGATTTCTCTGTGCAGCCTTGGCTGTCCTGGAGTCACTTTGTAGACCAGGCTGGCCTCGAACTCACAGTGATCCACCAGCCTCTGCATCCCGAGTGCTGTGATTAAAGGCATGCACCACCACACCTGGCTAAATTTCTTAATAAGAAGAATTTGTAACTTATTTTCATCTTTTGTTCTGATCATAACTTAACTTGTGGAGTGTAGAAACTGAAGCACAAGTCCTCTTTCCCCAGAGCAGAGCTCTCCCTAAAGCCTCTCCTTTGTAAACTATGAAATCTTGGCAGTATTTATCAGCATATTTACTGCAGGCTTGGAGATGGAAGAAACACTATCATGTAGAGTGGGCTACATGCATTAAGCTATGACCCTGTTGTCAAGCATGTATGCTTGTACAGTTTGCTAGGTTCTGGAAGTAGCCTAGACGTCTTTTAAAAACGTTAAGCTACCGAATGAATGAATTTTTATAAGCTATTCAAAACTTCACAGAACACATTAACAGAAGAAAACCTTTCACTACATAGGGACTAATATTTTTAATACCTACTGTGTGTCTGGTATTTGCCAGTAGGGATCATATAGTCGATATGATAAATATCCCTTTACATATGTGTCATGTGCTCATGACAAACTTTAAATAAGTAATCTAGGGTGTGAATTAAGAGATTATAGTATATAAAAGCCAACACTCAGAGTAGGTGATAGGTGGGGAAAGACGATGTTACATGAGTTCTTTCATAGATGGAATCTAAATTTAAGTATGCATTTAAATACATGTGTATAAATGCAGAGCTCACCTGTCTGAAGGCAGACGGGGCCCCATAAAATAAACAAGGAGGACCCAAAGGGTAATGAGGGATGGGACATGAGCAGAGAAGGGAAGCCATTCATAAACTGTCAGAGTGAAACCCATTGCTATGAATGCTAACTAAAATAAGTTAAAATGATTAATACAATTTAAAAAATAGGTGGTTCAACTTAAATAATGGGAAACAATTTTATTTAATCTTATAAAAATTAATAATTTCTTCAGAATACTCACAGTTTAAGAATGGGAAATTATTCTCCACAGCTCCCTTCAAAGAAGCTAATATTCATAAACTCCACATTTAGACACAGTTCATAATTTTATATAAAATTATCCTGGATAATTAGTTATGCTTAGAAATGAGAAATGATATATACATGTTACTATTATTCATAGACTTTATGTATCTCCTTCACTTTTTATTGGGATAGAGATATTTTTTGAACAATTTTCTTGTACCTATAGTTTACTGATTTCTACATATGAGGATTTCTACTTGACATTTTTGGGCTTTCTGAGAAATGTGCTCTATAATTATCACCCCTCTTTATTTTTCCTTACTATTGGCTATCTATTATTTTTTATTTATGCCCTAGTTCACTGGCCACCAGTTCTAGAACACTGTCAGAACTGAGGGTGGAAATTCTGTCTTGCTTTGATTTTAATGAATGTTGTGATTCTGTTAATATTACGTAATGTGATCTTTCTTCATGTTCCCTCCTCTCCCCTGTTGTGAAACAACGTCTTGCCTTGTAGTCTAGGTAAGTCCCCCTGACTCCATTTCCCACGTGCCAGAAGTAAACAGATGGTCACTACAGCCTGTACAGACACCCTCCTTCAACAGAATCGTCTGCGATATCCATTGTTCCCTTAAGATTTTCTTTGCAGTTTCCTTTTTAAATCATGTTTAATTTGTTCACTTTACATCCTAATTGTAGCCCCCTCCCTCACGGGCTCCCGGTCCCATCTTCCCTCGCTCATCCCCCCTCCCCTCGTCCTCAGAAAGGGGAGCCCTCCTCCCCTATCATCTGAACTCAGCCTATCAAGTCTCATCTCGACCGACTGCATCCTCTTCTTCTGCAGCCTGGCCAGGCTGTCCTGCCAGGAGAATCTGGTCAATGAGTGGGCACCAGAGTCCATGTCAGAAGCATCCCCCACTCCCCATGTTATGGGACCCACAAGGAAACTGTGCTGCCTGTCTACTACATCTGAGCAGAGGGTCTAGGCGAATGGATGGATCTAGAAACAATCATACTGAGTGAGGTAACCCAGACCCAGAAAAACAAGTATGGTATAATACAGGATAAACACACTATAATACACAGATATAAAGAAGATAAATAACAAGGAGGAGCCTATGGAGAATGCTTAATTCTCATCACTTAAGATTTTATTGGGAATGATTTTTAAGTGGTTCAAAGATTTTAAAATAATTATTTATAATGGACTATCACTCAGCCACAAACATGAACAAACTATTGATTCATACATACACTAGGCATTCACTTTGAATGGATTATCCTAAAAGCAAACCAACAAATGAGTATATGTTTTAGAATTCCATCCCACAAGACACTCTCTGTCAAAAATAAAAATATAGGTAGGAAAGCAGAAGGCTGGCTGCTAGGCATTGAAGATGGAAGTTGAGATTGACTATAAGAGGTTTACTTACGTTATGGGGAAAGCAGATATGATATTCTATCAAAGTAGATGACAGAGAAGGACACATGACTCTGAACTTGTCATAACAAGCATGTTTCACAATGAATCTTGATTGTGAAAGTACTCATAGTGAGATACACACAAGATGTCAGGAAAGCACAGTTTGGGGTATGTCTGCAAGAATGTTTCCACAAAGGACTTATTAAGGGTAGAAGACCTATCCTGAATGAATATGGTATTATTAATGGGTTGGTAGCCAAGTTAGGATTACAGGGAAAAGATGAAGCTAGCTAGTGCAGATTTGCTTTTTGCGTTCTCTGCTCCCTGGTTACCACGATGTGGGCCTCCTTGCTGGGTCATACGCTCTTCACTATAGTAGATGGACAATTGTTGAACTCAATGTTTTTGCACAGCAATGAAAGCTCTTTCGCAATGCAGAACTGCACAAAGTTACTTACTGTATAAAAGGAGCAACCACAGAGTAAACCTAGATGCACCAGGGAAAAGTTATAGTGAATGCAGTAACAAAGAAACCTACGTGAACTCTAAGTGGACACTGAAGGGGAGAGGAGAGAGAGAAAGAAGCTAAGAAATTCAGGAGTGGACGTTCCTGACAAGGCACTTTAATGCTAAAGATCAAAGGAACTATTCATAAAACCTATGCGATTTTGGTGTGTTCACGTGCATCACACAGAAATCACATAAGTTTCCTTGTTCTAGTTATTAAATGGGGCAAAAGCTATTCCAGCTGCAAGGAACACAGCCTGCACATACATGCTGGTCTTCAAAACCCCTTTCTGTAATTAAAAACAAAAGACCAAAACAACAAATGAAAACTGTCCTCTTTGGAGAGAAATAATTCTAAGAGTAGGTACAAGAGAAACACAGCATGCATCTGCAGCACTTAAAAATGAGGAGTTAGGGCCAGCAAGATGGTTCAGCAGGTTAGGGCACTTCCTGTCACACATCAGTTCAAGCCTTGGGACCCACATGGTGGATGGAGAGAACCACTTTCTGCTAATAGGTTGTCAGAAAGTTGGAAAAATAGGCAGACAAATCACAGATAGATAGACAGACATGAACACAATAAAAGTCTTTTAAAAAGAAGAGAAGTGATGAAAAAAAAAAAGAAAAGATGCCAGCAGCATATCAAATGAACATAGTAACTCTGGAAAAGCTAACAAATGCAAATTTCTGACAAAACTTCAATATAATAAGTACAGTATTGGATTACAAAATGAATAAAATAATTATTTAGGGACTCACACTAACATAATACATAACTGAGTAAATGAAGAAGAAATGATAATTCCATTTTTCAACAATAATTCCAATGAATAAACACAAACGAATGAGAAAACTATAGTCATATGAAAACAGCACAGCACAGGAGCAGTTGCCACATAATCCATACTAAAAGTAGTGAGCAACAACATGAAAATATAGTATAGGTATAAAATATCAACTTTTCTTTCTTTGAATATGTAATAATTATTAAAAAAACATTAAATTTATCCAGAATGGTCCTAAGAAACACCAGGTTAACCAGGTGATCAAGTAATAAACATGATAACATCACAAGTAATAAAGCATGCTAACATCACATGATGCCTGGGGCATATAACTCTTTACTAGTGTACAGTCTTAATCCAAGCAGGAGAAAGCACCCAACAAAACAACCAAGACACAGTCTGCAGTACAACGGAACATTCTTCAAAAGAGGGAACACCATAACAAAGGCAGGAATTGCCCCAGACTGGAGATGACTGAACGACACGGGACAACTCAGTGCAGTGTGGGATCCTAAGGGACAAGGGCACACTTATGGAAAAGCTGGGGGGATCTACAACAGTCCCACAACTTACACGATAGGGCTGCCAACAACCAGGGCTAATTTCTGAGGTTTTATAAGGTCCTTTGGTTAGGTGAGATACTAACATAAGAAAATGCTGTGTGAAAAGTGTCTGGGAACCCATGTGTTTCTTTTGCACCCATTTTTCAAACGAGAAGCTATGGTGTAAACAATGCTGCAGATATTGCCATATTATTGTACAGATTAAACACCTCAAAGAGGTTTGAATGCAGTCTACTTTTTGTTCCTTGCCAGATAATGGACTTTGTTTCCTCCTCTCCTGTATGTGTTAAATCCACTTTCCACCTTCTTCAAATTAACCAGCCCTTACATATTATTTGATTTTATTCAGTATCATAGAAGATTCTTATATCATTCCTTGAGATATTTTATTAAGTGTGTGCAGGTGTGTGTGTGTGTGTACCATGTATGAGTGATGTTTTGCCTTCCTTTAAGCCTAGGCAGATTTCACATTCACAAGCTTTGGTTGCATACTTTGGGTTACTCATCTTTCATGTAGGAGAGACAATACTAAAACCATTTCAGCTCTTGTAGGTCACAGAAAATCATTGACCTATGGCAGGTTTCCTGACATAGTCTTTAGACTTGAGGGGTTCTAAAATCAATGTTAGTCTTTTCCAGTAATTTTATTGGCTAGTCAGAAGAGGTCTCTTTAAACAGTGCTGGATAGAGATCATTTCAGATCTGAAGCTGCTAACAACAACAACAACAACAACAACAACAACAACAAAAATGCCTGCATTCTGTGTTGAGAATTTCAGCTGGATTTCTACTGAGGAAAAACATTTGCGTTTTGAGCATGCAATTTTATCTGGAATTCCTGCACGCTACAGCCAGAAAGGAGAACACGAACTAACAGATTATGCTTTAATAGGAAAATTAAAGCAAGAGAGTTGGCTTTCTACACAGGAATTAGGAAGTTAGATAATGGCCTGGAAACCGTGAGGCTGATTGCAGAATGAATATTTAAAAGCCCCTATGATTTAATGCATTCTTGTTTCCATTCCCTTTATTCTTTACAAAGACAAAGAGTCCTCTGTAAATATTGCTTTAAGGATTATCAGGCTTTCATTTTCAAATTCATCCAAAGGCCATAATTTAAACCATAATATTGGCTTTGCAAATGTAAACAGAGATTGAGCCACTTTTCTTTAGCTAATAGGAATGCCAATGAAATTACAGCCAATTAAATAATTGCTCTATTAACCTAATACATTACCAGTGCACTGTGTGGCATGGCAAATGCAGCCAGAAGCGCAGCTTGGAGAGAACAGAGCTGTACCAAGGTGAAGACAACAGGGAGCATTTTATTTCAAAAGCTTGGCTCACAGAAGATAAAGCACTCTTTTGGAGCTGGTGTGTATGTCTATTCCTCCGCCTGCTCCTGGGACTCTTTTCCTCCCATTGCATTGCCTCGCCCAGCCTGGAGATGAGGGATTTTTGCCTTGCCTTATTCTATTCCTCTTTGTCCTGCATGGCTCTTGAATTTTGGAGGCCTGCTCTTCTCTGAAGAGGAAATAGAGGGAGAGTAAATATGGGGAAGTGGAGAGGTGGGAAGGAAGCTGGGGAGAGTGGAGGGAGGAAAAACCGTGGTCAGGATGAACTGTATGAGAGAAGAAATTATCTTTATTTTTTTTTAATTCTGAAACATCAGTTTCATAGTTTACAGTTTTACAATGGTTGAAGGTAGAACAATCTTAAGAGATTTTAAAGGTTTTCACTAGATTCAAAGGACACTTGAGGAAGGACAAATTGTCTCCAAGGACTGTTTAATGTGGCTTCCCTGGATTCTGGACACCAGCGGCACCAAGCTCCCTTTATCTGTGTGGTCTAGGTCTTAGCTGTCTCTCTCTAAAGGTGCTTCATGGGGGGAACGGCCACTACTAATAGAAGCTTTGAACTGCCTAGCAGCAAGGACAGATCTCGTAGGACTGGGTTCATGCTCTAAGTCCCTACCTCAGCTTCTCCCACGTTTCTTTAGCCCCGCCATCCTGTAAAGCTTTCACTTCCATTTGTAGTGCCGGCTTGGCGAGGCTCAGCTCTCCCTCACAGATGTTCATGCCAGGAAAGAGCTGATGCTTCCCCTGGGAACATTTTGTCTTTCATGACCAAAAGTGAATGCCACTTCTGCCACCTTTTTTCAGTCCACTCTACTTCCAGTCTCTCCTCTGCTTTACTTTATCAAGTTACCAATTTTCCCCTCCAAGGATCAGAATTTTTAGTCTCATCCCTGATCTGCATAAGGGGGGAGATGAGCTAGGATGTGAATTAAATACCAGTGGCTAATGATTTAATCAGTCAAGCCTATGAGATGAAATCTCTATAAAGTTCATACATGACATAGCTCTTAGCTATAGCAAATTCACAAATGACAGAACACCTCTGCTTGGCAAATACCCATGAGTTGGGTTGGAGCTACACACCTACTCCACGGATTGGAAGATCTGATGCTCTGGACCACTCTGGGTCTCTTCATGTGGCTGTTCAGTTCTGTCTCATATAATATCCTTCATAGTGATGTGGTAAATGTAAACATCTGTCTTCCTGAATTGACAGAAATGAGAGTAACCTAGGGATACACTGCCTCCTGGGCTTAGCACCTGAAGTTGGGGCTACGTTCTATGGAACCAACCCTTCCATCTGTGGTGTGCACACTGACTATGGGAGGTTAGCATTAAGGGGTAAATTAACTGTAGGACACAGGTCTCATTTCTGTGGAATGCTGAAGAACTGCTTAGTGTCTAAATCCAAGCACTTAGTTGAGCAGGGAACTAGCTGTCCAAGAAATGTCAAGGACAGATGGAAGAAAAAATGGAAGAAAAGACCTGGCACCATATTAATCAGACCTATGTTGGAACATATCTGAGACAAGTCAAACTTATACAGAAGAAAGGGCTGCTTAACAATAGTATTGAATGTCTCCATCGTTGAGCAAGTGGCCCTATACGCCTATAGTAGCTCAGCACATCATGGTGGAAGTGGGTGCCAATGGAGCAAGAACACTTAATCTTATAGTAGGTATGAAGGAGCGAGAACAGCATTCTACCACCCAGATGTAAGTGGTCATTTCCATTGACCTAAGACTTGCCAAGATACCGCATTTTCTTAATAGTTTCAACTAACCCAATCAGCATAGATTGGGACCTTCAAGTGACATTTAAAACTTAAACTAGGTAAAATATGCATATATGTACAACAGTAGCAATGCTCTTTTAGGATAAGCAACCACCCTCTGAATATGAGGGCCATGGAGGAAAACCATGCCTGATGCTATAAGGTCAGGTAACAACCTGTTCCTGGCGAGGTCAAGAGAGGAACTTGGTACTATTGTTTAACTGATGTAGCATAGTACTGCCTTCTAACTATCTAATGGGTGCCCACAGACAAAGCCACTTTCAGTTTTAATCAGAGTACCTTCTCCCTGCAGTGAATGAAGAGGCTCATGTTTTCCCAAGACTCTGAGAGTAACAGAAAGCTGGAGTACCATTCCCTCTAAGGCTCAGGAACACTGAAGAAGAGGGAGGTAAGAGCAGAAAGAAAGAGTGGCTACTTGCAAAATTCCATCCTTGATGCTCAAAACAACTGCAGTTACCTCCTTGTACCCCCACAAGACCAGTACTTTCAACAAGGACACATGGAGAGGACCTTTTACCATTGCCCTCTTGGCTATTGATAGATTATATAATAGGGGAATCATGGTCTTCAGTTGTGTCCCTACTGCACCTGGTGCTATGGCTGTTAATGTTCTCCTGGTTCATCTCATATTCTGCTCTACTGAGAATACAGGACATCAAAAATAATTTCACTCTATAAAATTATAAGCTGCCCATTCTGTGAGTACCCTAAAGTTGATCTAGCTTTACTTAAGTGTAAACAGCAGGCTTTAGAAACACTTGCACATCATCTTCGCCACACTGAGGTTCAGTTTGATTAAGCAGTATTAAGCCACACTTCACTGTACAAGCTTTCACCTGGAACTCTTAGGGTCATCTTAAGATTTCAGATAATTTTATATTTTTGAAAGCCAATATAGCACATTGAGTTACTGTCTATCAGGTTCTAGGGTAGTACTCTAAAAATCAAATACACTCATATCTACAGCAAAGCATAAGCAGTTATTTCAAGTAGGATAAATTAAAATCACAACTTACTCTCCACATCCTCGCCAGCATGTGCTGTCACTTGAGTTTTTGATCTTAGTGATTTAATAGGTGTAAGATGGAATCTCAGAGTCATTTTTATTTGCATTTCCCTGATGACTAAGGACATGGAGCATTTCTTTAAGCATTTCTCAGCCATTTGATATCTCTTTGTTGAAAATTCTGTTTTGCTCTGTGCCCCACTTTTAAATTGTGTTATTTGGTTTGTTGGTGTTTAGTTTCTTTAGTTCTTTATATATTTTGGATATTAGCCACAAGGAGACCACAAAGCCTGGTAGATATGGACCCATGGTGGCCAGCACAAACTGGGACACCAACCAGGGACATTGTAAGCAAAGAACCTAGAGCCCTGTTCAGATGTAGCTGGTGGTCAGGAAAGTGGGGACTGTCTCTGACATGAATTCTAGTGCCTGCGATTTGATTACTGCCCCTTGGTGGGGCAGCCTTGTGGGCACACAGAGGAAGGGGATGCAGGCTACCATGATGAGACCTGATAGGCTGAGGTCAGACAGTGGGGGAGGAGGGACCCCCTCAGAGGACTAGGGTAGTTAACTGGGCAAAAGAGGATGGGAGTGGGGAGATCCAAGTTGGTGGCAATCAGTGTGGACTGTGCTTAGAAGCTCCAGTATGTGATTCAGGGAATTGCACAGAATTCTTAACTGTAAGGCGCGGCCACACCCGATAATGGCAGCGACGGTTACCACTTGGTGGCAACTGTTACAGTTGCTACAGCTCCCGCACATGCGCAGACATAAGCCCTCTCAATGCACCCCTCCCGACAGGGGTATGCAAATGAAGTACTCCAACACAGCCTCTCATCTGCGGGCATGCTAATGCGGGCATGCTAATGGGACATGCTAATGAGACATGCTAATAAGGCATCCGAATGTAACCAATGAGACATTGACACGCCACATCCAGACAGTATTTAAGCGGCGTGCTCGCAGGCATTCGGGGTCTTTCGCTTCAGCTTCAAAGGATGCTCCCAATAAAGCGTGATTGAGAAGAATCCTGGTGTCTGCGTCGTTCCTGCCGGCAGGAGGACGCGACACTTCACCAGGAACATCAAGCTCCCCACCCCCCACCACAGAAGGAGTACTTGACAGCGCAAAAGGACCAAAATACAGAAAACCTGCATAGGCCTGCACATAGGAGGAGCGCAGATGTTCTCAGACCAGAGCGGCAGCAGCAATGGCTGAGGCTTGCAGCTTGGAACCCTCCGGCAGAGGTGATTGGCGTGGTGACCAGTGGGAATTGCTGAGGGAAAGGGGACTCAGTGCAAGATTTGGACCCCGTGACCCTAGCAGAACTTGGTGTGCGGTTTGGGCCCTGTGACCCAAGCTCAATTTGGCACATGGCTTGTACCCTGAGACTCAAACTGGACTCCATGTGCAGTTTGGCCCCTGAAACCCTAGATGAGCTCAGTGTTCAGTTTGGCTCCAGAGTCCTTAGCTGAACTTGGTGGGCAGTTTGTGCCCCGAGACCCTAGCTGAGCTTGGCGCATGGTCCTGGCCTTGAGACTCTGGCTGGACTCAGTTTGTGGTTTGGGCCCAGAGTCCCTGGCTGAGCTTGATGCTCTGTGACTCTAGCTGAGGTCAGCACGTGGTTTGGGCCTAGAGTCCCTAGCTGAACTTGGCTGGCAGTTTGGGCTCAGAGACTCTAGCTGAGCTTAGCGCACAGTCCTGGCCCTGAGACTCTGGTTTGACTCCATGTGCAGTCCGGGCCTTGAGACTCTAGCTGAAGTCAGTGATCTCAGTGTGTGGTTTGGGCCTGAGACCCTGGTTGGACTCAGTGCTAACTGGACTAAGTGCGTGGATTAGGCCCCAAGACCTGCTTGGGTCCAGAGACGCGAACTGGACTCAGTGTGTGTGTGGTTTGGGCCCCGTGACACTTACTTGGACTCTGCAAGTGGTCTGGGTCCTGAAATGCTACCAGGAACCACAGACCATCAGAGCTCCGGGACTAAGGAAATCTCAGGGAGACAGGGAGTAGAGTGGCCATCAGACCCCCTCTGCCTGACCTGCTTCAGTCCCTGGAGAGCTCCAGTGCCACAAGGGGACTCAGAAGGCTGTGGACACTTTAGCCTCATCCAACACACATTCTGAGACCCAGGACAATTACAGGACTCATGGTACAGGGGAGCTGGGGATCACTGGCTGTGAGATACCCAAACTACAGGGCTGGCCTTCTGCCATCCAGACCAGTGAAGCATCAGAGCTTCTGGCCTAGAGAAATCATGAGAAAACAGGTGAATACATCCTCAGACTCCCACCACTGAACTCCAGAAGCTACCTGCCAAAAACAGAGATGACAAGACGACTAAATACAGCATAAAATCATCTGCAAAAAAAAAAAAAACCACACACACACACAAAACAATATGGCATCTCCAGATCCCAGCTATCCCAATGAAAACAATCCAGAGAACTCAAACAAATTGGAAATACAAGAAAATGAACTCAAATCCTTAGTAATAAGGATGATAATAGGGGAAACACTTAAAATTCATAATCAAATGCAGGAAGACACAGTCAAACAAGTGGAAGATACAAAAGAGGCCAATAGAGAGGCACTGGAAAAAATTCAAGAAAAAATACAATTAGATGAAGGAAATCAATAAAAATGTTCAAGCTTTTAAGGCCTATAAAGAGGCAATGGAAGAAACTCAGGAATATACAGACAATCAGATGAAAGAAATCAATAAAACAGTTCAAGATCTGAAGATAAAAATGGATTCAATGATAAACACACAGACAGAAGAAAAATGGGAATGTGAGAGCTCAGAGAGGAAGGTGAGCAACACAGAGGCGAGCCTTTATAACAGAATCCAAGAGATGAAGGAATGAATCTCAGGTCTAGAAGATACAATCATAGATCTTGAAGCAACCATTAAAGAAAATGCTAAATCTGGAAAAAATTCTAACACAAAATATCCAAGAAATCAATGACACCATGAAAAGAAGAAATCTGAGGATAATAGGCATTGAGGAAAGAGAAGATACCAGACTCCAAGGCCCAGAAAATATTCTCGATAAAATCATAGAAGAAAACTTCCCCAATCTAAAGAAAGAGATGCTTATAAACATACAAGAGGCCTACAGAACACCAAATAGAATAGACAAGAAAATAAAACATCCTGTCACATAATAATCAAAACACAAAACATACAGACCTAGATATGAATCCACACACATATGGTCACTTGATTTTTGACAAAGAAGCCAAATCTATTCAATGGGAAAAGGATAGCATCTTCAACAAATGGTGCTGTTCTGACGGGATGTCTCAATGTAGAAAAATGCAATTAGACCCATATTTATCACTGTGCACAAAACTCAAGTCCAAGTGGATCAAAGACCTCAACATAAAACCAGAGACACTAAATCAGTTAGAAGAAAAAGTGGGAAGAGCCTGGAACACATTGGCACAGGAGACAACTTCCTGAACAGAACACCAACAGCTCAGGCCTTAAGGTCAACAATTAACAAATGGGACCTCATGAGGATGAGAAGCTTCTGTAAGGCAGGAGACACTGTCAACAGAACAAGTCAATAGCCTACAGACTGGGAAAAGATCTTCACCAACCCTACATCTGACACAGGTCTAGTATCCAAAATATATAAAGAACTCAAGAAATTAAACACCACCAAACCAAATAACCCAATTGAGAAATGGGGCTCAGAACTAAACAGAGAATTCTCAACAGAGGAATATTGAATTGTTGAGAAACACTTAAAGGAATGCTCAACTTCCTGAGTCATCAGGGAAATGCAAATCAAAACAACTCTGAGATTCCATCTTATACCCATCAGAATGGCTAAGATCAAAAACTCAAGCAACACCACATGCTGGCGAGGATGTGAAGAGGAACACTCCTTCATTGCTGGTGGGAATACAAACTAGTACAGCCACTTTGGAAATCTAACTGGCACTATCTCAGAAAACTGGGAATAAGGCTTCCTCAAGACCCAGCTATTCCACTCCTTAGAATATACCCAGAAGATGCTCTAGCACACAAGGATATTTGCTCAACCATGTTCATAGCGGCCTTACTCATAATAGCCAGAACATGGAAACAGCCTAAGTGTCCCTCAGTAGAAGAATAGATTAAAAAAAAACCTGTGGTACATTTACACTATGGAATACTACTCAGCTATTAAAAACAAGGAATTCCTGAAATTTGTGGACAAATGGATTGAAGTAGAAATGATCATAATGAGTGAGTTAACCTAGATGCAGAAAGAGTCAAATGGCATTTACTCACTTATCTCTGGACACTAGCCCAAGGGGCATGTCCCATGAAAGTCTTCACTTACCAGGAAAGTGGGACAGTGGGGAGGACATCCTATTGGGCCTTTAGGTAAGATAAGCATGGGAGACTGGGGAAATAGAAGGATCCAGAGGGTTCTAGAAACCTACAAGAAGAATATTATGATGAGTGGATCTGGGCCCAGGGGTCCTGCTCAAACTATGGCACCAGCCCATATGTGCAGTAAACTTCAAACACCTACCCAGATCTAGCCAATGGACAGGACATTCTTTACAGTTGAGTAGAGAGTGTGGTCTGACTTTCACACGAACTCTGGGGCCCCATATTTTACCACATCCTCTGAATGGGGAGGCCTGGTGGCACTCAGAGGAAGGATAGCAGGCTACCAAGAGACTTGATATCCTATGAGCATATACAGGGGTAGGAGGTCCTCCTCAGTCACAGTCATAGGGGAAGGGAGTAAGGGAAAAATGGGAGGGAGGGAAGAATGGGAGGATACAAGGGATGGGATAACAATTGAGATGTAATATGAATAAATTAATAAAATATATTTATAAAAGAGGGTGGGAGTGTGGGAATAGGAAGATAAAAGCAAGGGGCTAACAAGCAGGATGTAATGTGAATAGATTATAATAAATAAAAGGATTTAAAAAGCAAAAATGTCACAATTAATAAAAAATTTCAATTGAATACTTTTGTGCATAACACAATTTCAGTTAAGAGACTGTCAGTATTTCATTTTCATAGACATTTAGCCCATATAATTAAAAAACCCAAAATAACCATTGGTGGTTAGAAATGAGTATAGATAGGTATATATCCCAGATTTAAATGATTTGTTCCTCCCTCCCTCTCTCTGTCCCTTCCTTCCTCCCTTCTTTCTTTCTTTGTTTGATTTTCTTTTTCTCTTTCCTTCTTTCTTTGTTTGATTCTTTCTTTCTTTCTTTCTTTCTTTCTTTCTTCCTTCCTTCCTTCCTTTCTTGTGTATAAATGCCAACATAGACTTGCCTCTACAAAACAATAGAGAATATTTCCATTTCAAAAGAAAAGAGTAAGAAGAGATTTCCAAGACAACAAATGACAGTAATGTTGATAGATGAAGGAATGAATTAAAACAATTCCATCTGTAGATATTTGATTGTGCTATTTATGAGATATAAATTAAATAAGAACTACACATTAAGTATCCAGCTAAGCAAATGCCATTATATGTTATGTGATCCATATTTTATTTTACATTCTGGTTTAATAACTCAAATATTACATCTAATCTGACTTTAATGTTTGCAAAATGCAGGTCGATGATTGAGCTAGGTCTTGTAAAAAAAAAAAAAGCAAGAACTTTTAGAAGCGAGGCATTTTTCATTCATTGGAAATTGAGAAAGGATACAGCTTGGCATGGACAGGAGTCAAGAAAAGTTCTGTGAAGGAGCTAGGTCTCAAAAGGTTGCAGAAGCCCAGATGAATAGACAGTGAGTACAGGGCCACAGACAGGACGCGACATTGTAACTAGAGCCACACGTGGACCACTTGAAGATGACTTATGCTTGTGGAGAAGATCTGGAATTGACAGGTTGCACAACTATATGTCACTGTGAGTTCCTGAGCTGAAGCACAAACTCTGAGCTTCAGTGGGCATAAAACTTATCAGAGCAGCAGTTAAGGAAGTTATTGAAATAACATATGCAGGTATGAAACAAGAGCTAAGATCAGTGAGGTAGTTGAGGCAGAGGAAGAAGAAAAGCTGATTCAGAAGAAAAAATTATTTAAGGGGGTATGAAGTCAAATGCCAAAGAAAACTGACCCTCCCTTAAACCAGTTTAGACTTAGTGTGGTAGAATAGTTATGAAACTAGAAAAGGTTTACAGAGGAATCT
The DNA here is from genome assembly GCF_964271855.1 of Acomys minous. Classification (NCBI taxonomy): domain Eukaryota; kingdom Metazoa; phylum Chordata; class Mammalia; order Rodentia; family Muridae; genus Acomys; species Acomys minous. The sequence goes on along the minus strand of NC_140492.1, from coordinate 80,208,739 downwards.
CCTAGAGGAGATAATGATTTAAAAATAAGAAATAAAACTCAGAGCTGAGATGGACTTTGTAGAAAGCAATTTCCAGGGCCTATGCATCCTCTACCCTGATAATTTTCTCATAATTAAATATTTTTATTGATTCTTTATGAGTTTCACATCATGCACCCTATCCCTGCTTATCTCCTTGTCCCCTCATATGCACCATTTGGCCTTGCAACCTCCCTGCAAAGAACACACACACACACACACACACACGGGGGGGGGGGAGAGAGAGAGAGAGAGAGAGAGAGAGAGAGAGAGAGAGAGAGAGAGAGAGAGGGAGAGAGAGAGAGGGAGAGAGGGAGGGAGGGAGAGATCACAGAAACATCTCATCATGGAAGCTGTAGTATGTCAGTGTGTCCCACAGTACATCCCTCTGTCCACACATCTTCACTTGCAAATGTTCACTGCAATGAGTCATTGGTTTGAAAATTCTGACTTCTGTGACACCATTAATATTGGATCATCCCTGGGATGCCTCCTGGTTATTCTGTTCTTGCACTGTGCCATGGAGGTTCTGCAGCTTTGGATCAGGAGGACTGGCCATTTCACATGTCCCAACACAGAAGATAGAGATTTGGGGCTGGGCCAACTAAGAGCCCTGGATCTTGGCCTAGGTGGTGGCTGAGCTGGTCTCTTAGTTAAGATATGGCAGTCCCTTCCTGGTTATACCATTAGAAGGTGGGTCCTTTGGGCGCTACTTCCACCATGAGGGTGGAGTCCTGACAAATTGAATCAGTATCCTTTGGTATCCTTAAAGAAGAAAAAGACAACCAGAGAACTCTCTTATCCTTCATTTCACCACGTGAAGATGTAACTCAGAAAGTTTCCTCAGCAGAACCTGACCATGGGAGCACCTTGACCTCTGCCTTCCATCCTCTCACTGTGAGCAACAGGAGCACCCTTGCTTCAGCCTTCCATCCTCTCACTGTGAGGAAGGGGAGCACCCTCACTTCAGCCTTCCATCCTCTCACTGTGAGGAATGGGAGCACCCTCACTTCAGCCTTCCATCCTCTCACTGTGAGCAATGGGAGCACCCTCACTTCAGCCTTCCATCCTGTCACTGTGAGGAACAAGAGCACCCTCACTTCAGCCTTCCACCCTCTCACTGTGAGGAACGGGAAGATTCTCACTTCAGCCTTCCATCCTCTCACTGTGAGGAAGGGGAGCACCCTCACTTCAGCCTTCCATCCTCTCACTATGAGCAATGGGAGCACCCTCACTTTAGCCTTCCATCCTCTCACTGTGATGAAATGGAGCACCCTCACTTCAGCATTCCATCCTCTCACTTTGAGGAAGGGGAGCACCCTCACTTCAGCCTTCCATCCTCTCACTGTGAGGAAGGGGAGCACCCTCACTTCAGCCTTCCATCCTCTCACTGTGATGAATAGGAGTACCCTCACTTCAGCCTTCCATCTTCTCACTGTGAGCAATGGGAGCACCCTCACTTCAGCCTTCCATCCTCTCACTGTGAGGAAGGGGAGCACCCTCACTTCAGCCTTCCACCCTCTCACTGTGAGCAATGGGATCACCCTTACCTCAGATGCCCAACTTCTAACTGTAAGGAATGGGAGCACACTGTCCTCAGCCCTCCATGCTTTTACTGTAAGGAACACGTGCTTCAACTAGGCCTATGGAAGTTTGTTATCCCAACCTGAAAAGTGTCCCAGGGAAATATGGATGCTGAGATAATGTAGTTTGTAAAGACTTCACACAGCATTGAACAAAAGCTTCAAGAGTCACCTAGAGTTAATGTGAGGTTATTTGAAAAATTGCAAATAATTAGAACTTGCCAGTCCAAAGGACACAAGTAAATCACTGCATCATAGCATGAAAGGGGACTTCAAGGCATTTATTTTATTTATTTGCAAATATTCAGACCTTTATTTAATGAGCGGTTCAAGGTTAACTGCCAGAAAGTCCTACCTTATATGATAGTAATGCCTCTTCAATCCATACCCATTAGTAAAAATAAGTTTTCTTATGCATCTTTACACTTAACAGCATTCCAAAGTCATGGCTCTAAATAACCTGCTCTGCTTTTTGTCACTGCAGATGAGCTTACTAGAACTTTATATTAATGGGATCAGATAGTGAGTCATCTTTTGTCTTTGACCCTTTCTCTGAGCATGTTTTAGGCATTAATATACTTGGCTCAATATTTTAGTGTGTTTTTTTCTCAGTAATATTTAATAACAGAGATGTATCACAATTACATACTCATTTAATAGTTGATGGGCTTATATTTCATTCAGTTGTCTTTTTAAAAATGTATTATAACTTATTCATGTAATGCCAGTTGTTATCCCCTCACTTGTATTTCCCCCTTCCCACCCTCCTTTCCTCTTCTGCCTTATTCCTCTCCCCTAGCCCTCTGACAGGAGGGGCCTTCCTTCCTTACCATCTGACCACAGCCTGTCAGGTCTCATCTGGATAGCCTGCATTCCCTTCCTCTGTGTACCACCGTGCCTCCCCACCAAAGGGAACTGATCAAATTGGGGCACCAGAGTTCATGTCAGAGGCAGTCCCTGCTCCTCTGACAACTGTAGAGAATGAGCTGTGCATTGGCTAGATCTGAGCAGAGTGTCTAGGTTATCTGCGTGCAAACCACATGATGATCTCCTTAGATGCAGAAAAAGCATTTGATAAAAATCCAACACGCATTAATGTTTAAATTCCTGGAGAGATAAGGAATACAAGGCACATGCCTAAACATAATAAAGGCTATATACTGCAAGCTGATAGCCAACAACATCAAATTAAATGGAGAGAAACCCAAAGAAATTCTACTAAAATCAGGGACTAGACAAGGCTGCCCACTCTCTCCGTGTCTTGTTTAAGACATGTTCTAGCTAAGACAACAAAAGGAGATTAAAGGGATCCACATCAGAAAGGACGAAGCCAAAGTATTGCTATTCGCAGATGATATGGTAGTTATGTAAGTGACCCCCAAAATTCCACCAGAGAAATTTGGTTGCTATGAACATTTGCAAACATGCTTTTCTATGGATACATGTTGTGAGATTTGGGCAGGTTACTCAGGACAAATGTATTCTATCTTTAATCTCATGAAGTGTTGTTGTTAAATTGATTCCTGGTAGCACGTGCTCTCTCTGTCTCTCTGTCTCTGTCTGTTCTCTGTGTGGTACTGAGAATGGAATCCAGGGCTTCTCCCAAGCACTCTGTCTCTGAGGTACATAACTAGACCTTTTCATCCTAGTTGAGACATGGTCTTGTTAAATTGTCCTGGATAACTTTGAACTTACTGTGTTGAATGGGCTAGCCTTGAACTTGTAATCTTCCTGCTTTAGCCTTCTGTGTACAGATTTACAGGCATGTGTCACCATAGCTGGTCAATGTCTACCAAAATATTTTGAAAGGATTGTTATTTTTAAAAACTGTTTCAAACTCATGGTCACACAAATGGCTCTGGTTAAACTCAGTGGGCCACAGAACAAAACAAACAAGACATGATAAGAGAGTGCTTTATAGGGACAAGCAGGTTGACCGTGCTGGGAAGGAGATAGGACAGGGTTGGGGGCAAAAGTAACAAGAATGTGTCATACGTACTTGGAATTGCCAAGGGGCAAATTCGATAAAAATTGCATTTTAATCCTCATGTATGCTCAATGTACTTACTTTTCTTTCCATTTGAAGTGTTTTCATTCTTTTGTAGTATTTTACAGGGTTTTCTGTTTGTTTGTTTGTTTTGACATAGGCTCTCACTATGTAGCTCTGTCTAGAACTTTCTATGTAGACCAAGCTAGACTTAAACTCACAGGGATCCACCTGCTTCTGCCTCATGAGTGTTGAGATTAAAGGCAGGTGTGCAACACCATGCTTGGTATATTTTACAAGTTTAATTTTTTTCACTATTTTTATTTTTTTATATATTTGAGTATTTTGCCTACATGCATGTCTACGCGCACACACACACACACAGAGACAGAGAGAGAGAGAGAGAGAGAGACAGAGAGAGAGAGGGACAGAGAGAGAGAGAGAGAGAGAGAGAGAGAGAGAGAGAGAGAGAGAGAGAGAGAGAGATGTTCTTGGAGGCCAGAAGAAGGCATCAGATTCCCTGGAAGTGGAGTTACAAATAGTTGTAAGTCACCATGTGGGTGCTGGGAATCAAATTGGTCCTCTGTAGGAGCAGCCAGTGAGCGCTCTTAGCCACAGAGCCATCTCTCCAGTCCTGGTTTTAGGGTTTGAAGTGAAGACGGAGTGATTCACATATTTTGTTATATTTATTTCTGAAATTTTTATGCTATTATACATGGAAATGTATAACAATTATATTTATTAGTATGTAATTGTCATGTTTATGTACTATATAATTAATAATCAAAATTAATATTCACTATAAATTGCTTTTTGCTTGTATGCAATGACAATATTGTATATTGACCTTGTATCCTACGTTATGGCTAATTTTATCTTATTTCCTAGTTATTTGTGGTTCCTTTGAGTTTTCTATATGCAACCTGGTCACCTGAAAATACAAACACTTTCTCTGTCTCTCCTAATTGCATGTACTTTATGTATCTTCCCACTCTGTACATTCTGAACGGTATTAAATGAAGTGGTAAGAGATGACAACTTTGCCTAATTCCAGATCTTTCTATATTATGTCAATTATGGGATTTTTATAGGTTCCCTTAACCAAATTGTGTATGTTTCTTTTCATTTCTGGTCATGCTATGATTTCCTTAGATGTTTTGCTAGGTCTATGGCTACGGCCATTTTTTTTTCTCCTATATTCTCTGATACGATGAATCGCTTTGATTGATTTTAGGCATATGTAGATAATTTTGCCTAAGCTGAAATGAAAAGGGTGGACATAAGAGGGCACAATGTAATAGTGTCATTGGAAGTGGAAAGTTAAAGTGTGTTACGACATCCCTTGTCTATGGATTCTTCAAAAGCTAGCAGAGAGCCATCAAGCGCAGGCTATTTTATGTACCATATACAAGAATGAATTATATTCAGAAAGGAAAAAGCATACTATTTCCCTAGCTTTTCTGATTTAAAAGTGTTTCATGTTTACTGAAAGCACTCACTTTGAGTTGTTCTGACATTAGATAACTTAATGGTAAATTCCATTAAAAATTTCAAGCCATTGCCTAAAGTCAAATTTGTGTGTCTTCCTACCAAAAGATATACTGTTTGAGGTTACTTATTTATGCCAAATTATGTAGAAATTTAAATTCCTAGCTATAAATTGTAGCAGTAATCAGATTTCTTTATTATAAAACAAATATAGTTTATGATTAAATTTAACTCTAGTATTAGGCTACTGGCTGATGCTGTGGGTCTCAGGAAAGTTCAGTGTCATTTTAGAAGGAAACATTTGGGTGATTAGGGGTGGGACTAAGTACCCACCCCCACTAAAACTGAAATCAAATGAAACAATCCATCACGAAAAAAAAATAGTTCCCATGAAAATACAGTTTCCTTAAAGGTAAATTATAAACGTATGCATTTACCCGATCGTTTGAAATACCATAATTATACAATCTGCTCATCAAGAGAGTTTTAAGACTCATTAAAATCATAAAACAATTCTAATTAAAACCACATTTAAATTAAGTTTCTATAACTAACCTACACAGTACTTTAAATCAAACAAAAAGTTGTATAAAAGATCCAATTAATTGTAAGTTTTTGTAAGAATTAAGGCCTAATTACTCTATGATTAAGTCTCCCCAAATGTAATCATCAATGGCTCTATTGAGAAGAACTAGCCTTCTGTACCCCAGCCGCCAGTGCAGAACTGCAGCCTGCCTTTGACACCAGCAAACCTATTCATGGGAAATCAGCATGACAGTGGAAACTTTACCTCCACCCCCACTGGGTTCCAAGTGCAGAGAGCAAACAAAGCAGTATATTTTATACAGATGAACTGAACACCCTGTCTCCCTTATCTGAGGGAGTTCCCTATCTGATTAAATGAATTTATGTTCGTTGGCAAAAAAACAAAACAAAACAAAACAAAACAAAACAAAAAACTAACCACGGGTTCTAGAAACTGGTTATTTCAGAGATTCCCACACATAGTTGGGGAAAGATGTACAAGAGTGAAAAACAAAAGAAATCACTGCTCACAGAAAGAGGGACGCGGGCCTTCTGAGGGGACTCGCCAAAGCAGTCCCTTCTAGCCCCCTGCAACTTCTTTGCGTTTCTTACTCAGCTACTTGAAATGTTTTTCATTTTTATTAGCCCAACTTCCCACGGGAAAGAAAATAAAAAAAAGCCCTGTGACATCGCTGCCTCTTGTGTGTTCTCTGAAACTAATTAACCCTATGGAGTTATTAGGGCGGCATCATTTTTTTCTATGACATCATGCAAGGTGAAGGTCACTTCTATAATATCCTGGACTTCATTCATGTGGCGCATGTCCCACAAAATATAATTTATTGTAATTTCCCCAGTGCCCTGATAGCCAAGTGATTAGTTATTACGGTACATAAAAAGCTCAGACATATCACACATGATTTATAGGCTCTATTTATGATAATCTAATTTTCTTTTATGGTAAAAAGAAATTTACTATTTATGTTTTATAGATTGTTATTTTGAGGAAATGATTATTTAAAGTATCTTTTCGTATGGATGCTTGCTGATTGTGAGGCATCTGGTGGGCTGAGGCATTAGTCCAAATGGTTAGGACTGAAGGGCCATTGTTTACCCAGTAAACAAGAACTTCTCGAACAAGCCAGGGCAGAGACTAGATGCAGAGGTTTTTGTCTGGTGGCAGGTTAAGTCAGGCTTGCTTACCCACAGGCATCCCACAAGCACAGTGCAGAGAAGACCTTTCCTGGATACGTACAAGCGATAGTAGCCCAGAGCCTCAGCCGTAACATTCTCAGAGCAATCTTTCCTTTTCACTGTTCACTTCCTTCCACCTATGTCTGCATTATCTTCCTTTTTATTGTGGATAAGTTATGCTATGTGAAGCTCAGCTGACTATATTCAAATAAGTGGCTGTAAGCAGCCCTATAGAGGTGAAGAGGAGAGAAAGGCAGCGTCTATATGGAGGCTCGTTGGATACCTCACTGATAAGCCACAAGCTAATAACAATTATTACTTATAAGCACTTTGTATGTATTGATTTCCCTAATCCTCACACTTATGAATCATTCTTCCCAGCTTATAGCTGAAGCAATTGAGGTTAAGGGGGACTAAGTAATTTGCTCTATGTAGACTCACCTAGTAAATGGCATGTCTGGGATTTGAACCCAGCCTCAGTATCTGTTCTTTTAACTGTTATGTTTAATGTTCTTCTGACTCTTTGTACAGCATGTTTGCTGTAACAGTGATTGCTTGCACTACATTTATAAAATGTCAGGTACTCATCTGAGATCCTTGGATATAATAGTTCCACTGTATGTTAACAACAGCCCATGAACTAAGTACTTTTATTCTTTCCATCTTTACATTAGAAATCTGAGCCACAAATTCTGGGAATTCCTTGTTTTTAATAGCTGAGTAGTATTTCATAGTGTAAATGTACCACAGTTTCTTTATTCATTCTTCTACTGAGGGACACTTAGGCTGTTTCCATGTTATGGCTATTATGAATAAGGCTGCTATGAACATGGTAGAGCATATGTCCCTGTTGTGTGGTGGAGCATTTTCTGGGTATACTCCAAGGAGTGGAATAGGTGGGTCTTGAGGAAGCCATATTCCCATTGTTCTGAGAAAGTGCCAGATAGATTTCCAAAGTGGCTGTACTAGTTTGCATTCCCACCAGCAATGAAGGAGTGTTCCTCTCTCTCCACATCCTCACCAGCATGTGGTGTCACTTGAATTTTTGATCTTAGCCATTCTGATGAGTGTAAGATGGAATCTCCGAGTTGTTTTGATTTGCATTTCCCTGATGACTCAGGAGGTTGAGCATTCCTTTAAGTGTTTCTCAGCCATTAGATATTCCTCTGTTGAGAATTCTCTGTTTAGTTCTGAGCCCCATTTCTCAACTGTTATTTGGTTTGGTGGTGTTTAATTTCTTGAGTTCTTTATATATTTTGGATATTAGACCTTTGTCCTATGTAGGGTTGGTAAAGATCTTTCCCAGTCTGTAGGCTGTCACTTTGTTCTGTTGACAGTGTCTCCTGCCTTATAGAAGCTTCTCATCCTCATGAGGTCCCACTTGTTAACTGTTGACCTTAAGGCCTGGGCTGTTGGTGTTCTGTTCAAGAAGTTGTCTCCTGTGCCAATGTATTCCAGGATTTTCCCCACTTTTTCTTTTAACCAATTTATTGTCTCTGGCTTTATGTGAGGTCTTTAATCCACTTGGACTTGAGTTTTGTTCATAGTTACAAATATGAGTCTAATTGCATTCTTCTACATGTAGACATCCAGTTAGACCAGCACCATTTGTTGAAGATGCTATTGTTTTTCCATTGAACAGATTTAAAATGATCATAATCATACTCACTTAGACCTGGACACTAGCCCAAGGGGCATGGCCCATGAAAGTCTTCACTTATCAGAAAAGCAGGTCAGAGGGGAAGACATCCTAATGGGACTCTAGGTGAGATAAGTATGGGAGAATGAGGAAATAGAAGGATCCAGAGGGTCCTAGAAACCTACAAGAAGAACATTATGATGGGTGGATCTGGGCCCAGGGGTCCTGCTCAAACTATGGCACCAGCCAAGGACAATACATGCAGTAAACTTTGAACCCCTACCCAGATCTAGCCAATGGACAGGACATTCTCCACAGTCGAGTAGAGAGTGGGGTCTGAGTTTCACATGAACTCTGGTGCCCCATATTTGACCACGTCCCCTGGATGGGGAGTCCTGGTGGCACTCAGAGGAAGAATAACAGGCTACCGAGAAGAGACTTGATACCCTATGAGCATATACAGGGAGAGGAGGTCCCTCTCAGTCACAGTCATAGGAGAAGGGAGTAAGGGAAAAATGGGAGGGAGGGAAAAATGGGAGAATACAAGGGATGGGATAACAATTGAGATGTAATATGAATAAATTAATACAATGTTTTAAAAAATGAAAAAGCTTACATGCTTAAGAGACCAAAAATTTAAATTTAAAAAAAGAAAAAAGAAAAAAGAAAAGAAAAGAAATCTGAGCCACAGAGATGTTGAGAAAATTTCACATGTTGGATTCTAACTATAGTGGTATAGGTCTAGGAGGTATTGGCCCACCTCCTCGCTCCCCCTGTCCTTGCTGTCTCCTTAGGGCTTTGTGAAGCGTCCTAAGATGTGGACTGCTTTGATTGGTGTAAGGGAACCAAAAGCAGACGGTTTGCCTTCTTAGAGCCCAAAGCTTTTAAAAGCTATGATATTTGGGTATGAGGAGACAGAGTGGCAGAGATGTGGATGCAACTGAGAGGGAGATGCTCACCCAAAAGAAAGTGTGAAACAACAGAGACAAAGTAGCTGGCCAGTTTGCCTCCATCGGCAAAATTTCTCTTTCTAGAACTCAGTTTTCATCATGCTAAGCAAGAACGAAACTGCCTGGGGATTGTCTCTGCCTCCCTACCTCGCTCTGCTCCTCACAGGCTCTGCAGGGAAGGTCAGTCTTCCATTACCCTATATACCATGGGCCTAGCTTTTCTGGAAGTATACGTTACTTGGAATCTTTTCTATAAACCGTGTAACCCTAAAAATACAGTTCTGTATATTTGCTTGCCTCTGAGAGTTCACAAGGTCAGAACCTTGCAGCCGATGACCCTGCAATCTGTATCCTGTCAGCAAGCCTCCCTTGCCTCCAGCTATGTGAAGTAGATCCAGCCATCTTTGCGCTACCTCAGATTGTACAAACCCAATGTGGAGCGAACAGTCTGACTCCAGAACTCTGGCCCATTACCACTTCTGGGTCATAATCAGAAGTGAATTGTATTTTTATCATCTTAAATCCTTTTTGAAACAAGAGAAGGCATAAACAACCACACCAATGTACCACGTAGGGTTTCTTTAATCTAACCGTCTCAATAAATTCTAATGCAAAACTTAACCCCATGATTTTCTATCAACAGGGAGCCCGAAAATATTGCTATTTTTTAAATTAGAATTTGCAACTTGAAATATTTAAGAAAACTCAATGTGTTGCTTATATGTAATACATGCATATAATTAATATACAGAGAATGCTTAAAAGCCCAAATATGTTTTATACAACCAAGTGTTATATTATAGGACCAAGATAAATTTCGCTGCCAGTCAAAATCATAACTCATATTTGTCTTACGTAAGCTTCTTTTCTTTAACAGGACCAGCTGCTTCTTCCTCATGGTCTTCCTCATGGGTAGATTACAATGTTACAGAGATATATGCTAAGGATACTAACGGGCCTGCCCATGTTCTCTGCACCCCTGGCACCTCTGTTCCCTGCTGCCTGACAAGCAATGGCTCGTAGCTGTATCTCTGTGGAAAGACTGCCTTTGCGTCTCTGGAATCTACCACACTATGAAGGGCCTTGTCTCTCTGAGGTAGTTCTCACCTAGAAGTGTGATTGTGAGAACACAAGTGTCGTTCGCTTTCTTCCTTGGTAGGACTAATTCTTAGGTTCCAGTTGTGCTCTGACCTTCTTCCTGGCATGGACGTCTGCCGTGAGCCTGACCCGATGGAGCACTCTTACGGCATTTCTTCTCTTCCTTGTAGCAGCTCCTCTGCTAATGACACACAAGCATGTGCCCTTGCTCCTCCACTCAGGTTCTTGCCAAGTGAAACCATCTAACTCCCAACCCAACAAGTTTAACACCAAATAGTAAATATTAACATCTCAACAGTTTTCTTCTAACTGTAGCTATTTTTTTCCACTCTCTTCATTTTTGCTTTAGTTTTTAGTACTTAAAATTTTCTGGTTTATTTCATCATCATCATATTATATTATTATTATTATTATTATTATTATTATTATTATTGTGTGTGTGTTTATATACTGGTGTGTCCATGTCATGCCATGGCATCATATGTGGAGGGCAACTTTGGGGAGTCAAGTCTATTCTTCCATTGCTGGTTCTGGGGTTCAAACTCAGGTCAACATGTTTGCACGCCAAGTGCCTTTCTGCACTGCGCCAGATATTAAAACTTTTCATATCTGTAGCACTTTATGCTCATGACAAATGCAAAAGGAAACATTAGAGGAGAAAATAACACAGAACCAACACTGGAACTTCTAACTCTAGACCTGCAAACTGGATGAGATTCTATCTCCCATTATCCAATTTGATTTTTCTTTTGCTAAAAGGGAGCAAAAACAAAGTGCACTAAATCAAGCCACAGAGGAGACGGAACCCTCCTACTCTGTGTCGTACAACCACCTTGCCTTATTTCTTCTCATCTACTGGTTGCCATGTATATGTTATTGTTGGTTTCATATACATCTTTGATTTGTTTCCGGCTACTCTACTTATTACTTAGAAATAACATGTTCACTGCTTCTTAAAGCTTTTATTTCTTTATAAATACATATATTGAACACATACCAATGTCAATTATTTTTGCCTCAAAGGCAAGGTTATTCAATACCAAATGGTCACCCCTGAAAACATACATACAAGTAACATTATATAAGTTGAAAAGGCTGTATTTTTATATTTAAGTATATATACACATTATAGGTATGCTACAACAATTAAAGAACAAGAGGCCATGAATTTTAAGAGAGCAAGGAAGTGTACATGAGAGGGTTTGTGGGAGAAAGGGGGGGCAGAAATAATATAATAATAATCTTTAAAAATAAAAAATTAATAGTTCTTTCTAGGTATTCAAAAATATCTAGTAGGGGTTTAAAACATACCAAATAAAATGGTTTGTTGTTGTTGTCATTGAGGGAACAGCTACTTGAGGCTCTGAACGTGACTCACAGAGTCCCTGGCTAGTCTCAGGACAGAAAACAAGAGCCCTTGTGGAAAATGCTTTTCTTTAGTGACGTGAAACGTGTGCTCAGTACCCATAGCCTTTAGCTTAACTCTGTCAGGACTTGGCAAGTACCTTTACAGCTGTAGAGCACTTGAAAGACACTGATGGCTGCATTTTCTGCTACTAAACTTAGTAGAATGAAAGTATTATAGAAATGAAGAGGGATGAAGGGCAGAAAGGGAAGGAAGCTTTTTGGGTAGTGTTTGAAGGACGAGACACCCTTGCCTACTTTGCTGTAGTCAAAGAACACGAATGCAGGTAGAGGCAGCCTGTAGCCAGGGTGTTGTTTGCGTGTGCTGTGCTTTAAGAGAACAGGTCGAGTACTCTAGCAGTGTAGGTGGGTGATCTGTCTTTGTGTCAGACCCTGCTCAGCAGGGAGAGGGAAGGACTTGGCAGATCTCTTAGGTGCTCTGCTTCTGTCTGTACCTCACAAAAGGTGAAAACATGCTATGGTACCCCACAACAGGTTAAAATAAATACCAGGTTGGGAAAGACGTGTGTAAATATTTCTGGTGTTTGTAGTGCTTTGTATGTCCCTTCTGGGGACGATCTGGTTAGAGCTCTCACCAGTGACGCTAGGATCTCATCAGAAGCCCTTGAGTTGCACTGCCGTGTGTGAATTAGTGCCTGGGTGATGCTTGCTATGACTTCACCTGCCACAGTGGCCATGGAGGTGCTATCTCGAGGCGGCCATGGTTAGCTGCTATTTTTTCCCTCTGTTTTGGAACCTTTGTTGTGAGACGAAGATTTTCTACTCAGAGCACTGTGAGTTCCATTACAGTATTACTAAGAGACACTTGCTTTTCCTGTTGGAATTTGTCAGAACTGTCCCCAAGCCCTCAGATGAACAACGACTACAGTTTTGTTTTACATTTTCTTGTGTATGTATCCATGCACACTTGTGTCTTTCTGTGCTTGGTGGTCAGAGGACAATGTGCGCACTTAGTTTTCTCCTTCCACCATGTGGATGCCAGAGATGGAACTTAGATTGTCAAGTTTGGTGGTAACGGACTTTATTCGCTGAGCCGTTTTGCTGGCCCCTAAAGCCCTGCTTTTAATATGGCATCCATGTCCACACAGAGAGACATGCGAGGGTTCGTTATTCCTAATGGGACTATAGAAATGAAAGAAACAGGCATTACTTGCTGTTTTCACGACCAACATTTGCAATTCAGTGCATAAATGCTTCACTTTACAGAAATAGCTAGACCTTTCTGAACCCTCCCAGTGATTAATTAGAAAGCCTGTCTTACAGATTTTTCTCTCAGGTGCAGTAACCTTGTAGCCCTTACCATTAAGAACTAATAAATAAATGCTTGGTTAAGCATAAACAAGGTGATAGGCAGTGAAAGACTGATGATCTTGGCTTTTATGCAATACACTCACTCTGTCATTTTTACCTTGGAGGACAAAATAATATACAAAACTAAAAGTTGCAAAAGCAATTACAGTGAGCAATTTGTTATTAGCCACTTAGAAAGTGTTAATGGTCCACACTCCGAATGGACCGCTATGTGGTTGTATCATGATTCATTTTAAGAAACAAAAAGTTGTTTCCAGAAAACCATTTCCAATCTAGAGATAAAGTAAAGACATGTCCTTGGTAAAAAGGACTTAACAGGGTAAAAATAGGGTGTTTAAATTTATATGAAAAATAGGTAAATTAGATGGCAAAGGAAGTACAAACAGGCTTGTCTGTTTATCAGATATCTGAGGATCTAACTTGCACACAAGTATAAGTTAACCATCATATTTAATATAACTCATCCTTTCATACATTCATGACTGATCATAACTTGTATCCTTTTATCTTTTGGCATCTTAGGAAAAGAAAGTCAGACTATGAGTCCACATGAACATTTGAACAACTGATTCAGCTTAAAAGGTGCACTACAGCAGAGAAAATGATTTTTATAAAATGTAGGCTATAGTGAATGTATCAAATCACTCATTTTCGTAATTTCTTCTTTTTGTAACCAGAGCAGTGTGGTTTATGCAAATATAAGCAATTTGTACTTCTCTGATAACTGCCAATGTATTCAAAGATTTCCTTTAAACCAAATAGTGACAAACACCAAAATACATTCAGGAGTAATACTATGGATCCATAGTTTACTCCTTTAGAATTTAGTCTAGGATAAAGTAGTTTCTAGTGGCATTGTGATATTAAATAATCTCACATAGAAAATGACTACTTCCTGGAATGAGAGAGCTGTGGATTATTTTTGGACCAGGAATAAGAGAGCTACCTCAAAACATCCCAGCTTGATTCCTTATAAATCCCTTTCTGTTGCACAGAGTTGGCATCATATTCCAGCAAATGTCAACCAAAGACTACCAAGTTAGCTGTGGGCTCTTTAAGGAGAATGCTTTCCTTTCATTTCTTTTGTAATCCTCCCAGATATTAGTGTTGGCCTCTGTGAGCATCCTGTATATACTGATTGATTGAATGTTCCCCCCGCCCCCTCAGGGAGAGATGAAAAGGAAGAGTATACAAAAGACAACATCACAAAGATGCTCCATTTTCCCCTGGATATTTGAAACTATTCAAGCATAAAGCCACTCATAGACCATTGTACACAGAGGAAAGAGAAACACTAAATCCTACCATCTAGAAATAATTTCAACATGTGTGACTATCTTCCCTCATAGAGATAAAATAAATGGAAGTATGTTTAAAAACAGGGTAATTTCATACTTGTTAGATTTAATAACAAATAAGTCAGAGACAAAATTGTTAAATTTTGGAGAAAGTTTTCTTCAGTATGTGTTGTTAAAACTCATGGACACACATGTATATATATTATAGTTAAATATATATAAACACATATATGGATATATTCATATTTATTTTACACATATTAATATATGTATGTATATCCATGAAACCATTATAACTAGCCAAAACTAGTCCTAAAAGGGACATCTTTTGAAAGCCAGTTGTCCAGATTTGCTAGCAGATCAAGGTTTCTTCCTACTATGTCCCTGTATCTTTACCATTCAATAACTGATACGTTTGTGTGTGCATGCACATATGGGTTTATTCTTATACGCTAGGGATTTAGAACATATTTAGCCAGGATGTTTTTGTCTCACATCTATTTACATACTATTTTGATTCTTCCCTTGCTAATAGCATCATCGATTATTACTAAGCCTTCTCTTGTTTGACAAAGTTGTCTTTATATCTTAGATATTTTCTTCCCCTAAAACTCCATATTCCAAGAACATTGCTCTGTGACACTAGATATTACCTTGCAAAAGTTTAAGGCACATCCTCATTCTCTCCCTTTTTATAGTTTGCTAGAATGCCAAATAGTTTCATCCTTCAAGGCTAGAAGTTGTATTGGCATCTGTCTTGGTGTTAATTATTTTTTATGGTTTTCCTAAGCCAAACACCTCATATCTTTCTCCAGGAACTTTTTGTTGTTGTTGTTCCATTCCACTTTATTCAAAACACTGATTTTATATCTTTCCGCCATACCCATTACCTCTAAAACACTTATTGCATAATGTTAAATGTTAAATGCTTTTTAGTGTTTCAAAGAGCAGTAGTGTAGAAGACATGCCACTGTGTGTGTGTGTGCATGTGCTTACACATGTGTGAGGCGTATGAAATAGTGTATGCATGTGGAGGCCCGAGGTCAATGGTCAGTGCTGGCTGTGTTCCTCTATATGTCTTCACATTGTTTTTGTGTGACAAGGTCTTTCTCTGAACCCAGACTTGGCAAGACTAGTTAGCTAACAAGCCTCAGCATGCCCCTGCCTCTGCCTCCCCAGCACCGGCATTGTGGCCATTTCCAGACCCAGCTTTTTACATGGCTGTAAAGATCTGGTTCAGGGCCTCAGGTTTGTGCAGCAGGCACCTCATCACCTGAGCCATCTCTGCAGCCCTTATCCTCCAGGTCTGTGTTCCTCCATTGTACCTTCCATGGCTTTGTTTTCAGGGGTGTATATTCTAAATTTTACTGCTGTCAATGGAACTATCACATCTGTAAAGAAATTTCTCATTTCTTTTTAACTTCACTCTAATTTTCTTCAGTTCTGTTTTTATTCCATACTATTCTTCTGTGTCCTCTTTAACACTTATTTCATGTTTATTTTGTGTGTGTGTGTGTACATGTGTATGTGCATGCGTGTGTGCATGTGTGTGTGCATGTGTTTGTGTATGTGTGTGTGTGCATGTGCATGTGTGTGGTCAAAGCATAATATGTGAGAATTTCACACTTTGAGTTTCAGGGATTGGAAACTGAACTTAGGTTGTAAGGCTCTATGGCACACACCTTTACCTACTGGGCTGTCTCACTTGCTCTTGGTCTCTTTTTGAGCTAGTTTAAAAAAACCTCATTTCTATAGTGTTGCTATCTATGTCCTTTGCAGCCCTGGAGAACTAGTCCTTTCAACACTTCCTGTTTTCATGTGTTCCGTTAGATGAGCTAATTTTTCATATAGCTTTGATTATGCTTTTTTCATCTTCTAGGTTTTGTGGGTAGGTCAGAGTTGATTCACTTCTGCTGATGGAATAGGCATAATACATTCTGAAGTTGCTTTTTAAAAACATTATGTTTTGCAGCTCTGTCAAAGAGTCCTTCTTGGGAACATTAGGACGGTCGAATCTGAGCCCAGGGGTACTGCTCAAACCAGCCAAGGACAATACATGCAGTAAACTTCGAACCCCTACCCAGATCTAGCCAATGGACAGGATGTTCTTCACAGTTGAGTGGAGAGTGGGGTATGACTTTCACACGAACTCTGGTGCCCCATATTTGACCATGACCCCTGGATGGTAAGGTCTGGTGGCACTCAGAGGAAGTATAGCAGGCTACCAAGAAGAGACTTGATACCCTATGAGCATATACAAGGCGAAGAGGTCCCCTTCAGTCACAGTCATAGAGAAAGGGAGTAAGGGGAAAATAGGAGGGAGGGAGGAATGGGAGGATACAAGGGATGGGATAACAATTGAGATGTAATATGAATAAATTAATAAAATATATTTTGAAAAAAGAGTCCTTCTTGGATATCTCCTTGAAGAATCCTTCTAATTTTATGTCATAAACAGCATGAGTTCAATGTTGAGAATGTTTAGTCCAATGCCCACATATTTTTCACATTTTGATGTTTTCCTATACTCACACCATGGCTCCTTTTGACCTTAGTCTCTTCCTCTGTCCTAACTATCAAGTAACATCTCTCTGTACATCAACTGTTCTGTACTATTCGGCTGTCTTCAGGTGAAACAAGCTTTTAAAAATGGTTTTGAAGATTATATACCTCTGGAACAGGAGAAATAGTGGATCTTTGCACAGAATGGGCGGAAAGCACTTCACTGCTGTCCAGGAGGGGGCTTGCCAAAGTGGAAAGCACTCTTCCAAGTCAGTTATTTATTCTGAAACTGTGTTATGTTGCTATATCAGGGATTATTGTTATTATTTTAATCTCCAATTTGAAAATTGAGCCAGCAATGTTCTTTTCTTCTAATTAGGTTGTAGTTATACCTAGGAGTTCCCTAGGTTCCCATGACCAGAAATCTAATATAAATAAAAAGGCAGTATCATGCTCTATTCTAATTATCACCTGATTCAGAGCAAACCCCACTGCGATGCCGACTAAATGGAGGCAGAGGCACTTGTGCAGAGTGAGCTCCCAAGAAAGCTGTTTTCATGTCTGTTCCCCAGGGGCTGGGTGTGAGAAAGGGCCACTGAGAGGCTGCCTTATATTTAAAAGCATTCCTGCCCACACAGCCATGGGCTCTGGCTCTACTCTGCTTCAGTACTCTTTGGCATCCACCTGGGATCATCCCATCTCGTGCTCCACACGGGTGCCTGTCATTAAAGAGCATAGCAATCTATCTATCGGAACAGATCTGCCTAGAGAGAGCCTGTTTTATCTTTCCCACATACTCAGCAAACATTATTTTTGCATATTTCTGTGTTTTCAAAGCTCACAACACTAATACAAACAAAAGGAGGGGTTTAAAAAGAGTACAACATGAGCTGAAGAGAAATGCTTTTAAGAGTGTTAAGACTGATGGTTTTTGCCTATCACCTTTTCTAAGCTGTCTTATACTTCTTGAGTAATACACCTGTTTGTTCACAATCAGGCCAACCTTGTTTCTCACATTGCCAAACCTGGCTCCTGTGTTTACGCTATATTATGATCTATCTTATTAGTCATAGCAGGGAAGTTAGAGCAATTGAAGGTTAAATCACACACCAAACTCACAAATATTTAAAGACATTTAAGTTTCGCTTTTCTGTTATCACTAATATGTAAAATATTTACAAAAATAGGCTATGGTACTAGCTTATATTTTTCCTTTATATATGTGTATCACTTGGGGACTTAAAATATTAACTTACACACACACACACACACACACTCACAACACATTCACACATATACACACACTTACACACATACGTCTACACACACATAAACACACACACACACCACACCCCTTCGCACCTAATATTGCTCAGAGAAAGACCTATGACAAGATTTTAATGAGAACTCTGAGCACACAGTAAAGAACACTTACTTTCATGAATGACTTGAAAGTATAAAACTTAGATTTTAATGAACCAACATCTATTATTCAACAGTTCAATTCTACAAACATTTACTGTGCATATATTACAAGGCAATGAGGTAGGTGTAATGAGGTATTAAAAGACATGTAAAACATGAGCCTGGAGGAGTGAAATACCTGGTATTTGAGAGATAAATCATGTCTACAGGTGCCTACCTAGAGAGGCAGTGTGGGAATGCTGGGAAAGAGACAGACAAAAGCTCAGACACGGAGCCCAGAGAATTTATATTTGGCTGAGAGTGACAAAGGCTTTATATAGGAGTGAACATTTGAGTAGAGACTCAGAGGCTAGGAAACACAGGCTGTGGCTTAGAGGATGGGGCCAGCGTGATCGAACGCACCCAACTGTGAATATATCAAAGTTCTGTGAAAGACAGGGCACAGCTCGTCTGAGAGGAGTTGTGTTCAAGATGGTGGAAAGAAACAAGTGTTTGAAGTTCAAAATGGACTAGAGCTTGTTGTTAAAAGAAAAAAAAATTTAGTCTTAAAGTATAATGGTTACTACAGATTTCAAGTCTCCTTGTTCTGGGGCTAGGCCAGAAATATGCCCACAGTAGGTGGTAAGACGGAGTGCGTACGTGTTTTCGGTGAGCACTCTAGATCTTTCTGCCGTGTGACCCTTTAAGACAAATGGTGTTCGTAGAAAAGATTTAGACTTTATCTTTTAGGTAATAAAATGTTTGTATCTTTTGCTTAGCAGAATTTGGTTAGCTTTAGAAACTCTAGCTGAGTGGATTCATTTATGGTGTTAAGTACTAATTTATAACACGAAAGCAGATAACCAATTCTTAATGTTATGCTGATAAAAATGTAACCCCAGAAACACACCCAGGCACAGAAACATACTCATGTACTGGGTTCAGAACACCAAACTCAAGAAATCTCTGTTCTACTAAAAACAGCGCTAAGAAAATAGGCTGTGCAAGCCCAGGAACTCTGTGATTTGAAGTGTGGGTATTCAGAGGCAGCTGAGATACCAAATGTTCCGCACACTGGTAGGTCTGGGTAGAAGGGAAATTTGAATAAGAGATGACCAGGTACTAAGCGGGGTGGGCGGGGCTTGGTAGCAATGTCACCTGTCAGTGTGGACTTGAAGAGGGGCGTGTTCATGCTTGCATAAATCTTCCTGCCGCTTATACTAATTAAAATGTATAAAATTCCTAGGGACATTTTTATGAGGGTAATGCCTCTCTTTACCCTTTTACAATTTATTTTCCTTCTAAGCCTTTTTAATGGTGGGTGCCTAGAATCCTGCGGTAGAAATCACAGTCTTGATTTTTTTTTTTTTTTTGACAGCGTTGCCACATTTTCATCCTTTCGGTGTTTCTTAATTTCCGAGTCTGCGTTTTGACAGCTCAACCCTGTTGATTAATGCCTTCCAGAAACCCCTCCATGGCCTGCCTGCTAGTGATCTAATTTTGTGCTGGAATGCCTGGGCTGCTACGTTCAGCCGATTCACCACCCAGGTGGCTACGTTGGGACTAAATGAGCTGTGAAGGGTCGCTTCTTAGCCCATCACAGTGTTCTTAAGCAGAGCCCCCACAGTACGCAGCCCCGACTCCGACATGATTTGTCACAACCCATCAATAGGAAATAAATTATTGCCATCCTCGCTTGTCAATGGGCTTGTCTTCACTTGGGCTGGCCTAATGATTGGAAGCTCAAAGGGAACATTTCCCATCTTTGTGGAGCGTGATTATGACCGAACGGACCGTTCCCCTACGTGTCTTGGACAGTAAAAACACACACACACACACACACACACACACACACACACACACACACACGGAAAGCAAATTAATTGGCTGTTTTGCGCCAGTGATTAGAACATTACACTTGAAGTCCGCAGAAAACTGATATTAGGCAAGCGAGATTAGGTCGGTTCTGACTTTTATTTGCTTAGTGCAACATGATTAGCAAGCGCTTCTTCACTGAGGCCCCGCGCTTGCCACTGCAGAGCAAATCTTCGCAACATAATGATGCTGCAGAGCGCTAAGCTGATAAGCATGCTCTGAGGAGGAAAAAAAAATCAAAAATCAAAAATCTCTTTGGGAAAGAGGCAAATGAGGAGATGTAACAGAGAGCTCATCAAATGGCTTTGGAGTCATTCTTATATCTGGCACTTTTGAAAATTATATGCCTAAGAAACTCAGTCTGCAAGCTGTATTTTCAGAATGTAGAGGCGGTAATTGTGCCTGTTCGCCAGACAAAGAATAAAAGGACCCAAGAAGCAACAAGAAGTAGAAGGTGACACCTTTCAACGAACTAACTAAAAATACGCGTGTGTTAGAATAAAAAAAAAGTCTTCTTTTTTAAACACAAAGCACAGAGAGAGCGATAATAGCCAAGATACAGTGGCAGGGCATCAAATCAGACCTCATAATTAAATTCAGAGATGCATAGATCAAAGAGGAAACAGTATTAGAAAATTAAGCCTAGGTGCAGATTTGGATTTCCTTGTTAACAGCTTTGCCTGGAGTATACTGACAAGAGGCTTTATCTAACAGAATAATAAACACAGATGGAATGTACAAGTTAAAAAAAAATGCCTGACACTTTGATTTTTTTTAAAAAACATGGCCATGTTTTAGATTTTGGCCATGTCTCCCAAACTAAGGCATTTATTTTAAAATTATTAGATCAAGCTGTCTACTCTCACCCAAGAATAGGGCAGGAATAACCCTGACAATAAACTTTGAAATTTGAGTTTCTGGCTACCATTCCCTCTGGTCTTCTCTGTGGATTATCTTTCATTGTCCATTTTTATTTTCCAAGACAGGGATTCTATGTTTAGCCTTGGCTGTCCTGAACTCACTTTGTAGACCAGGCTGGCCTCAAACTCACAGCGATCCACCTCCTTTGCCTCCTGAGTGCTGGGATGAAAGGCGTGCGTCACCCCACCTGGCCTCATTGTCCATTCTTTAGCCTAGACATGCCTGAGAGTGACTGAACATGTAAATGCCGTACAGTTTAGAATCATGTGATACCTCTGCTTTGTACCACTGCAAATCCACAGAAACTGCTCTCCGTATCTGAGATCTTTCATCTTTTTCTTTCTTGTTAATACTTTCCATTTACACTAATGTTTGGAAGAATAAAGCTTTCTGCTCCCCAAAACCCAAGTCACGTGCTGGTGTCTGAATAAAACTTTCCTCATGGCTAATTCCTCTGTCACCATAATCCTCGTCTGCCCAAGGCTTGATTTCTCTCGCCCTTTGCTCTGTTACAGCACACTGGGCATTTTCTTTCCCCTTCTAGCACAGTGTTTTACTTTAGAGGATCAAAGCAAAACCAACTCCTCCATTTTGTGTATTGAGTCATACTTGTAATTCACTTCTCTTTCATCTCCCCATTTTTCCTCATTTTCCTCTTAGCAAACATCAGCACTGATGGCATCTGCTCACATGTGACCCACATGGCACAGGCTTCATCATCTTTTACCATTGGGTTCCATTGGGACCATTAGGTTCTGAGATAGGACTAGATCTTGTTTACATACTGACAAGAATTGGTGCCTTTTGAACATATGTGTCTACATGAGAAGAAACTGTGAGAAGTCACATGAGATATTGTGTGTTCAGTAAGTAAATTTACAATATTGTTTTACATTAACATTTTTTACTATGCTCTATTAAATGGTTGCTGTTTATACTACAACATCTATGTGTGTTTTGAATGTATTTACGATACTTTGTAAATATTCTGTAGTAAGGATTTATACAACATGTTCATCTTGTCTGGACAAATAAAACTTTTAAATGTGAAGTAACTTTGCATTTCCCAAACTTTTCACAGTAAGATAAAAATTAAAATAACTCTTCAAAGTCATATCGAACATTTTCATCTTCCTTGTATACCATCCACAGTCAGAATTTATAAAAGTGTTCAATGTCCAGATCAACAATACTGCCTTATAGTATTTACAACATGCATGGCGTATGGCACCGTGGGCATTGCAAGCTTCACATCCACATGTCTTATCCTGCAGGACCACTGCAGAGTGGCCAAGGGAGATGCTGTACACATTGTTTGCATGGCAGCCAAAGATCTTCGGCTTAGAAGGAGGCTCTTGATGCAGAGGTGCAGAGTCAGAAGTCAGTCATTTGTTGTGTAACTCAGAAAAGCAAGAGGCTCAGGACTGAAGGAGAAGGAAATGGACCTTTTCACTCAAGGTGAAGAAGAATGCTGTTCTCCCTGGCAGACCAGTACCACCTTTGTCCCGGATGGGAACTGTTATTTATCTTATCCTATCAGAGAAACAAATTTGATTTCTACCCTGGGGAAGTCACTACCTCTATCTTACCAGGCTGTTTGAACAGAAGCTAGCACAAGATACCCAGAAACTGCCCAAAAAGCTACCACCTTGATGAAGTTTAAATACTAGTAGCAATCACTCTGAGGACTTCTATGGCCCGCGTTACTGCATGAAATGGATGTGTACGTTAGTAATTCTACAGATGGTTCTCTGTGATGCACACTCTGTCCTCATTTCACAGGTGAGGTAAATGAGGCCATGACGAAAAGAGATAGGCCCTTCCTGGGAACATCATAGGCACTCTCTGTAAAAGACTCCTTCCCTCTTTCTCTCTTCATCAACCAGGTGACCAAATCATAAGTACTTGAGGGCCTAGCTTGACTTTAGATAAAGAAAAGCCACTGACATATACTGACACTGAATTATACACATGAAATGTAAGGCACGTTTAAGGGGATAATAATCTAAGACAGTGTATTTAAATGAATATTAAATTGTCTCCATATTTCTATTTATCAATGAAATATAACAGCTAAGCAACTTAAGCAGTTTTTCGTACTTATTTACTATTTACTCTGTGTCTATGGGAGGGTGGCATACATACTACGTTGCATGTATGGAGGTAGAAGATAGCTTCTGGGTGTCAGTTGCAGGAACTGGATTCAGACCATCAGCATTCATGGCATGTGCTTTCTACACACTGGACCACCTTGCTGGGCGGACAACTTTAAAGGCCAATAGAAACGGAGTGACAATTTTGCCAGTCTAACTTATTAAGTTGCCAAAAACCACCTGGGGAAAGCAGGAAGGAATGTCAAGGAAGGAAATGGAGAAGAACAAATGATAAAGTGGGGAGAAAAGATTCTAATTGGCTGCAAAGAAGAACAGAAGCTAATGAAAATAGTTAAAAGTAACTCAAGTGGGAGGTTAGCAAGAGTATTTGACAGATACATTTTATATAAAGCCAGGAAGAGTTCGATCATATCATATCAGTTTCATTGTATCAATGCAAAGACAAGGCCACCCATGGGGGATGGAGGGAAAACTGATGGCAGGAGAGAACAAGGACTTAGCTTTAGGCTTATGGTGAAGGTTGTGAGCAGTAAAATAATATTTAATAGGCAAGTCAAAATATTGGCAAAGAATATAGATAAGTGCTTTCTGTTTAGAACTAAAATCAGGATTAAAAAATAGAAAGCAGAATTTAGGAACCCAAATCCCTTATTTTTACTTATTGCTGATCCCACTGAGCTGCTGGCCTCTGTGTTGGTTAGACTGTGAATGGCCCTCACATGTTCGGTCTCTCGTAGGTGGGGCTGTTTGGGGAAGAATTAGTAGCTATGGCCTTGTTGGAACAGCTGTGTTGCCTGGGTGTGGGTGAGCTTGAGGTTTCAAAGCCCACTGCTTCCTGCTGTGGACCCCAGGGATTGTTCCAGGGCCATGTCTGCTGCCATGTTCTCTGCCACGATGGCCATGGCTTTACCCTCTGAAACTGTCAGCCAGCCCTCAATTAGATGCTTTTTTAAAAAAATAGGTAGACATGGTCATGATGTGTCTTTTCATAGCAATAGGAGGTAACTAAGACAGTATACTTACTTTCTGTTATCTTGTTTCCCACTTTCCTACATGAATCTTCCTGAAAGCCATTTCTATTTGGTTTCACCTCTCTAAGCATTGCTTTCTTAGCTGTCTTCTATGGGTCTCTGACTTCATTTTTCTATTTCTGTCTTAACTCCTTTTCTTTCCACTATTTTTTTTGAAAGGATAAGCTTTGCTGCTGGACATGTTTTCTTATGGCGTCTGTAATGCATCTGACCCAACTCAGAGATCACTTTCCAGTCATAGTCCAACGGCCCTCATGAGAGCAATCAGACAAGTACTCCTCTGAAATTCTCCTCCCAACTGCCATAGAATCTTTTCTCCTCGTTGTTGCCATCCCTGGCATATTCTCCATCTACCTCAACCCCCTTTCCCTGCCTCTGGCCATCTTCCATCATTTCTAAGCATTCTCAAGGACTCTCACACTCTTGACCTCCAGAGTAAGCCCTCCACTTGTGTTTCTAACACGAGACATTTTCCACCAAGAGAGGTCCTGTCACCCTGAGTCAATGTCTAATCTATCTCATTGACTCATTTCCTCCGTCCAGCTCTTCTATTATGATTGCATCACATTTAGGGGAGGCAAGGCTGACATCAGAAAGAGGCTCTTTTCAACATCACCTTAACATTATCCTGTCAGCTTGCAATACAGACAAGCTGGTTCATTTGATCATTAAGTCAGTATCGTTGGGTCTCTCCACCTGTACAGAGCAGACGGCGAGGAAGAACACAGTAAGAGAGGTGCATTGGAAGACCATGGTAGAAGCATACAGAGATAATTTAGACCCGTCTGGAACACAGTCTAAGGCTCTGTGAGGGTCCCAAAGGAAAATCTGAAGAATACCTGTCAAAGATGTGCAGGAAAGTTCCATTCAGCTGGAGTAGAGGCCATATTTAGATGCTGTTTTTTTAACTTGGATTTTAACACTGGTCAGAAGAATTAACGTGGTAAATTTGTGGTAAGTGTATATAAGGCAGTTGCTGCCTGATACCCTCACCCGACTCCCTGCCGGGGAGCCCAGGTTCCTCTTCACTACAGAGAGATTGCTCTATACTGAGAAGACTAATGCTATCATGACGGGGTCTGTATTTGAGGACAAGAGCCATTTTCTCCATCTTCTCACTTCCCCTATACAGAAAAGATGTATGAGACGAATCTTTAGGATTCTCTCAGTGGGGTCATATAGGCTACACAGGCCATGAAAACAGCTGGCCATTTTTTTTTCATACATTGTTAATTTGCTGATATTGCCCTTCATTTGGCGATAGTTTAGGAGGACTGAAAATCAGAGACAGATTAAATTAAAATCCATATTTTAATTCTCTAGTTGCCAAATTTCCATGAATCTATGTTAATTAAATAACTCAAATCAGCTCTCATTTACACATTTACTCCTTAATTATTGTGATTATCTTCACTTTAAAATTCTGCATTAACTGGAAATGAGCCCCATAAAACAAAAAAATATTATGACATATCCATGTTGACACAAGAGGAAAATATGAACATTTCAAAGGATTTTTTTTTCCTCTTTTACTATATATACACACTGGAGTGGAGTATGGAGCAATTATTTAAACATCACAGAGCTAATGTATCAATCTCTGATCAAAGCATTTCAAACTTATTTAAATATTCTAATCCTGTATTTTATTTGGTGAGTGCACATGTAGCTTCAGATAACTGTACATTATTTTTATTGTCTCAAAAGCTGGTGTAAATAACACTGGAAAAGAACTTGGTAAGAATAAAAGGCTTCACCGTTGAAAAACATACACTCTGTGGACCTAACATTGCTTCTGTTACAGGGGAATAAAGGCCTACAGAGGAAGAGGCATGTTGCCCATGGTGGTACTGACACAGAACAGCAACGAGTGGAAGGCATCATGATGTGGTACACACATCCACACTCATGGGACCCTCATGATGGCACAGCATCTTTCCTCATATCTGCTACATTTAAAAACTGCAGTATCGAGCTAAATACTATTTTCTTGACATTTATATAGAGATAGAAAATTATTAAACCAAAAGAAAGAGGAATTATGGTACATATGATATATATATATCATATGTGTATATATATAACATATATATATATAACGTATGTATTACGGAGATTTAATGCGTTGATACGGAGATGGTAACAACACACTTGGGATGGAATTATACTAAAGGACTTCTATGAACTGTCAGGCCACGCACATGTGCACACACACATGGACACTAAGGTGGGAAAAGTGCAAACCCCTAGTTGCTGAGTATCCTTTTTTGAGTTTTAGAGAGAAGTTTAGGTTTATAGGTGGAGGCACCAGGAGGGAGGCAGAGGGGCACCCTATCTGGCTTGAGCATGGAGGTCAGCCGCAAGGAAGATAGGCAGACACGAGGGAGGGAGGGGAGCTTTAGAAAGAGAAAGAAAGAGCCTGTGCTGGTCTGGTAGGATCCAGGGGGATATTTAAATTCTGTTGTATCTGTCAAGACTTGCTTTGTGCCCGAGTATGTAGTCAGTCTTTGAGAATGTTCCATGAGGTGCAGAGAAGAAGGTAAATACTTTGGTGTTTGGGTGAGCTGTTCTGTAAACATCTTTTAGGTCTATTTGGGTTATAACACCTGCTAGCTCCAGTAATTCTGTTCAGTTTTTTAAAAAAGATTTATTTATTATTATTTACACAGTGTTTTGTCCACGTGTGTACCTTCATGCACAAAGAGGACACCAGATCTCACCACAGATGGGTGCGAGCCACCATGTGGTTGCTAGGAGTCGAACTCAGGACCTTTGGAAGAACAGACAGTGTTCTTAACCTCTGAGCCATCTTTCAAGCCCCTTTGTCTAGTTTTTTCTGGATGACATACCCATTGGGAAGAGTGTGTTACTGAAGTCTCCCGGTGTTAGTGTGTGAGGGTCAATATGCAATTTAAGTTTAAGTTTTTCTTTTATGATTCTGGGTGCCCTTGTTATGCTAGGGCAATTATAGCATAGACTTGTCAGGCAATTATGATTTGACTTAAGGTCTACTCCATGAGACAGAATCAATACTTGGCACTGCTTGGGTGACCAAGAACCAGAGACTAGATAGCCCAGAGACATAGGGTAAACCAAACACTTCTGATTATAATATCTATCAATGAAATGACTCCTAATGTTATTATGCAATGCTCATAGATCAGTGCCTTATTAAGTCATCACCAGAGAGACTTCCTCCTGTAGCACATTGGAACCAACGCAAAAGGGTCTAAATGGGGTGTCTCTTTCAAATTACTCCACTCTAAGTTCAGGGACCCTCTCAGTGTAAGAACCAGAGGGGATGAGGGACACCAAGAAAACAAAGCCCTCTGAATCAACTAAGGAAGGCACATATAAACCCACAGAGACTGAAGCAAGCAAGCACAGTGTCTGTATGGGGTTGCGTCAGGTCCTTTGAGTATATATCATAGCTATTGCTTACTATTTTAATGGCAGTGTCACTATGAGTGGGACTCTGATTCACTTTGCCCTTTTTCTTTTTTCCTCACTGCAGTTCATCCATCTTCCCTTCCCCCAGTTTCTCCTCCCCACCTCCCTTTCCTTCCAGACCCACCGCCACCTTCACCTCCTCTCAGTAAAGAGCAGGCCTTCCAGGGACATCAACCAAATACAGCATAGTAAGCTACAATAAGACCAGGCGTACAGCATCATATCAAGGCTGGATGAGGCAACCCAATAGGAGGCAAAGGAGTCAGAGACAGCTCCCACTCCCACTGTGTAATCCTGCAAGAAACACTGAGCTACACAATCATAGCAGAGCACCTACATCAGCTCCATATTGGCTCCCAGATCAATATAAGCCCCACTTGTGGGACTCCTGTGCCTGCTCTTGGGACTCTTTTCCTCCTCCTCTTGGGTTGCTATGTCCAACTTCAATATTTACTTTGTCTTATTTGATTGCTATCTGGTAGAAGTTTTGTATGTTTATTTGTTATAATAAGAACTTATTTGTTTTTATAAGATCTTGTCATAAGAAGAACTTATTGATTTGCTCTTGTTTTATAATGAGAGACAGAAAGGAAGTATATCTGTAAAGGAAGGGAAACTGAGAGGAGTAAAGGGAGGGGAAACTATAATCAAGATATATCTTATAAGAAAAGAACCTACTTCCAATAAGAGAAAAATGGAAAAAGTCACACTAAGAGTAAATGACTGATAAGCATTCATCCGTAAGTGGGGTATCTATATCACCTCTAGCAGAGACTCCAGGGAGCATCACGGAAGATGATCGAGAGGTGGGGAAGAGCGCCAGCAACCACTGCGTGCAGCTGTGGCATAATATCCGCAATCATGAATGCAGAGCAGCAGTTTATGGACAGAACCCTGGACAAGGCTGTGCCCCTCAACATTTCCTCATAGGTAGAGGAAGCTCCCGCCACTTCCTTAGGAGCTCATTACTGTTCATGATTGCTCTAGGATTATAAGGCCTCCCCCCCCCCCCAGTGGCACAACCGCTGAAGGACTAGTTGGGAAAGGAAAGGGGATGACACAGGATAAGAGGAAGTGAGTATGATCACAATAAATTGTATCTGGCACAAAACCCAGAATGTTAAAGTCTTATACTCTTTTATAAAATGTGTTTCTCATTGAAAAAGCTCAGTGTCTGAGTTTTCATTTGTATAGAATTCTAGAAAATAAAAATTAATCTCTGCTCACAGAAATGGCTTCATGGGATCAGCTGACAAGGAGAACAGTGGGAATCTATGAATACAGAACTTAACGTGTTATAGTCTATACAAATAAACTTAAAGCTGTTTACAGAAAGAAGCAAGGAAGAAAGAATGAATGAACCCAGAGTGTAAAAGCATCTTTTGTTGGCCTGAAGTGACTATCGTCTCAGAGGCTTGCATCTTCTATCTGCTAACCTAAGACTAGCCCTAAAGACTTCTGTATTTCACACTATCTAATCTTAATAGTTTTTGTTACAGAAATATGAATATTTTCTAATGGAAGGCATTTAAAAATGTCTTAGTTAAAGATTTAACTCGAAGAAAAGAGCTCTTTTAGAATCATCCCAACATCTATCAGGTGGTATTATTTTTCTAATAGTCTTTCACTATATCCTTCATATTCAAAAGAGCTTATGTCCAACCTATAATCATTTTCTCCTAATTAGAGTAAATCATAGTTAATTATTCAAAATCATTCCTTTTCAAAATCAAACCCATTTTTGTCATGACACTAAAAATATACAAATAAAATATTATCAGAATGCAAATTTCTATAAAAAAAAAGAGGTTATCTTCTTTATTTTCTTTAAATAAGTATTAAACTCTTTCTCTGCCAGCAAAGCTTCCACGGTTTTCTACTTCAATTAGCTTCGACCCAAGAAGGGCAAACTTGTTTTCGAGGCGATAACTATAAATGTCCTCGATAATTTTCTAAAGACTAGTTATTGACTGTACCGAAGTAAATCGTTTGCTCTCGTCTTCAGGAAGAGTTACACAGCAACAAGGCTAAGTGGTGCCTGAAGGCTAACAGTAAACACAGTACCTCACGAACCTGGGATGTACTCTGCAAGGGCTGTAGGCTCTCTCTGGTCCTCTGTTGACTGAGCCCCCTTCCAGGGTTGTCCCAGATTCATGTGGCTTGTGTGGTTCCTCTCCCGTTTGTTTGTTTAATAAAGCCACAGTCCTTTCCCAGTCTCTAAGCCAGGGCCATGTTTCACCTCCTTCTCACCTCCACAAGACCTAGCTCCCTTTCCTAGGAGCAAGAGCTGATCATTTGCCTAAAGGTGCTTTATACATACTTGCTCTGCCTCACAATGTTTTTACATTATGTTTATTGAGCGTCCCCACTGTTAAAGCCCTCAGCTGCCTCATCATCTGCTGGGAGAGGCAAAGTGAGATACCAACTCTGCGTGGCACAAACAATCCCACTAGATTCAAATGAACAGATAAGATTAAAGGTCAGAGTATATAAACAAGGGCGTGGGAAGCATTGTTAGAAATGAAAGACACTTCTGGGACTCAGAACAGAGGAGGAGGAGGAGAAAAAAAAACATGTATCAGAAATGCTGGTATATTGCTGGAAGGAAAAAAAAAGCTGTTCCAAGTTTAACTAGGACTAAACATAATCTGGTTCTTCATCTTTAATGAACAGTTTTCAACTTTGTTTGCTGCCTGCTATGAACTGGCTGTTTGTGTCCCATCTCGAGTTCATGTTGCGATCCTAACTGCCAATTTCAGGTTAGGAAATATGGCCTTTGGGCAAGGTCCCCAAGAGTGGGCATAATACCTTTATATGGAGAGGCATGAAAGCTTGCTGTCTGGGAGGACAAAACTGGACGATGGCCATCTGTGAATGAGAAAGTCGGCCCTCTCTGACACCAGATTGCTGACACCTTGGTCTTGGATATTCCAGCCTCCAGAACTGTGAGAAATTGATGTGTGTTGTTTGAGCCACCTGCCCATGGTAATTTATCACAGCAACCTGAATTAAGACATCCTCTTAAAGTGGGAATTTAGTTAAATATTTAAAACAACAATAAGTAATCAGAAAATATTACTTAAGGATTTTAAAACAGCAGTGACACAAACTACAAGGAGAAAAGATAAATCAAGTGTCCTTTGTATAATGAATAAATCTGTCTTCATTTCGCCAGCATGACTTGGAATGCCTTGGCACAGTAGACCAGCCCTAACCCAAATACAGCTTTTGGCCTTGGGGTATCATTTCAATATTATCCTCTCTTGCTAGATTTGTACCTTTGGGCACTTTGAATAGATATTAAGTTTTATTAAGGCATATATTCTATGACTTTAAGTGCCTAAATAATATGAAACAGAAGACAGAAAATAGTCTTGGCCCTTCCTGCACCTCAGAGGAAATCACTAAATACACGATCTGTTTCTTCTAGTATTAGTCCTCATATTTCTGAATGTTCTATACCAATAAACCCTAACTCATCAGTTTTAGATATTGTATGTGACCCTTTGATCTGCTGTGGGACCATACAGATTTGAGAACAGGTGACCTTAGTTCTCGCAGGGGCTCAGGCATCCTTCAACCTTCTCCTCTGCCCTAAGCCATGGACCTTGTCTTCATAGTGCCAAGCAGCTGTCTTCTCAGAAGCTCTATACAGTGGTTTCCTACATTATCAGTGGCCACAAACTAAGTCTCAGGCCCATATCTAGACATTACAGAATTTGGGAAAATGAGAAGCTCATCTTCATGAAAGAGCTCAGATGAAAAAGGTACTTACATGAACCTTCCATCAGTGCATCCTAAAAATGTTATTAAAAGAGCTATATCCCAGATACTGTATGAATATTTCATCCCATCAAAAGTACATCAGAATGCCTTTTAATACATATGTATCTTTGTTCATGCATGGTGCCAAAGTAAACCCTGCACACATGGAATTGGCTGTTCACCCAAGTTGATGGTGATGGCTTTGTTATACTTGCTAATTTTATCTATGGAAAATATTGTGGGATTTTTTAAAGGGCATTATCCCTATTATCTGGATTATTGAAATGTACTTGAAAATGCTACTCTAATTTCTTGCATTTTCTCTTTTGCTACTTTATTTTTGTTTGTTCTTTTGGTGAAGTTGGGATTAAACCAAGGGTCTACTGCATGCTTGCAAGGGCTCTGCCACTGAGCCAGCCCACAATCCTGGAACACTGAGCCAGCCCACAGTGAACCAGCCCATAATCCTAGGGCATTGAGTCAGCTCAAAGTCCTAGAGCACCGAGTCAGTCGACAGCCCCAGAGTACCGAGTCAGTCGACAGTCCTAGAGCACTGAGTCAGTCCACAGTCCTAGAGCACCGAGTCAGTCCACAGTCCTAGAGCACTGAGTCAGTTGACAGCCCCAGAGCACCGAGTCAGTCGACAGTCCTAGAGCACCGAGTCAGTCCACAGTCCTAGAGCACTGAGTCAGTCCACAGTCCTAGAGTGCCAAGTCAGCTCAAAGTCCTAGAGCACCAAGTCAGTCGACAGTCCTAGAGCACTGAGTCAGTCGACAGTCCTAGAGCACTGAGTCAGTCGACAGTTCTAGAGCACCGAGTCAGTTGACAGTCCTAGAGCACTGAGTCAGTCGACAGTCCTAGAGCACCGAGTCAGTCGACAGTCCTAGAGCACTGAGTCAGTCCACAGTCCTAGAGCACTGAGTCAGTCGACAGTCCTAGAGCACCGAGTCAGTTGACAGCCCCAGAGTACCGAGTCAGTCGACAGTCCTAGAGCACTGAGTCAGTCCACAGTCCTAGAGTGCCAAGTCAGCTCAAAGTCCTAGAGCACCGAGTCAGTCGACAGTCCTAGAGCACCGAGTCAGTCGACAGTTCTAGAGCACCGAGTCAGTCCACAATCCTAGAGCACCGAGTCAGTTGACAGTCCTAGAGCACCGAGTCAGTCCACAGTCCTAGAGCACTGAGTCAGTCCACAGTCCTAGAGTGCCAAGTCAGCTCAAAGTCCTAGAGCACCGAGTCAGTAGACAGTCCTAGAGCACCGAGTCAGTCCACAGTCCTAGAGCGACAAGTCAGTCGACAGTCCTAGAGCACTGAGTCAGTCCACAGTACTAGAGCACTGAGTCAGTCCACAGTCCTAGAGCACCGAGTCAGCCCACAGTCCTAGAGTACCGAGTCAGTCCACAGTCCTAGAGCACCGAGTCAGTTGACAGTCCTAGAGCACCGAGTCAGCCCACAGTCCTAGAGCATCGAGTCAGTCCACAGTCCTAGAGCACTGAGTCAGTCCACAGTCCTAGAGCACTGAGTCAGTCCACAGTCCTAGAGTGCCAAGTCAGCTCACAGTTCTCTAGAACTGAGGTAGTCCATTGTTTTTCTTTCTGAATTTATAGCAAAATTTGTCATTTTAAATTCTATTTACTTTTAAGGGTCTCACTTTTTTAATTTCACTTAGATACTCCCTTATTTATGCATATGCAATTATTTTCCTTGAATATCCTCATTGTACATGGTCTTGGTACACTTGAGCATTTTCATGCAAGCATATATTATATATTGAGTTTCTCCTTTTCTCTCTGTGTTATCCTTTGTCCTTCTTCTCAATAGTTCCCTTCATTTCACTACACAGCACTGAGTCAGCCCACAGACTGTCACACCATATACATGCATTTTTATCTATCTCTATAAAATCTCAAAACCACAAATAAGAGAAACACAGAGTCTGTTTCTCTGAGGCTGGCCTACTTCACTTAATGTAATTATCTCCAATTGCCCCCATTTTCCTGCAGACAACGTGACTTTGCTCTTCTGTTTGGCTTACTGATGTCCACGGTGTATATTTAGCACATTAAAAAAAAAAACCATTCCTCTGTTGCTGGGCACCTAGTTTGGTTCTGCAATGTATCTGTTGTGAATAGTGCTACGGTAGACATTGATGTGCAAATATCTCTGTGATGTGTTGACATGGCGTCCTTTGGGTAAATGCCCACAAGTGGTAAATGATTGGGTAATAAGGCAGATCTGTTCTTACTCTTCTGATAAACCCTCATATTGATTTCTAAAGTGCTGGATCACTTTGCATCCTCACTAGCAGTGTATAAGGACTTCCTTCTGTCTATATCACTGTCTGAATACTTTTTTAAAAAAAAGACTGCAATCCTAAATGAGGAGAGATTAAATATCAGTATATTTTTATTTTAATTTCATTGATGGCTATTGAGGCTGAATCTTCTTTTTCTCATATTTTTTTTTGAGACAGAGTCTTATCTACAGATTGTTCCATCTTAGCCAGTATCCATTTTATTAACTACTTATTTTTATTTTATGTGTACGAGTGTTTAATCCTAAAAATATCTGTGAGTACCATGTGCATGGCCATCGCTTATTGTGGCTAGAAGTCTTTGTTGGGGTTTTCCCTGGACCTGGGGTCACAGATGATTGTGAGTCACCTAACGTGGATGCTGCAAACTGAATCCAGGTCCTTTATCAAAGCAGCAAGTGCTAGTTTTAACTCTCTGAGAACTTATTAAGGCTTAGTATTTTTCCAGTGTTTTCTTCTGGCATCAAAGGCAGAGACACCTCCAGATTCATAAATGTATTTTTTCCTTTTTTATTTCATAAATGTATTATTAGAGAAAATACAACTCTAATTCCTATGGGATTTAATTTTTTATTGATTATTTTTTTTCTTTACTGATTTGTCTTGTCCATGGTAGAAATTTACCTCCCAAAATTTAGGCAATTGTAGGCTACCAACTTATATTTAAATCCAGAGGCACTGCCTGCTCTCCGGTCAGCATGTCCTTACATGCTGGGTTGGGCAGAAGAGCCTGTCCCCTGGAGGGATGTGGGCTTTTGTCTGCTAACGCAGTATAGTGTATGAGATAGCTCTGTGAACATGTTTGGCTTCTTCAGGAAGATCTCTCACTGGGAGGGATCCAGTGGCCATTAGATGCGATTGTAAGGAAGGAGTGCAACCTCACTGTTTTTGCTTGAGGTTCCAGGGGTCACCCTCTCAGTCTTCCATGATCCTGTTTGAACCTCCTCTGGAGAATGAAGTCCCTATGTACTGTGAAGGTTGCAGCTCTGAACTCAAAAACGCCCAACGTGACTCTTCTTCCCAAGACAGCCGATGAGTAGTCTTGTTATATTGGATGAATCCCCCGACCTGCGTCACATGGCTCTTTCGTGGATGACTTCCTCCACTCTTTTACTTATTTTACATTTTCCAGGTAGCTGGCATCTCTCAATATTGGTGTCCTTTCTCTAACTTCTTTTTTGTTCGTAATCAAGTTCCTTTATCAAAACACCTTTGCTGGCATGTTTTGAGAATTTGGAAGGATGGGCCGTGACTAACAACATGCCATATTTAACAAACAATTCTCAGTGAAACTTTAATGATTATTCAAATACATGCAAATGTATGTGTGTGCTCCCTAGAGTTTCTTATAAAGCTGCTTAAGTCTCCTGAGTTTCGTGAAACACTTAGGAAGCATGACACGCGCTGTGCAGTGAGCCTCATCTGCCCATCTCTGTCAACTCTTCCTACACCCGTCCTAATATTTTCGCTGCTATATACAGCATAAAGGATTAGTATTTTTTACTTGTTTTGAATTAGTCTAGACTGAAAAAGCCTCTAAGCAGACACTCATGCTACAAAGCCACAGGTGTTCAGAAGAACGGGATAACGAGAAGGAAAACCGTCCACCAGAAAACTGCAACTGTTTCCAGACAGAAATAAAGCCAGAAAAGAGCCTTTCTTCACTCCATCCCACAGTAAATACCGCCA
Source organism: Acomys minous (assembly GCF_964271855.1). Classification (NCBI taxonomy): domain Eukaryota; kingdom Metazoa; phylum Chordata; class Mammalia; order Rodentia; family Muridae; genus Acomys; species Acomys minous. The sequence continues at coordinate 80,173,161 of NC_140492.1, read as the reverse complement.
TAAAAGATTCTCAAAGTTTTCTACACAAGGTGTTATAGCTTCTGGCACCATGACGCAAAGCTGCACAGTCTTTATTTCTTTAAAAGGGGGAAATCATTCTTTTAACATAAAAAAATCATAACCTGAATTTGTGCCATATGTGTCTCCGTGGGTCTTCAAGGTACATCATTGTGCTGAGTGAAATTGTTCCATATAGACGCATTTCTCAGCTAAATGACAGAATACGTTTACACAAACAGCAGAATGGAATGTCTTCAGTGCGCATAGCTGTAAATATAGACCCTCATTCTGGGCCCACAGAAGCCCTCGTGTCTTTCATATTTGAGAGACTACATGGGAGGCTGCACAGTGTTTTCAAGGCGGCTATGTCTTTTAAAAAGTAATAAGACAGTTAAGAAAACTATTGGTATTAGTTTGAGTTCTGAGACTCAGTGGATGTGCAAAGAAGCAAGTAGAAACACATTTTAATTCAAAACAGAAGAATGCTTGAAAATCTAATGATGGAATACTTTAAAATATAAATACTTGGCAGTTTGGGATATGAAATGGTTCAGCTGGTAAGATGCTTGGCACACAAGCCTATTTGGACAGATGAGCTCCAGTTTCAGTAAGAGACCGTCTCAAAAAACAATGTAGAAAATGACAAGAAAACAACCCAATGCTTGCTCCTATCACATGCACAAGCAGACCCCAACACACGCATGCATGCATGCACATGCACACAATGTGATGGTTAGTATAACACACATGCATGCACACACACGCACACAGTGTGATGGTTAGTGTCACATACATGCATGCATGCACATGCACACAGTGTGATGGTTAGTGTAACACACATGCATGCACACACACGCACACAGTGTGATGGTTAGTGTCACATACATGCATGCACGCACATGCACACAGTGTGATGGTTAGTGTAACACACATGCATGCACACACATGCACACAGTGTGATGGTTAGTGTCACATACATGCATGCATGCACATGCACACAGTGTGATGGTTAGTGTCACACACATGCACGCACATGCACACAGTGTGATGGTTAGTGTCACATACATGCATGCATGTACATGCACACAGTGTGATGGTTAGTGTCATACACATGCACGCACATGCACACAGTGTGATGGTTAGTGTAACACACATGCACACAGTGTGATGGTTACTGTCAACAACTCAGCAGCATCTAGAATCCTCTGGAAGATAAGCCTCCTAGTATGCCCATAGGATTTACTTGTTATATTTTAAAAATTTGTTCACTTTACATCCTGGTTGCAGCCCTTCCTTCATCACCTTCTGGTCTCATCCTCTCCCCCTCATCCCCACTCCCCTAGTCCTCAGAAAAGGGGAATCCCTCCTCCCCTAACATCTGACCTCAGCCTATCAAGTCTCATCTGGACTGCCTGCATCCTCTTCCTCTGTGGGCTGGCAAGGCTGCCCAGCCAGGGGGAAGTGATCAACAAGTGGGGACCAGAGCGAGCCCATGTCAGAAGTGGTCCCTACTCCCCATGTTATGGGATCCACAAGGAGACTGTGTTGCCTGTCTATTACATCTGAGCAGGTCTAGGTACCCACCATGCATGTTCCTTGGTTGGTGCATCATTCTCTGCAGTTCTCCCCTCCTCCACACAGATTTGTTGGCTCCATTGGTCTCCTTGTGATGTTCCTGTCCCCTCCAGGTCCTTCTATCCCCCAAATGTTCCACAAGACTCCCTCCACCCTGAAGTTTGGCTTGGAGTCCCAGCATCTGCTTGGATGCCCTGCTGGGTGGAGCCTGTCAGAGGACCTTTGTGCTAGGCCCCCGTCCTGTTCCTTCTCTTCAACCGCTTCCACTGTCTGTTCCCTTTGCTCCTCTGAATGAGATTTAAGCATTCTCCCTAAGGTCCTACTTATTATTTAGCTTCTTTAGGTCTGTGTATTATTGCGTGGTTATCCTGTATTACTTGGCTAATATCTGCTTATGAATGAGAACACACCATGCGTGTCTTTCTGGGTCTGGGTTACCTCACTCAGGATGATCTTTTCTAGTTCCATCCACTGGCCTGCAAATTTCAAGATTTCCTTGTTTTTAATAGCTGAGCAGTATCCCCTGTGTAAATGTACCACAGTTTCTTTAAGCAAATGGACCTAAGAAGCAAGCTGGAATAGCCAAGCTAGTATCTGCTTTATTGGTTTTATTAAGGATGAGAAGCCATGTCCAGGTGGCACTGGCTCTGACTGCAATGCAGGACTGTGGAAATGAAGAAAGGTAAACAATGCACATTTATCTCATTGTTTCCTGACTGGGCGTGAATGTGACCAGCTGCCTCAGACTCTTTCTTTGCCTTCATTGGCTTTTGTATTGTGAGTCAAAATAAATCTTTCCTGCCCTAAGGTGTGTGTGTGTGTGTGTGTGTGTGTGTGTGTGAGTGCGCGCATGTACTCAATTTTCTGAAGGTGGAGATACAGGCAATCACTAGCCACCTGACAAGGGTCCTGGGAACTAAACTTAGATCCTCTATAAGAGCAGTACAGCAGCACACACTTAAGCAGTAGGCCGTCTCTCCAGGCTGCTTTTGTCATGGTGTTTCATCTTAACAACAGAGAAAGAAACCAAAACATACACACATGTCACACACACACACACACACACCATACCCGTAACATGACTTCTTTAGAATCTTGAAAACTGCTTTCCCTATGTAACTCTGGAAACTGTTACTATTTTGTTTTTATATTTAAAATATTGCTGCATTTTCACTACTTATTTGGAAGGATATTCAAAATGCTCAACATTTCGTCGAATTTTGTTATTTAGATAAAAACAGTAAGGCTGAATAAATGCCCACTTATGGACAAGATATATTATATAATTTGGGACATCTGTTCCATGAAATATATTGTTGCCATTTCACATAAGACGACAAAGCGTACACTTTCAGTTGGGATGTGGTGACATTTTTTTTTTCCTCATCCAGCAGTAGCTTGGGTTCCGTATCTGGCAAGCTGTTTGCTTCCTGACAGGAACAGAGGAACCTCAATATCAAAGGTCCCATTGCTCTCTCAGGAGCAGCTTAGAGCACTAAAGCCAGTAGGCAAGGCTCCCAGTTTCACCAAGGGAGGTGGAAATTTGTTTTCTACTACGTGTTACAGTGTAGCTCTTTTTAACAGGAGATCGCTGGTGTCAGATGGCAGTGGAAGCCCGGGAGTTCCAAAGGTCTGGGATGATACCAAAAGTGCTATAGTTCTTTATTAAGCTGCTGGGCTAAGCATGGCAGAGGATGGGGGTGGATGCCTGAAGGCAGGTCTGGTGAGACGCAGGCCCCGTGGGTGCTTTGCCAGCTGTCAGCAGTGATGGAGTGGGCTTCAGCGGCTGCCAAGGCAGTCCCGCCATTGCTGCCTGACCAGGAGTCAAGTGTCCAACAGCAATTCTTCCTCAGACCAGAATAAATGATGAGACCCAGATGGCCGTGGTGGAGGAGTGGAGAGAGCAAGAAAGCCTTTTTTCCCCTCAGTCAGAGACCTTATAAGCCTTGGGCAGTGGGAAGGTTTAGAGAGTGAACGTGTTTGATTTGCTGGGGCTGGGGGTACCAGGGATACTTAATCTACATGTAACAATACAGCCCTAGCATGAGAAGGGAAAAGCAGTACTTAATTATCCCATGGGTGGGGGAAAATCTCCAGGTATGTTAAAGACTACTGGTTGAAAGTAAAGACACCAAGGCATCTTATTAGCATGGGGGTGAGGGTTATCTCCAGGAATCCCCAGGTGCTTGCTGAAGAGGTTTCTTACCTGGAAAGGGTCAGGCCTGTAATCTTTCCTGAGGGCTATGTGACACTCCTAAGGGGACCCGGGGATTCCCAGATCTGGTGAAGAGGAGACCCTGCTGAGAAAGGGAGTTTGTCCTTTTGTCTTTTGTCTATTATTATTATTATTATTATTATTATTATTATTATTATTATTATTTTGGTTTTTTGAGACAGGGTTTCTCTGTGTAGCCTTGGCTGTCCTGGACTCACTTTGTAGATCAGGCTGGCCTCGACCTCACAGAGATCCACCTGCCTCTGCTGGGATTAAAGGTGTGTGGCACCACACCCAGTGGGGGTCTGTCCTTTTCTACTGAGCCCAGAGGCTTCCCGAAATGCCAGACCTGCACCTTACAGCAGGGCCACATGGTGACACTCACATGTCTGACTGAGGTACAGCTAAGACTCTGGAAACTGTGTGATTCTGGAAGCCTCTCTTGTGTTTTCTACATGCTGACGTCAAGACCTTAAGACATCCCTCCAACTTTTCGAAAGGAAACATTGCAAATAGACATCTATTATGAAATGAAAATATTTTTCTTTTTTAAATTTTATTTTATTAATTTATTCAGATTACATCTCAATTGTTATCCCATCACTTGCACCCTCCCGTTCCTCCCTCCCTCCTGCTTTCACCCTATTCACCTCCCCTACGTATATGACCGAGGGGGACCTCCTCCCCCACTATATGGTCATAGGCTATCGAGTCTCATCTTGGTACCCTGCTTATTCTTTCTCTGAGTGCCACCAGGCCTCCTTACCATGGGGAAGTAGTCAAATATGGGGCATCAGATCTCATGTCAGAGTCAGTCCCCACTCTCCACACAACTGTGGAGAATGCCCGGTCCATTGGCTAGATCTGAGTAGGGGTTCAATGTTTACTACTTGTATTGTCCTTGGTTGGTGCAGTGGTTTGAGCAGAACCCCTGAGGCCAGATCCACCTGTCACGATGTTCTTTTTGTAGGATTCTAGGACCCTCTGGATCCTTCTATTTCCCCATTCTCCTATATTTCTCTTACCTGGAGTCCCCGTAGGATGTCCTCATATCTATCTCAATCTCCTCATAAGTGAAGACTTTCATGGGGCATGCCTTTTGGGCTAGTGTCCAATTATAAGTGAATATATACCATGTGAGTCTTTCTGCTTCTGGGTTATTTAATGATATGATAAATATTAAAGACTGACTAAAGAAAATGAGCTGGGCCACCCACTTAAGGGTCGTATTACAGGCATGGGCTGGGGATGAGGATTTGACAAAAGGCCAATAAGAGTTGAGCTTGAGAACTCATCTGCTTTGGAAGCAGCAATCTGCCTTACTTAATGTGCCGTTATTCTCCATTTCCTTTCTGAGACCATATTTTCTTTTTGAAGTATAATTCCTACTGTTGGCCATTAAATTTGTTTTTCTTCTATCTTTTTGTTACTTCAAAGGAATTAAGGTCAGCTAATATATTTTCTTCTCTACATTTGAATCTGAGCCTGAACAATTTCCACTGAGGGCTCATGTGGAACTTCATTTTAGTTATGTTTTAATAAAGTCTTATTTGTATTGACTTTTGGGGCAGAATGGCTTTCCTAACTGACAAACTATGTGCGTTTACTTTTTTATGGAGGGATTTTAATTTAATATGATAGATTCAACTGTTGTTTTTCAGGTTTTATATGCATGCCTGGAAGCCTTTTAATAACTTGCAATAACAAACAAAATGAATGTGACTTTTAGGGTAGACACTCTTGTAATTGATATTTTTACCAACTCAAAGAGTTTATTTGTTTTTCTAGAAAGGAAAGTATATTCCTTCCAACCTTGGGGAATAAAAAGTAATGAGAATATAGTTGACTAAAATACTGTGAAAAATTCCATAGTTGCAGTAAAAAATTCATACAGATAAATTTGTGTGTGTGTGGTTCCTGTATAACTAAAAAAAAATAATGTTTTTTTTTCCTGAATCAATTCATTTGACTTTTCATGAAACTAGTTAGGGATCAAGGGGTGATAGATGGCTTTAAAATACTTTAACAAATAGTACTTAAGTTATGTTGTATTCAAATCTGGAATAGGAAATTATATTATTTTAACTTGCAAAATTATGTGTTGTTAATAATAAAGAATGGGATTTTGGACACAGAAGTGATTTTGATAAACAACAGAATTCTGCCTATGGCCTCAGAGAATGCAAGTGCAAGGAATATGAACATCTACAAATTAGCATGATATGACTATTCTCCTGGGTTGCATTTAAGAACAGTTTTGAAAAGGCCCAATGTTCTGAGCATTTTAAACATATTCCACTGAATCTAAGCAGCATCAGTCATAACTGATATCGACACTGTTCGCAAAGAAAAATATTGGGAACACTAGAATAGTAATGAAGTGATACTGAGCAATATTTTGAATGATAAACAATAATATTAATATGATATTGAGACAGACTTCTCAAAGGGGTAGGATCACACTTATGAAAACACAAGGGTACGGATTTGTCTATCACTTCTTATTTTGGAGCGTCTTAAAATTCTTGCGCATTAGCCAAAGGTCTTTAATTTTTATCAAGATGTCAAAATTCTGGTAACTTTGAAAGATCAGTTTGAAAAAGGTTTTACTTTTGGCTATAATTCTCATTTATGAGGCTGATGAGGTGCTGACCTGGCTGTTAGAGGAGTAGTTATAGCGGGAGAGAGTGAGTTAATAAGCAGGAGGCTGACAAATATGAGAATTTTAATAATTTGCTACAGTGATTAATGCTTTGTCGCTGCTCTTTAGAAACAAGAGATGTTTATTAAGTTGTACTAAAGCCTTAGAGAAAGAAAAATCACTGGGCACCAACTAAAATTCAGTGATCTTATTTCTATAAGTCTTCTCTCTCTGTCTGTCTCTCTCTCTGTGTCTCTCTCTCTGTGTCTCTCTCTGTCTCTCTCTGTGTCTCTCTGTGTCTGTCTCTGTCTCTCTCTGTCTCTCTCTCTCTCTCTCTCTCTCTCTCTCTCTCTCTCTCTCTCTCTCTCCCCATCCATCCATTATCTATCATCTATCTATCCATCCATGTGTAGTCCACAGAATTCCTGGATCACATCTTGTGAGATTACTGTAAGGAGTCAACCTACTGAAATGGTCCTGGTGTGATGGATACACTAAAGAGAATATATTACATCACGAAAGGGATTCGCATTTTTTTTTTTTTACCAAACACAAGAAACAAACCAATGATCTACCATCGAATGAATGCATAAGTAACATATGGCATGTTTTGGTAAAGGATAATTTTAGACTTAAAAAGGAAATTTTCATGCATGCTACAGCATGGATGAACTTTAAAAGGATAGTACAAAGTGCAATAAGCCATATACAAGGTGACAAATGCTGTGTGTTGCCTGAAGTAGTCTAACCCGCAGCAACGTAAAGTAGAGTAGTGAGTGCCAGAGGCTGGGGTTAGAAGGTAGGGTGAATCATGGCTTTAATGCATGTTTTCAGTATACAATGAGTTGAAAGCTCTGGGGATACAGAGCGATGTTGCACAACAATGTGAACGCAGTTTATACCACTGAACAAGAGACAAAAATGATTACAGTGGTAAATTTCATGTTGTCTGTGTTATCCCCTGATTAAAAATGAATGACACTTAATAAGCCATGTCTCATGAAAACAGTGTTGGTTACCTCTCTATTGAGGTGCCAAAAGGCACCCAAAGCAACATAAGCTATTGTGATTGTGCTTGGTTGTTCACCATTACTAGGTGATAAGGCCCTATTGCTGATAACGACACTGAATTTAGATGTGGGCACAGAGAAATAAACTGTGAATTGCCCAGGAAACTCTTCACTCCTCTGCACTGACATAGTTCCAGAGGGTGCTATGTAGGTTGCTGTGAGAGAAAAATAAAACATACAATGTTCTTACCAAGCCTTGAACCTTGTAATATAATACTGACTATCTGACAAGATGTGCCCACTGGTGCAATAGTGGCATGGTGGTTAAGGGGCTAACCACTCATTTTCTTATTGGGTATCAGGCCTGCTCCACAGTAGGGATTTCATGCTTAATATTGTATACCTGGTCAAAAAAAAAACATGTCTTGGGAGATCATAGGCTCCAAGGAGAAGCCTATTGTTATTGTTTTGAAATAGTCATGATGTTGGAATACATTCTCAGGGTGGTTTATACCCATAGATTTGTGCATAAACTGTGGTCAGGGAAACCTCTGTTTTTGCGGAGTAGTTAATACAGAGATTTACAACTGATCAAAGTGCTGAGTACAAATAACTCTCTCAGTGCTCAGCTGTATTACACATCTATATTAACCTTCCACAGCCAAGATCAGGGAGCGTCATGAAAGGGGAAGCAGAAAGAAGAGGGAAGACAGCTATAAAATGCTGACTTTTGGGCATGATGTGCTATTGCATGCATCAGCCCAGCCGCTGAGGTTAACTACATGAGACCGATACAACATTGGCCAACATTTCAGCATGTGTAGGGAAGGATCTTTGATGTTCCACACTTAGCTGTGCAGTTCCTGGCAGTTGATGGCTCCGCTGGATGGGAGACTTTCTCTCCTTTGAGGTAGTGTCTTAAATCCCATGTTTATAAGGACAATACTAACTGGACTCAAGACTTGTTAATAGCAGCAACAAAGAAGGCATGATATTTGAGAAAGAGGAAATGAAGACACTGGAAGGTGACAAATGGGGGTACTAGAATATGGACGTGCTCAATTTACATTGTATAAAGCCATGAAACTCTCAAGGGGAAGAAAATACCTCAAGACAACTGGCTGGAATATTCTACATTTGATGGAAAAGTGAACCAGATCCTTTCATTACAAATCCACACTAACAATGAAATTATACATTGAAAAACAAATGTATTAAGAGAAACTTTGCCTTCATGCCCTACATACTGCAGAAACAAAGCAAAACACAGCAAAAAGGAAAAGACAAGTGCAAAGCTGCAGTGAGTGTGTAAGCTTGGTGTATTTGAAGAAAAAAAAAAACAGAGTTAGAAAGGAAGTTGTGGAGGATGGGACTGAAGCATTCCCCAAATACTCTAGAATGTACTGAGCATTTTCCTTTGAATTCTCTTTGTGTATTTTCCCTTTTACACACTGGGCTGAGTAGCATCCAGCCAATCATACATTGGCTCATTTTGGGTACAGCACATACTGTTATAATGGGCACTTGGCTTTACAAAGTAACAGACCTCTTTGTGTTTTCCATGACCATGAAAGGTTTTGCACATAATAGGTATACTTCCTGTATGATAATGATAGAACCCAATTGTACAAACTAACCTTCCTAACAAAAATAGGATACACTTCAGACTTACAGAGCAAAGTAGGGAGTGACCCTGAAGATTAGTTCATCATAGCAATGGTGTTTTGAAAACAGGATGTGAGGACATAATCCATGTTTATGTCAATATTTAGTGGATTCATTAACATTGCTGGCACTCACTAACAGTTCATAGGAACATGTTGAGCGTATGCCTTAGAATCATGCATGTCATTGTATGCAAAGCTTTCCTCAAAAAAAAAAGAGTCTAGAATAAATTGGGGAAAGTACACTGAAGGATGCAACTCATTTAAAATAAATAACAATAACCGTTTGAAATACATGAAGAGGGATTAGTATGTGTACAAGCAAGTAAAGACAAATGGTACAATCAGAACGTTGGTGAATTTGGTATATTATGTAAAACAGTGTTATATTTTCTGTCTAAGTTTTTCATAATACCACATGGAGATTATTAATATAATAACATGACTTTTAGAAGTGCTCTAGAGGATAGAGCAATCAATTTAACTTCCTTTTGAGTTCATAAGTTAAAAATTTTGGTTACAATTTCCAAATAGTGGTCATATCTCTGACATAAGTTTCTTATCTATAAAATTCAGAATATAAAATACTAAATCATTAAAATTACAGTGTTCAGTGAAGCTTGGAAGTAACCAATTTGAGCATTACCTATTTCTTATTAGGCAGTTGGTCTTTATCTTAGGATTTTGCCTGGAACAACACCAAGACCCAGAATACTGTAGCTGCTTCTGTGCATCTCTCTATCACTGCACTGCCATCCCCCTTTTCCCAATCTCTCTCTCTCTCTCTCTGTTTCTGTAGAGAACTGTAGAGCTTGGGCAAGCATGGCATCTAAATGGGGTTTATCAGCATCAATGTGAGGTTAAAACTAGATTTGCTATTTTTTTACAATGAAATGTCTAGGGGTGATTTGTCACTATAACATAAAGATGACCAGTTTTTCTCAAATTCCATGTCTCTTGAGTTCTACCTTTTTATCGTTTATCACCCTGCACAAAACTGAAGTCCAAGCATATTAAAGACCTTAATAAAAAACCAGACACACTAAATCTGTTAGAAGAAAAACTGGGGAGGAGCCTTGAACTCATTGGCACAAGAGACAACTTCCTGAACAGAACACTAACAGCTTAGGCTCTAAGATCAATAATTAATATATGGGACCTTATGAAACTGAAAAGCTTCTGTAAGGTAAAAGACACTGTCAACAAAACAAAATGACAGCTTACAGCCTGGGAAAAGATCTTCACCAACCCTAGATCTGACAGAGGCCTAATATCTAAAATACATAAAGAATTCAAAAAGGTAAACATCATCAAACCAAATAATCTGATCAAAAAAATGGGGCACAGAACTAAACAGAGAATTCTCAAAAGAGGAATATCGAACGGCCAAGAAACACTTAAAGAAATGCTCAATGTCCCTAGTCATCAGGGAAATTCAAATGAAAACAGCTCTGAGAGTCTACCTTACACCCCCCTCAGAATGGCTAAGATCAAAAATTCAAGTGACAGTACATGCTAGCAAGGATGTGGAGCAAGGTGAATGCTCTTTCATTGCTGGTGGGAGTGTGAATTTGTACAACTACTAATTTGTACAACACCTGTCTCTCAACAGAAGAATGGATAAAGGAACTGTGCTACATTTACACAATGGAATACTATTCAGCTATTTAAAAACATGGAAATCTTGAAATTTTCAGGCAAAAGGATGGAACTAGAAATCATCATCCTGACTGAGGTAACCCAGATCCAGAAAGATAGATACTCATGGTATATACTCACTTATAAGCAGATTAGCCACATAATACAGGATAACCACACTACAATACACAGACCTATAGACGCAAAATAACAAGGAGGACCTTAGGGAGGATGCTTATTTCTCATTCAGAAGGGCAAATAGAATAGACAGTGGAAGCAGTTGAAGAGAAGGAACAGGACAGGAGCGTGCCGTAGATGCCCTCTGAAAGATTCCACCCAGCGGGGGACAGAAGCAAATTTTCAGACAGCCAAATTTTGGGGTGGAGAGTAGGGAGTCTTACGGAAGAGTTGGGGATAGAAGGACCTGGGGGAGATAGGAGCTCCACAAGAAGACCAATGGAGCCAACAAATATGGATGGCTGCAGAGACTGATGCACCAAGCAGGGACCATGCATGATGAGGACCTAGACCCCCTGCTCCAATGCAGTACACAGACAACACAGTCTCCTTATGGGTCCCCTAACATGGGGAGTAGGGGCTACTTCTGACATGGACTCTGGTGCCCACACATTGATCACTTCCCCCTGGTGGGGCGCCTTTGCCAGGCCACAGAGGAAGAGGATGCAGGAAGTCCAGAGGAGACTTGATAGGCTGGGGTCAGATGATAGGGGAGGAGGGCTCCCCCATTTTGAGGTCTAAAGGTAGGGGAGAGGGAGGGTGGGACGGGGAGGAGACAAGGGAAGGGGCTACAATTGGGGTGTAAAATAAAATAAAATTAAAATCAAAAAAGAAAGTCTATAGTTTATTTTACAATGCATTCCTTTACTAAGTGATGAACTGTTCTTTTAGAATAACAATGCACACTCTTTCATGAATTATCTTCTAATTTAATAAAATGAGTGGAATGCTGTAAGAAATGTGTTTAAAAGTTTCACTTTGTATTGGAGACAGATAGCACATTTGACTTGAAGATGCAGTATAAAAAAAAGCATATCTATAGCATCACCTGGAACAATCTATGGAAAAGGGTCTTAAATATTAAGTCACCAGAAGCAAGAAAGTAATTTTGTTTCAGTGTTTTGTACATTTATTTATTTGTTTGTTTAGTGTGTGTGTGTGTGTGTGTGTGTGTGTGTGTGTATGCATTCGAGTGCACACACTGTGTGTTAAGAGTGCTTTTGTGGCAGTCAGACAGCTTGCCGGAGACAGTTCTCTCTGGAAGATCTAAGCTTTAAATGTCTACTTATGAGTGGATAAGTCTGAGAACATGTTCAGAACTGCACACAAGGGACCAGGTTTCATGCAGCTCATGACATTTTTTACAGGAGCATGTGGAGAAGTCTTCTGTTCTCAGGATTGACCGCGGGTTGGGAATGCACCTCACTAGCAGAATGTTTGTGTTACGGTCACAACATTCTGAGTTCGAGCCTTAGCACCCTTAAAAAAAGAATCACACACATCTGCCACCCTAACAGGAAGCATTTCGCTTATGTTTCCAGGCTTGGAATAGTCCTGCTAGGAGGCACCTCGCTGAGAGAGAAGACGTACTGGTGGCTGTCCGGCTACGCTGAGGTATACTGCACTGCCATTCTGCGACTGCCTTCCTTGCCTGTTCTTCCACATGTGCCAGTGGAAGTTTTTGCTCTAGAAATTATACCTTAGAAAAGACACAAGTGACTGTAAGGGGCTGAGTTCCATTTCTCAAGACTTATCAACATGAAACAGTGCTATTGTCTGTTTCCTGAGCTACTGAATCAATAAAACATATGTGCCAACGCCTTAAAGAAGCAGCGACTCTTTAAATCGCCCTTTCTATTTACAATTACTTAATTACCTCATTTCCCCAAAAGTAAAGGTCATTAAAATCATCTTAAAGCTGGACTTAAATTTCAGAAGTAGCCTGTGAGTTGTACAGTCTCTAACTATGTTCCATTTAACACATTTAATGGATGTAAAGGCTCACGAGTGATGATATAAAGGATAATTTACGCTTGCAATGCATTTTTGTCCAATTAATAGATTGCCTGTGTGTTGCATATTTTGCATGACAAAGGAGCAGAATATTAAACTGCCATTCATAATGAAAATGCACTTTGCAAATTAAAAGTGCCGAAACAGAAATTTTTCACCCTGTTTAGGAAATAAACAGTCCTTAACCAATTAAACGGCATTGTAATAATTCTGTGATTTATTGCAAGTTGTTTAACTTTCAAAACTCGGCTAACCCATATTAAGGTCACAATCCATCATGTCTTGCTTGGAAAGCCAGCAAATAATGGCTGTTGTATTAGCTGCTTTTGATGACAGTATGAGAGAAGTATTAGCACTTGTCAACAAAACTGCTTACAACATAACATTAGCATGCATGGGCTGCTGTACCTATTTATTATTCTGGCAGCTTCACACATATTGTTACAAGCTTATAAAACATTTTGTCGGGTGGAAACCGAATGTACACTGTTTGGTTTTCTGATAGACTGGCAGCATAAATGTCTGGGCTGACTTAGTTTAGTTTAAGTGTAAATAGAGACACAAATTCTTCAACCTGTTCCCTTATTGATACTGAAAAGTGCTGAATTATTCAGCAACCAACTCTTCTGTTTGTGTCTATCACAGTTATCAATTACCCATCAGTCTTCTTGTCAAAACAGAATGGATTAATCTGGCTGAAAATAAGACAAATAAATGGATACTATAACAGGGGTGTGGGGTTGCCAGACTGTCAAAGGGAAATCCAGGCAGTGACATTTGCCGTCAAAAACGGGATCTCTGGATGAAGTGAGCAAATGATTCTCCTCTGAGCCAAGAATGCACTTAGCTCACCGTAAGTCAATTAATCTGCCTCCTTCGACTGCTGATGCATCAGCACGGAGGTAACACTTTGATTGCTGAAATCCCTGATGTTTAAGGGTTCTGGACATCCTTATTGTTTGGGAACAGCAGCAGTCATTCAGTTGCGCTCTCTCTCTCTCTCTCTCTCTCTCTCTCTCTCTCTCTCTCTCTCTCTCTCTCTCTCTCTCTCCTCTCTCCCTCCCTCCCCCCCTCTCTCTCTGTCTCTCTCTCTGTCTCTGTCTGTCTCTCTCTGTTAACAAGGGCCTGACTGCTAAATAAATGGGGCCATTTAACAGTGAAGTTATTGCTGGTAGCTTGGTGTCACTTCGTAGCGCTCAGCTGATGTGATACCAAATAACTCTTGTCACAGATGGCTGGTGGAACCCATCCAGCCTCCGCAAGGTCCATCCCTGCCTTCTTTCTCAAACATTTTATTTGGAAATCTTGTTTGGCAAATGTCCTGAGATGCTGCCTGGCTGTTCAAATGACGTATTTCCAACCTATCTCATTTGGCCCTTTCTTAAAAAAAAAAAAAAAAAAGAGCCCATAAAGTGCCTCTGATTTGGCATAAAAACTGCAGCCACAGACTGAAGTAAGTTTCAGGTTCCTCGCCAGAAACTCTGAAGAATTTTATCATAGATGCTTTCACACTGGACTGCTTTTACACAGTGAGCACTGACCTCTGAAGCCTCTGTAGCGGATAGCCCCACGTTGCCAGACGTTCCCATTTGTTCTCAGCTCCCCAGATACCACTCACCCTGACTACTGAAGAACTCTGTGCACTTAGCCTGTGGTGGTGGGGCAATGTAAGGAGAAAAGCTTGGCAAAAAGAGACCACCTTCCCCTGATAACAAATCAACATATTGCTTTTGAACAAAACATTCTTGTATTCAATATTCAAGGGATGTTATAAGGATTTTAAGCATTTTAAAAATGGAAACAAAACAAACAACCCTAAAATCCTTGTCTGCATTTCAGAAATTTGAGAGAGAGAAGTTAAATTCCAGGTACAACTCTTGGCATTATTCTAAAGACTTAGACTGAAAATCTCCATCACTCATTTCCAGAACATGACCTCAAATTTCCCCTCAGTGTTTCCCAGATCTTCAGCAGGAAAAGAAACATACTAATTGGGCTGGTTGCAACTCTCCTTTGCTAAGTCATCGTTTGCTTGGTACATATTCCCAGGACTCCCTAACAGAATACAGTTATTTAAGACATACACAAACAACACAATCTCTTGAAATAAGGTACCTTCTTGTTACCAGTTAACCGACTATCTCCTCACTGTACAAACTATTGGCTCGACATGTTTTAAAAGTCAATTTTAAAATGTTTTCTGCAACACCAGAAACCAGGTTGATTGAGGGTTGTACATAATGGGTTTACTTACAAATGCCAGGCACCATTTATTATTCTTGAACATGCTGATAAAGTCAGCCTTCTCAGACCCAACTTGTCTAATCTTGAGCCCTTTCTCCCCCCCTTGAGCTTCTTCTTGTTCTCCAAAGTCCTGGCCAGTTGTTACATCCTATAGTCCTAACCCGTAGAGCCTCTTTCCTGGTATCTCCTGTACCTTACTATGGCTGTAATAGTTTTGCGTTTGATGCTGATTCAGTCAGATATTGCTGCATGAACTGCGTACTCCCTTTATTTAATGGCATCTGGAGTGCCCAGCACCAGTGCTCTCCCTACCACCAATCTTCCCACTGTCCCTCCCACTCAGCCCTCAGCCCTCCCGCCATCTTGCTCACCCTCGAGATCTGTTTAGATGGCTTGTCCTTTACTGTGTTTCCTTCTTCTCTTGTGGTTTCTTACATCTTGGATTATATTCTATTCCCCCTTCTTATGTCCGGATAGAAATTCCACCTCTCTACTTAATAGCTGCGCCATTGTGGGCAAGTCGTAAAACCTACATAAGCACCCATTTCGCCTCTTAAATTTTGGGGGTATTGGCAATGGTTCTCAACCTGTGGGTCATGACCCCCTGTAGGCTGTAATGACGTTTTCACAGTGGTCACCTAAGACCAATGGAAAACAGATACTTACATTACTATTCATAACCTTAGCAAATTATAGTTATGAAGTAGCAACAAAAACAATCTTCGTGGTTGGTGGTTACTGCAACACGAGGATCTGTATTAAGAAGTCACAGCATTAGGAAGGTTAAGAGTCACTGGTCTACAGCGTGTAGGATTTAAAAAACTTGTATGAGTATTAGTGTAGTGTGTGTACACAGAAGGGACACTCATCAGGCCCCTGCGTGTTGTTATTTAAGGTCGAAACCTAGAAATATGATGTAACACTTGCATGTGATTCAGAGGGGCTTAAAATGACAACACCTAACCTTTAACCACTGGAGGTCAGGTAGGGTCCATCACTTTGGTCTGCAGCCAGCCATCGCTTCATCTCCTGGCCTTTAACACTTACTAAATTAGTTTTGTTTTTGTTTATTTTAAAGGTGGGAAATCAGAGAGTTACAAGTTTCTATCCTAGGCCTGTGGTCAAGAACACTGGCTTCTCTTTCAGACAACAACTCAGGTTTGATTCCTAGTACCCAAAGGTGGCTCCTAATCATTTGTAACAATAGATCCAGGGGATCTGACACCCTCTTATAGACTCTGGGGCACCAGGCACACATATAGTGCACAGACATACCTGATGGCAAACATCCAATCATATAAAATAAAAGTAAAAGAGGAACAAAGAAAAAAGTTTCCTGTTCTTATAGGTAGTCACAAACAGTAGATGAAAATGAAACGCTTAGTAGAGTGCTGGGCCCATAGCAAGATCTCCATAAATGTAGCTTGGCATTTGTCTTACTAGGATGTGTCTGCTGATGTGACAAAATACCATGACTAAGAGGAAATGGAGAGAAGAAGGTCTGTTTCATCCATACTCCATCACTGAGGGACACCAACACAGGGACCTGGAGGTCATAGGGGAATGTGCTTACTGGCTTGCTCCTCATAGCTTACCCAGCCTATTTTCTTGTACCACCTGCCTAAGAGTGGCATTGCAAGCAGTGAACTGGGCCCTCCCACATTACTAATCATTCAAGAGACTGCACCACAGACTTGCCCACAGGCCAGTTTTATGGGAGTATTTTTTCAGTTGAGGTTTCTTCTTCCACAATGACTCTAGTTCATGTCAGATTGGCATTATACTAGAGAGATATCTACTTGAAACCATCCTTGTTGCTGTTGTTTTAGATGACTGGTTACATCCTAAAGACAGAAAGAAAGGGTATGGATTTGAGTGGATGGGGAAGTGGGGAGGATCTCAGAGAAGGGAGAACATAACCAGTATATATTGTATTAAAATCTATCTTCAATTTTAAAAATAAATAAAATCATACACACACACACACACACACACACACACACACACACACACGCACGTTCCTCTATCACAGGTTCTCTTTATTTTTGTTTTCTTTCACCCTCCTTCCTGCAGAGAACCAGGGAGTTGGCCTGTGATACATGCCCCTCAATGCAGCTAGGGCAAGCCAAACTCCCCTCCCTCTGCCAATTCCTGTTTGAGGAACTAGGCGTTGGTGCTAGAGTCTTCCACAGGGTAAACCATTGTTCTACTATTGAGGTGTATCCCCAGCCTTTTCCATCCCCTTGTTTATTTGCCTGCTTCACATTAAAACAGGTTCTCATTAAGTTGCATAGGCTGGCTTCAAGCTGGCTTTGTAGCACAGATGAGCCTTGGCTTAGCAAGCAACACAGAGGTGAGCTTCTCTAACAGAATCTAAGAGATAGAGGAACGAATCTCAGGACTAGAAGGTACAATCGTAGAACTTGAAGCAACCATCAAAGAAAATGGTAAATCTGAAAAGTTCCTGACACAAAACATCCAGGAAATCAAGGACAGCATGAAAAGATGAAACCCGAGGATAATAGGCATTGAGGAAACAGAAGATACCTGACTTCAAGGCCAAGAAAATATCTTCAACAAAATCTTAGAATAAAATTTCCCCAATTTAAAGAAGGAGATGCATATAAACATACAAGAGGCCTACAGAATATCAAATAGAATAGACAAGAAAAGAAAATCTTCCCACCACATAATAATCAAAACACAAAATATATAGAACAAAGAAAAATATTAAAAGCTGCAAGGGAAAAAAGCTAAGTAACATATAATGGCAAACCTGTCAGAATTACACCCTACTTCTCAGCAGAGACCATAAAATCCAGAAGGACCTGGACAGATATCCGACAAAGCCTGAGAGACCACGGATGCCAGGCCAGTGAAACGCTCAATAACCATTGATAGTGAAAACAAGATATTCCATGACAAAACCAAATTTAACAGTACCTATCCACAAATCTGACCTTAGAAAAGTTACTAGAAAGAAACTTCCAATCCAAAGTGACAAGCTATAACTAAAATTCATGAGAAAAGGATAACTACACCACCACAAAAGTATAACCGTACAAACACTCTACCACAACCAAAATAAAAATCAAGGGACTTAACAATCACTGGTCATTAATATCCCTAAGCATAAATGGTCTCAATTCTTCAATAAAGGGCACAGACTAAGTGAATGGATGCATAAACAAGACGCAACATTCTTCTGCATTCAAGAAACACATCTCAGCCATAAGGACAGACGTTAGAAGATGGAAAGATCTCCCTTGTTCGTGGATCAGGAGAATTAACATAGTAAAAATAGCCATCTTACCAAAAGCAATTTACAGATTCAATGCAATCCCTATCAAAATATCTACACAATTTTTTAAAGACATCGAAAGATCAATTCTGAACTTCATATGGAAAAACAACAACAACAACAAACAGAATATCTAAAGCAATCCTATAGAATAAAAGATCCTCAGAAGGAATATCCATACCTGATGTCAAGTTGTCCTATAGAGCAATAGTAATTAAAACAGCATGGTACTGGCACAGCAATAGGCTGCTTGATCAATGGAATCAAATTGAAGACCCAGAAATGATTCCACACACATAGGGACACTTGATTTT
Source organism: Acomys minous (assembly GCF_964271855.1). Lineage (NCBI taxonomy): Eukaryota > Metazoa > Chordata > Mammalia > Rodentia > Muridae > Acomys > Acomys minous. Next base: position 80,154,528 of record NC_140492.1, on the reverse strand, counting down.
TGACTAAGAAGCCAAATCTATTCAATGGGAAAAGGATAGCATCTTCAACAAATGGTGCTGGTCTAACTGGATGTCTACATGTAGAAAAATGCAATTAGACCCATATTTGTCACCATGCACAAAACTCAAGTCCAAGTGGATTAGAAACCTCAACATAAAACCATAGACATTAAATCGGTTAGAGAAAAAAGTGGGGAAGAGCCTGGAACACATTGGCACAGGAGACAACCTCATGAACATAACACCAACAGCCCAGCCCTTTAGGTCAACAATTAATAAATGGGACCTCATGAGGCTGAGAAGCTTCTGTAAGGCAGGAGACACTGTCAACCAAACAACGCTACAGCCTACAGACTGGGAAAAGATCTTCACCAACCCTACATCTGACAAAGGTCTAATATCTAAAATATATAAAGAACTCAAGAAATTAAACACCACCAAACCAAGTAACCCAATTGAGAAATGGGGCTCAGAATTAAACAGAGACTTCTTAGCAGAGGAATATCAAGTGACTGAGAAACACTTAAAGAAATGTTCAACGTCCTTAGTCAACAGAGAAATGCAAATCAAAATGACTCTGAGATTCCATCTTACACCTATCAGAAGGGGTAAGATAGAACTCAAGTGATAGCACGTGCTTGCAAGGATGTGGAGAAGGGAGAACACTCCTTCATTGCTGGTGGGAATGCAAACCTGTACAACCATACTGGAAAACTATCTGGCACTTTCTCAGAAAACTGGGAATAGGGCTACCTCAAGACCCAACTACTCCACTCCTTATAATATACCCAGAAGATGCTCCACTACACAACAATGACACATGTTCAACCATGTTCATAGCAGCCTTATTCACAATAGCCAGAACCTGAAAATAACCTAAATGTCCCTCCTTCGAAGAATGGATAAAGAAACTGTGGTACATTTTCACAATGGAATACTACTCAGCTATTAAGAACAAAGAAATCCAGAACCTTGAGGACAAATGGATGGAACTAGAAATGATCATACTGACTGAGTTAACCCAGACCCAGAAAGACTCACATGGTATATACTCACTTATAATTGGACACTAGCCCAAAGGGATGTCCAATGAAATTCTTCACTTACCAGGAGATTGGGATAGATGTAAGGATTTCCTACTGGGAATCTAGGGGAGAGAAGTATGGGAGAATGGGGAAAGAGAAGGATCCTGAGGGTCCTAGAAACCTACGAGAAGAACATCATGATGAGCGGATCTGGATGGAGGAAGGTCTGTTCAAACTACTGCACCAACCAAGGACAATACATGAAGTAAGCAATGCACCCCTACTTGGATCTAGCCAATGGACAGGACATTCTTTACAGTTGTGTGGAGAGCAGAGACTGCCTCTGACATGAACTCTGGTACCCCATATTTGACCACTTCCCCTTGGTGGGGAGGCCTGGTGGCACTCAGAGAAAGGATAAGAAGGCTACGAAGATGAGACTTGATAGTTTATGACCATACGGTGGAGGAGGAGGTACCCTTCTGTCACAGTCCTAGGGTGAGGGAGTAGGGTGAAAGTGGGAGAGATGGAGGGAGGAACAGGAGGACAAAAGTGAGGGGAAAGCAATTTAGATGTAATCTGAATAAATTAATTAAATTTAAAAAAAGAAATATTTGTTCCACTAAGCTACATTTTACTCAAGAAATGAGCGATAGGTGGTTTGAAGCTTTAAGCCGTTTATCAATAGACAAACCAAATGTATAATTCCTAGGTTCAAATGAAAAACTGATCTCAGTTTTTTTTCAGTTTTACCTTCCCTTTCCTTCCTGCTTCATTCTATCTGTCCTTTTCCCCTTTCCATTCTTCCTTTCCAACCCTTCAGTCTTCTTGACAGTTTGAAAAGGCTAAAATCTAGGCCGTCCTTTGATAAGGTTGTTATCTTCCCAGAAAATAATCCTGCCATGCTGGTCAGAATTAGTATGCAGTGGGTAAATTAGTTTTGTGACCAGAATAAAAACACAACAGAGACGGAAGATTTGATGACTGATACATGGCAAAGTGACAACCTATCACATGAGATGGAGACATTTCTGCCTGAGTGGGACACCTTTGAGTGAGAAGCTGAAATTCTTATCACTGGCTTCGGAGAGGGAGGAATAAATACAAGGATGTTCAAAAGAAGTGAGTCAGCAAGTTTCCAAGCTACTTTGCCCTTAAAAAGGTGTAAATGTGGGCTGGAGAGATGTCTCAGAGGTTAAGAGCACTGACTGCTATTCCAGAGGTCTTGAGTTCAATTCCCAGCAGCCACATGGTAGCTCACAACCATCTTTAATGTGATGAGACACCTTCTTCTGGCCTGCAGGTATACATGCAGGTAGAGCACTGTATACATAATAATAAATAGACTTAAAAAAAAAAAGGTAGAATTGTGACCTGTACTCTACAAAAGGGATTTATTATAGGCCTTTTGTCACGGAAGCCTAATCTTTACAAAAAGCAAGTGAATAATAGAACAATAATAATATTTTGGTTCAACAATGCAATTTTCTCCCATCTGTCAAATAAGCAGGCCTGGACCAGTCTTCACAGGCATTTTATTGTTTTGATGAGTCAGTAAAATATAGTTACAACACAGAGCTATTTTCCTTCTTTCTAGCAGAAGAAAAATCATAATTGCTTTCAAAATGGTGGTGGACAGGAGCCTTTACTATGTGTGCTGTCTAGTTTAGGTGGGGGTTTCCATGACAATAACTTCCTCTACATGTTGTTTAGTAGTTAATGATGTACCCTTGCCTCACTGTATTAGCACCTAGCAGCTGATTAGAGCAAGCTCCTTGTCTAGAGGTTCTTTAATTTGCTGAATCTAGATTGGGACCATGCTGGAGTGTGTTTTAGGAAAGGGTGGGCCAGGTGGAATACTGTCCAATAATCAAGCAAATAAAATGCCATTAGAATTCTCTCAGAAACAAAAAGTGTTCAAAGCTCACCATTTGCTGTTTTTTTTTTTTCCCCAGTGATCTTGGAGCATCAACTCCATAGTGAAAGGACATTTATACATGCGGTCTTGCCTGTGTGAGCAAATATGGGTTTTAATATTTGAGCTAACTTGGGGCTCAGGAGGGATGACTCCAAGGTCACATGGTTATTAACGAGTAGGAAATTTGAGATACAACCTAAAAGCTGCAATGCCACACAGCCCATCCTTCCCTTAGGTCATGCTGTGCTGTCCTGCATAGGAGAAGGTAGGTGTTATCTAGTCTATGAAGTGACAGGTAGTAAATTTTGAAAAAATAGAGAAGGAATTTAGTCATTTGTTCTTCCTCACACTTCCATTTCTCCCTTATGTCTCAACATTGTCCTTACCTTTGTCATTCCCCTTAAATTTACTTTCCCCCCATTTATTTATTTATTTATTTATTTATTTATTTATTTACTCAATTACTTTCCAGCCTGGTCCCAGGCCCCTCCTTCCTCTCCTCCCAGTACCACCCTCATATTCCCTCACCCCACCCCTTCTCTTTTCTTGTCCTTCTCAGAGAAGGGGAGGATGCCCAAGGGATACCAAGTCACCATGGCTCCTCCAGTCATAGCAGGACTAAATGCATCCTCTCCCACCGAGGTTAGACAAGGCAGCCCAGTAGGAGAAAGGGATCCAGTAGCACACAACAGAGTCAGGGGCAGCCCTTCCTCCCATTGTTAGGGGACCCCCATGTTAACCAGGCTGCACATCTGCTACACATGTGTAGGGGGCATAGATCCAGCCCATGCATAGTCTTTGGTTGGTGGTTCAGTTTCTATGAGCCCCCAGTGGCCCAGGTTAGTTTATTTTGTAGGTCTTCTTGTAGTGTCCTTGACCACTCCGGATCCCTAAATCCTTCCTACTAGTCTTCCACAAAACTCCCTGAGCTTGACAAATGGGACCTTATGAAACTGAAAAGCTTCTGCAAGGAAAAGGACACTGTCAGTAAAACTGAATGGTAGCCTACTGAATGGGAAAATATCATCACCGACACTGCACCTGACAGAAAGCTATTATATATAAAATATATATATATATAAAAAACTCAAGAAAGTATAAACCAAGAAACCAAAAATTCCATTTAAAATGGAGTACAGAACTAAACAGAATTCTCAACAGAGGAATCTCTGATGGCCGAGAAGCACTTATAATAATGCTCAGTGTCCCTCATCATCAGGGAAATGCCGATCAAAATGGCTCTGAGATTCCATCTTATACCTATCAGAATGGCTAAGATCAAAAACTCAAGGGACAGCACATGCTGGTGGGGATGTGAAGGAAGGGGACCACTCCTCCATTTTTTGTGGGCAGTCAAACTTGTGCAACCACTGTGGAAATCAATCTGGAGGTTTCTCAGAAAACTGGGAATAGGTCTACCTGAAGACCTAGCTATACCACTCCTAGGCATGTCACAAAAGATTTCCTACCTTTACTTTTCCACTTCCAAAATTGGGATAAATAAGAATTAGTTCTCAAGGTAGAAAATGGTGGTTAAAATGTGTATCTGCCTACATAGTGGACCATGGAGGAAGGCTCTTAATGGCCTCTGACTCAGAAAAGTGCTTCCCACAGACCCGTCACAGCGACTGCAATTCCCACCACTCCTTTAGTATGTACCCTTGTGTTTAAGTGCTGTCTTTGGATGTGGCATATGCTCATGTCATTATCCACTTCTCCAAGTTCATGTAACTCATTTATGTTCTGATCATTCAAAAATATCCTACCATACTTTGATAATAAGCAAACAGAAAATCTTTAAGGGAATCCTTTGTATCCAGAGAACAGAGCTAAGTTCTTTGCAAATAGAAATTTGAAATGTGCTTGAAGCCAGGAAAGAGAATCCTTCGTGGGATGAAAGTCTTCTTTTCTTTTCTTTTTTAAATTATTTTTATACATATACACTTATATTATATAATAAACTACATATAGCAAGAAGAACCACGAAAAGGGACATCATTTTTAAATTTAGCTTTTGACTTATTCATATGGAGCATGATACATGTTTTTAAATTTAAATTTATTTTTTTTAAAATTTATTTACTTTACACCCCAATTGTAGCTCTATCCCTTGTCTCCTCCAGGTTCCACCCTCCCACACTCTTTCTCCCCATACCCCTCCCATAGTCCTCAGAAAAGGGGAGCTCTCCTCTCCTATCAATTGACCCCAGCCTATCAAGTCTCATCAGGACTGCCTGAGTCCTCTTCCTCTGTGGCCTGGCAAGAGGGAAGTGATCAAAGAGCAGGAAACAGAGTCCCTGGCAGGGACAGTCCCTGCTATCCTTACTAGGGGACCCACAAGGATACTGAGATGCTAGTCATCTGCATCTGAGCAGGGGGGCCATGTCCTCTCCATGCATGGTCCTTGGTTGGTGCATCAGTCTCTGACAGCACCCCCTTGTATTCAGATTTGTTGGCTTTGTTGGTCTTCGTATGGTGCTCCGGTCTCTTCTGGGTTCGTCTATCCCCCACTTCCATAAGACTCCTTGCCCTCTGCTCCAAGTGTGGCTGTGAGTATTGGCATCTGCTTTGATCCCCTGCTGGGTTGAATCTTTCAGAGGACTTTTATGGTAGGCTACTGTTCTGTTCCTTCTCTTCAATCAATTCTGGTGTCTATTCTATTTTCCCTTCTGTATGAGAATTAAGCATTCTCTCTGCGGTCCTCCATGTTACTTAGCATCTTTAGGTCTATGGGTTGTAGTATGGTTATCCTCTATTATGTGGCTAATATCTACTTATAAGTGAGTATATACCATGAGTGTTTTTCTGGATCTGGGTTACCTCACACAGGATGATCTCTTACAGTTTCATATAGTTGCCTGAAATTTTAATGATGTCTTATTTTTAATAGCTGGGAAGTATTTCATTGTGTAGATATTCTATAGTCTTCAGTCAAGGGTCATCTGAATTGATTCCAGTTTCTGGCTATGATGAAAAAAGCTGCTAGGAACATAGTTGAGCAAATGTCGTTATTGTATGGTGGACCATCACTTGGGTATATGCCCAGGATTAGTACAGCTGGGTCTTTGGGTAGAAATGTTCCATTTTTCTGAGTACCAGATTGATTTCCAAAGTGATTGTACAAGTTTGCACTCCCAGAATCCAATAAGGAGTGTTCCCCTTTCTCCACATCCTTGCCTGCTGTCACTGGACTTTTTGCTCTTAGTCATTCTGATGGGTATAAGATGGAATTTCCCGAATGGCTAAGGATGGTGAATTTCTTTAAGTACTTCTTGGCCATTCAATATTCTTCTGTTAAGAATTCTGTTTGTTCTCCATATTTTAAACTGGATAATTTATCTGTCGGTGCTTAATTTATTGAGTTCTTTAAATATTTTGGATATTAGGCCTCTGTTGGATGTAGGGTTGATGAAGATCATTTTCCAGTCTGTAGGTTGTTGTTTTGTTCTGTTGACAGTGTCATTTGTCTTACAGAAGCTTTTCAGCTTTATGAGGTCCCATTTATTACTTGTTGATCTTAGAGCCTGAGCTGTTGGTGTTCTGTTCAGGAAGTTGTCTCCTGTGCCAATGAGTTTGTGGCTCTTCCCCACTTTTTCTTCCAATAATAGTGTGTCTGGTTTTATGTTGAGGTCCTTTATCCACTTGGACTTTAGTTGTGTGTACAGTGATAAATATGGATCTATTTGCATTTTCTACATGCAGACCTCCAGGTAGACAAGAGCCATTTGTTGAAGTACTTCCTTTTTCTATTGTATGGATTTGGCTTCTTTGTCAAAAATCAAGTGTCTCTGGGTGTATGAGTTTATTTCTGGATGTTCAATTCAATTCCATTGACCTGCCAGTCTGTTTCTATGCTAATACCATTCTGTTTTTATTACTGTTGCCCTATAGTATAGCTTGAGATTAGGGATGTAGATACCTCCGGAAGATCTTCATTGTACAGGATTATTTTAGCTATTCTGTTCTTTTCCATATGAAATTCAGAATTGTTCTTTCAAGTTCTGTAAAAAATTGTATCGATATTTTGATGGAAATTTTATTGAATCAGTAGATTGCTCTTGATTAGATGGCCATTTTTACTATTTTAATCCTACTGATACATGAACATGGGAGATGTTTCCATCTTCTGATATCTTCTTCAACTTCCTTGTTCAGAGACTTGAAGTTTTTTTCAAAGAAGTCTTTCATCTGCCTGGTTAGAGTTACACCAGGATAGTGTGTGTGTGTGTGTGTGTGTGTGTGTGTGTGTGTGTGTGTGTGTGGTGATGGGTGTTATTTCCCTAATTTCTTTCTCAGACCATTTATTTTTTGTATATAGGAGGCTACTGATTTTTTTTTGAGTTAACTTTCTACCTAGCCAATTAGCTGAAGGTGTTTATCAGCTATAGGATTTCCCTGGTACAATTGTGGTGGTCAATTATGTATACTGTCCTATCATCCACAAATAGTGATACTTGAACTTCTTCCTTTTGAATTTTTATCCCCTTGATCTCTTTTAGTTGTCTTGCTGCTCTTCTAGGGCTTCAAATCCATTGATGGATTTCTGTATATTGAACCAGCCCTGTATGCATGGGATGAACCCTATTTGGTCATGGTGGATGATATCTTTGATGTGTTCTTAGATTTGGTTTGCGAGTATTTTATTGAGTATTTTTGCTTCAATGTTCATAAGGGAAACTGGTCTGAAATTCTCCTTCTTTGTTCGGTCTTTGTGTGGTTTAGGTATCATGGTGATGGTAGCCTCATAAAATGAGTTTGATAATGTTCCTTCTGTTTCCATTTTGTGGAAGAGTTTTAAAAGTAATGGTATTAGCTCTTCTTTGAAGGTCTGGTAGAATTCTGTGCTGAAATCATCTGACCGTGACTCCCCCCACTCCCACTTTGGATGTGAGACCTTTGATGACTGCTCCTATTTTATTAGGGGATATAGGACTATTTAATTTGTTTACCTGATCTTGATACAACTTTCGTAAGTGGAATCTATCAGGAAAATTGTCCATTTCAATTGGATTTTCAAATTTTGTGGCAGGGAAAGTCTATTTTCTTAAATATTAGAATGGATATTCCAACTTGCTTCTTGGGTCTTTTTGCATTGAAAACGCTTTTCCAGCCCTTTATTCTTAAGTAGTGTCTATTTTTGTGGCTGAGGTATGTTTCTTGTATGCAGCAGAATGAAGGGTCTTGTTTATTAATCCATTCTGTTATTTTGTGTCTTTTTATTGCAGTGATAAGGAACTGTAGGTTCCTTTTATTTTGATGTTGGTTGTGGTAGTGTGTTTGTATGCTTGTCTACTTTCAGTTTTGCTATAGTGAAGTTATTTCTCTCTTCTTCTTCTTCTTCTTCTTCTTCTTCTTCTTCTTCTTCTTCTTCTTCTTCTTCTTCTTCTTCTTCTCCTTCTCCTTCTCCTTCTCCTTCTCCTTCTCCTTCTTCTTCTTCTCATTAACATCATTGGGTGGGAGCTTTCCTAGTATTTGTGTACGGTTGGGTTTATGCATAGATATTGGTTAAATTTGGTTCTGTTATGGAATATCTTGTTTTCCCCATCTGTGGTGACTGAAAGTTTTGCTGGGTATAGTAGTCTGGACTAGCAACTCTGATCTCTTAGGTTTGCTAGATGTCTGTCCAGGTTCTTCTGGCTTTTATATTCTCTGCTGAGAAGTTAGGTGATTATGATAGGTTTGCCATTATATGTTCCTTAGTCCTTTTCCCTTGCAGCTTTTAATATTTTTCCATTGTTCTTTACATTTAGTGCTTTGATTATTATGTGGCAGGAGGATTTTCTTTTCTGTTCTAATCTACTAGGTGTTCTGTAGGCCTCTTGTATGCTTATATGCATCTCTTTCTTTAGATTGGGGAAATTTTCTTATAAGATTTTATTAAAAATATTTTCTGGGCCTTGGAGACAGGAATCTTTTCTTATGGTTTTCCTTTTCATGGTGTCTTCGATTTTGTGGATGTTTTGTGGCAGGAAATTTTTAGATTTAACATTTTCTTTGAAGGATGCATCAAAAACATTCATTGTATCTTTGATACCGGAGATTCTTTCCTTCGTCTCTTGGAGATGCTTACTTACCTCTGAAGTTCCTGTTTTCTTTCCTAGGTTTTCCATCTCCTGGAATTTGTCAGTTTTAGCTTTCTTGATTGTTTCCATCTTCAGAGCTTGAACTGTTTTATTGATTTCCTTCACCTGTTTATTCGTATTTTCCCACATTTCTTTAAACAACTTAATTTCTTCACCTGTTTGTATTTTCCTGTATTTCTTAAAGATCTAAGTGTCTCAATCTGTTTGACTGTGTTTTTCTGTATTTCTTTAAGGATTTCATTCATTTCCTCTGTTAAAATCTTCATAAGCACAGATTTAAAGTCATTTTCTTGTGTTTCAGTTGTGTTAGGGGATCCAGGGCTGCTTGTCATTGGATAACTGGGTTCTGGAGATGCCACATTGCTCTCGCATTTGCTGTTTGTGTTTTTTTGCTGGCCTTTGGCCATCTAGTTGTCTCTGGCATTGGTTGGTAGTTTCTGATGCCCTGGAGTCAGAAGAATCCTAGGCAGGAAGCTGGATCTTCCTGCAGGAGCCCTGCTAGGATTGGTGGGCATGGTCATGGGCTAGTGGTTGGTTATCAGGAAACTGCCTGTGGCTATCCTCAGATCTATGGTTCCGAGGAGAGATTAGAGTCATCAGGAGCCCAGGTGAGCTCCTCTTGCTAGGGAAATCCAGGATTTAGCCACCCTACTACTGGCTTTATACCTCCAAGGTTAATGAGTTCTGACTGCTCAGATACTGTGCTCACTGGGTGCAGCCATCTTAGGAAACCTGTGAGCCCAGATGTCTGGCCAATCTCCCTAGAAAGCTGAGCTGAGCTTTGGAGTGGTGGATGGGGCTGTTTCAGTGAATCCTGAGTGTCAGGAGACCTGATGTTAGAGCCCAGTGCCTTCATTAACTGGAAGTTATTCACAAAATGGTGAGAGTGGGTGGTTGCCCAGAAGCTGAGTTCAGGAGGGTGGCCAGAGGCTGAGATCGTGAGCCACTGGGAACCCTGGGACTTTCTTGGGGCGACCTGAGGTTGGGCTGGCTTGCTTTTCTCAATATGAGCCCTTCTCTCATGTGGGAAACACAGACAGTGGAGTCCTGCAGATGAGATACCATGGGTGATCAGCACTACTATCTTGGATCCTCCCACTGATTCAGATTCAAGAGCAAATATTAATGCAGGCTTGATTTCATCTTAAATGTTGGGGAACTGTCTTATTTTTTTTCCTATTGCTGTGATAAAAATACTCTGGAAAAAAAAAAAGAAAACTGAGGTATAAAATATATTCTGCCTCACAGTTCAAGCTACAATCCACCAGGTTAGGGGAATAAAATCAGTAGGAGTTTGATGTATCTGGTCACATCATATTCCCAATCAGGAAACAGAGGGGCACTTCTACTTAGCTCCCTTTTTCTACACAATCTGGGATCCTAACCAGGGACTACTACCATGCACTGTGGTCAAGTATTCCTTCCTGAGTAACATAATAAAGATAATCATGCACAGGCTTGCCTAGAAACTCTGTTAAGTTAATAACAGTATCATAGGAACCTTCCCTGAATACCCAAGACCAGGTAATGAGTCCCCATCATATTGTTCAATTGCATCATTAAGTGATAAGTACTTTGATGACATTGATTCAAGAAATAGTTTAAGTGTTAGTTCAAAGGTTTGTGGGAAAATGTACAGACTGCAATGTCTAAAACTGTGTTTTTTTTTTAAACTCTTAAATTAGAAGTCTTTTGTAGCTTGAACATGAAATAAGTCAAACACATGCTTTGGCCACATTTGAGTACAGAGTATAGTCTTCTTTTAGTAGGAGGCTTTGAATGCAAACATGTAAACCAGAATAATGAATGTATTTAAAAACCTTTGAAGGAATACTAAACTATATTTGAAGCTTTTTGGTTTTGTGCCATGAATTAATGTAATTCAAAATCCCACTAGGGACACACACACACACACACACACACACACACACACACACACACACACACACGGGATATGTGTTCAAAATATGGGATATATCAGAAAAGGGAAGAATTTGATAAAATTCAAGAAATGGAATATACAAGTAAGATCAATAAGCAAATGGTTTTTGAGGACAGCTAAAAAACAGAGGAGTACCAGGTAAACAATTTGGTGTGGCCTTTAAGAGCAATGTCCTTTCCATAAGAAGTTGAGAAACAAACACACAAACAAAAACAAAAACAAACAAAAGAGTTTCATGTATGGAAGACTTTCAGAAAACTTAGTTCAGTACCTGTTTTGAGTTATCAGAGCACCCTTTTGCCCTGATTAGATAAATGTTATCCTGCTTTGGACACAGTCATATCTCTGTAGGCCAGCTTGTTACAGAAAACTATAATTCATTCTGCTCAGTAGTCATTGGGCAAGCCACTGTGCTCACTATCAAACGGAAATAGACTTGCCTAGAAGAAAGGTCACCAATGAATAACAGCCTCTACATCAAACCCCTGTGGTGCGGAGTTGGATCACTCTCATAGTCATTACTGGAACTTACCACTGTTTATAGAATATACAAAGTGGATGTCAGCTTTCAGCCTACTGAGGGTAGGAGCAAGAAAGCAGGTGCTGATGGACAGAAAGGTCTTATTGCAATGCGGGCTTGCCTCCAGGGAGGCCATCAGCAAGAACCAAGAGCACTGTTCACAGTGATGCTCTAAAGACGCTCTAATGAACCGGCCTGTATGCTTGTTTTTAAATTCCTTGTTAAGCAAATCCTGATGGACTTGCAAATGTGATTATAAGATTTCTATTCTATTTCTTAAATAAACTATTAATTTCAATTCCCTTGAGCCTTTTGGAACTGACATTTTCTATGGTTGCACACAGGTAACTTCATATGATTACTCTTATTAGGCATGCAGATTTGGCACTACAGTATAACTGTAGGAAAAAAGCAAGGATTGTAATGTGAACGTTGAATCCTTTCAACAATCAAGTCCAATAAGAGGTCCTATATGAGAGGTCAAATTCTCTCATATGTGAGGTACAATTAGTATTTATATAATGTCTAGTCACATGATGTTATATGTAATAAGTCTACATATATTTCTACAACATAGAAAAGATAAACACCACAATTGAGGAACTTAGTGTCTGTGTATGAAGACTTGGGTAGTATAAAAAAATCTACTTTTTTATGTAAAAAGCAAAAATCTCTGCACTGTAGAGTACAGCTCATCTTTCAGAGTATGTGGTCGTCATCCTGCATACCAGAACTATTATTCTTTTGTGGCCTTCTTATTTCCTCCTGCCACATCTTGCTAAATTCAGAGCTTGATACATAATTTTCAAGACAAGTGTGGAGTCTCATATTTAAAAAATGAATAATATCCAAAGTGGTTGTAAAAGTTTATACTTCCACCAACATTGGAGAAGTGTTCACCTTTCTCCACATCCTCACCAGCATGCACTGTCACTTGAGTTTTTTATCTTAAACATTTTGACAGGGGTAAGTTGGAGTAATTCAGATTTTCATTTCCCTGATGACTAAGGGCATGTTGAGCACTTCTTTAAGCACTTCTTGGCTATTCAATATTCCTCTGTTGAGAATTCTCTTTTTAGCTCTGTGCCCCATTTATATATTTTTAATTAATTAATTAATTTAATTTACATCCTAGTCATAGCTCCATCCCTCGTCACCTCCCAGTCCCATCCTATTTTTATGTATTTTGGGTATTCACCCCTTGTTGGGTATAGGATTGGTAAAGACCTTTTCCCAACCTGTAAACTGACATTTCGTTCTATGGACAGTATCATTTGTCTTGCAGAAGCTTTTCAGTTTCAAGAGGTCCCACTTACTAATTATTGATCTTAGAGCCTGAGTTGTGTTTTGAGTTCAAGGCTCTCCATCACTGCCTCTTCTAATAGATTTAGTGTATCTGGTTTTATGTTGAGGTGTTTGATCCATTTGGGCTCAAGTTACATGCATGGTGATGAATATGGATCTATTTGCACTTTTCTACATGTAGACATCCAGTTAGACCAGCACAATTTACTGAGGATGCTTCCTTTTTTTCCCATTGTATGGTTTTGGTTCCTTTGTATGTCAAAAATCAAGAGTCCTTAGGTGTTTGGGTTTACTTCTGGGTCTTGCATTAGATTCCATTTACCAACTGGTTTATTTCTACTCTAGTACCAAGCAATTTTTATTACAATTGCTCTGTAGTACAGCTTAAAATCAGGGAAGTGGCGGATGGAGGACAAAAGGCTTACAAAGAAAAGAGAAACTGTAGGTGGGGGTGACAAGCTGGAGATCTAAGTCAGAACAGGCCTCTGGGAGGATATGAGGGGCACCCTAGCTGAGACCCCTAGTAGCAGGGGACCTAGAGATCAAAGAGGGTACCCTCTAACTAGACAAGACTCCTAGTGGAAGGAAGGGAACACTAACCCACCCACAAAAGTTTAGATCCAAAATTTACCCGGCCTGCAAGACATGAAGGGATAAACAGAGAACAGGTAGAGCAGAGATTGAGGGAAGTCCAAGCAATGCCTGGCCCAACCCAAGACCCACCCCATGGAAGAAAGCCAACCTTTGATCCTATTAATGATACTCTGCTGTGCTTGCTGACAGAAGCCTATCAGAGTTGTCCTCTGAGAGGCTCTACCTGGCAGCAGTTTGAAAGAGACGCTGAGACTCACAGCCAAACATTGAGCAAAGCATAGGGAGTCTAGTTCGAAAGTGTAAGGAACAGTGAAAGGACCTGGAGGTGCCAGGAGCTCCCTAAGAAGACCAAGGGAGCCAAATTAAGCAGGGCCCAGAGGGTCTTGGGGAGACTGAAGAACCCAACAAAGACCATGTGCAGACTTCACACAGCTCCTCTATTTAGAGGATAAACTCATTCCTGATGCAACTTGATGAGTTGGGGTGGATGGGTAAGGGGGAATCCCTTTTTCTTAGGAATAGGGGAAGGTGATTTAGGAGGGGGATGAGACTGGGAAGAGAAGAGAATGGGCTGTGAGTGTGATGGAAAGTGAATAAATAAATAAATAAATAAATAAATAAAGCAAAAAGTAAAAGAAATAAAAATTAAGAATTTAAGATACTGACATCAAGGGATGAACCGGGATACCCCTAAGCATGGAATTCTGCATAAGAACACAAGTTGTGGATCGAAGAAGCCAGCTCTGCTTCTGTCTGATGCTCATCTATGGCAAGTTATTCCTACTTCAGGGATTCGGCACCTGCTATCACTGCTCTGAGTTCTCTTCTCATGACTCATGCTTTTATTCCCATTTTAGAAAATCCTAAATTACCCCATAGCTTCAAGT